>NC_041386.1:20495280-20573321 GCF_002162155.2 Triticum dicoccoides
AGAGAGAGAGAGAGAGAGAGATCCAGGGAAGGGGGTGAGAGCGCGCGCGAGAGAGAGAGGGAGAGGCAGGGAGGTGCGGGGCTTCGTCCATGTCTCCTTGGCGTCGCGAGAAGGCCACGGGGGCGTGAGGCAGGCAGGGAGGAGGAGGTGGAGGCCTTAGCGCGCGCCGTGCCCGCCTTCGCCTCTGCCTACTGGCAGAGGTTGAGCACGACCGGCAAGTCACCAGGTGGGCTGGGCCTCCAATAGTACTAGGTGAACTGGGCGCTAGGTAAGCTACAGGTGAGGTTCTGCCCTTTTTGTGTTCTGTTCCTGTTTTCTATTTCTGACATTTGTTTTAATTTGGTTTTGAACCAAACTAATTTTTCTGCTTTTGACAATTTTGGCAGGGACTAAATGGATTATTCCAAAGCCCCTCAACAATTATCAGAATTATTGGACATATAGTTAATATATCACCTATATAAATACAATGCAAATAACTATTGGATTAACTCACATGCCCAAAATAAATATTCCTGTGACCCCAAAAATATTGGTTTGAATTTTACCTCTTGCCAATATTTTTATAGCTTAACAGGAACATTTTCTTGGGTTTATTTGAAGCAATTTTTAATGTTGATCTTTTTTGAAATGATTTCTGAGGCTTTACACTTTCCCCAATTCAACTTTCATGAATTTAAACATGATGCAAGATGCTTGTGCAACTATTTGCAATCAAATTCTAGGGCTGTGACAGCGAGCCACCTCCGGTCGCCCTCGCCTCCGCCGCGCCACCGGGGAGCCGCGCCACCTCCGGCCAACTCCGTCCCTGCAGCTCCCTCCGGCCACCTCCGCTCGACGGCGCGCGCAAGTACTCCGGCGACCAGGGACGACTCCGGCGACCTCGATCCGGTGACTGCTACAGTGCATGCTACAGTAACTCCGGCCGGATCCAGATCTGGGATCCACCTCGGGTTGACTTTTTCCTCCCGAAACCCTAAATATTTGCAAACTTTGGCATGTCATAACTCTCTCATTGTAACTCCGATTTGTGCGTGTAGCATATCAAAATGTTTGTATTGACGAGTACATCATTTCATCTCATTGCATCATTTTCATTTGAGCTCATCTTGATGCCAGAAATTCTGTTGGAAGAGGGCTATGTGATGAATTTGTCAGATCTGTTTCAGCAAATGGCCTTTTGTCATTTTTGCCATGATTAATGTGTGCATGATATGATCTTGAGCTCTACATGTGTTTGGTAGAATGCCATGTTATCTTTACAGGGGTGTATGCCATATATTTTTGTGATATTTGTGGTGACTAGCACCAGCATGCAAAGTAGCGTAATTGTTGATGCTGATTTCAGGGACTTAGAATTTCACTAAGTCCTTGTTCTGTTTTTGTTTTTATGACATATGTTCATGTTGTTTCCTAGTGATCCGTGCCTCTTTTGAGGATGATCAGTAAGGATGTTTTGTTAATATTGTTGTGATATATCCATTCATGTCTTTGTTTGTAATTATGGAGTACCCTAGCTTGAGTCAGTCGAGCTCTACTTTTTCTATAAAATGATCCCGGCAGATTGTTGACATGTTTAGCGATTTTGCCGAGGATGTTGCTATTGATCTGTGCATGCTATGATGTTGTCCTTTCCATGTCTAGCTTTTATGTCATGTCTTATTGATGGATGTATGCTTAGTTTGTCATGCCATGCTCTGTAGTGAGTGCATCGAGCTCGTAAACCTGCCTACTTGTTAATCTGTTTACATGTTCCAGTTTTTCACCAAGTCTGAATCTGTTTATGTTTTTGTTATGTTCACATGCTTGCAAATGTATTTTCTGATCCCTTTTAGCTCAAGGTCACTAAGGGACTTTTGTTATATGCTTAGAGTAGCTTCATGCCATGCCTTGCTTTGCCATAATATGTTCCTGTAGCTTGTAGTTTTCGTGCTCTAAAGTTTGCTTCCTGATGATAAATTCCAGACTTGTGTTAATTTCACTAAGTCTGAAACCTATTATCATTTGCACTTTTGCAATGCTTGTTTGAACCTGTTAATGGATGAATTAGTCGTAGCTCAGCGTTCATCTTTTGTCAAGCATCATGGGTGGATCCCTTCCATGTATTTTGTTGTCATGTTTGAGTGCTGTAGCATATTTATCTTGATGCATTTAGTTGGTCACTTGCCGATTATCGCAGACCGGTGCCATATTTGTTTTGCTTGCCATTTCCAAACCGTGCATCTGATTTCGGTGATATTTATATCGATTTCAACCGAAATCACCTCACCTTTCCAGTGGCACTCTTGGATTTCCAAGTTGAGGCCAGGTTCAATCATTGCATGTCAAATCTTGCATGTGCATCACATATCGCATCCCGCATATCATACCATGTTTGCATCATGTTGCTTGAGCATTGCACGTGGTTGATTGTGCTCCATTTGCTTGTTGTTCTTGTTTGGGTAGAGCCGAGAGATGAGTTCGTGAATGAGGATCCCGTTGAGTTTGCTTACGAGGATCAAGGCAACTCTGAGTACTTTGCAGGCAAGATGACCATACCCTCGAAATCACTTCTATCTTTGCTTGCTAGATGCTCGCTCTTTTGCTATGCCTATGCTACGATACCTACGACTTGCTTATCATGCCTCCCAAATTGCCATGTCAAACCTCTAACCCGGCATGTCCTAGCAAACCATTGTTTGGCTATGTTAGCGCTTTGCTCAGCCCCTCTTATAGCGTTGCTAGTTGCGGGTGAAGATTGGAGTTCGTTCCTTGTTGGAACTTGTTTATTGTTGGGATATCACAATATTATCTTGTTATCTTAATGCACCTATATACTTGGTAAGGGTGGAAGACTCGGCCTTATGCCTGGTGTTTTGTTCCACTCTTGCCGCCTTAGTTTCCGTCATATCGGTGTTATGTTCTCGGATTTTGCGTTCCTTACACGGTTGGGTTATAATGGGAACCCCTTGACAGTTCGCCTTGAATAAAACTCCTCCAGCAATGCCCAACCTTGGTTTTACCATTTTCCACCTAGCCTCTTTTTCCCTTGGGTTTCCGGAGCCCAAGGGTCATATTTATTAAATCCCCCGAGCCAGTGCTCCTCTGATGTTGGTCCAAAACAGAGCCACTTGCAGCACCACCTCGGGGAAACTTGAGGGTTGGTTTTAGTTGTACATAGTGTTCATCTGAGTGTGCCTTGAGAACGAGATATGTGCAGCTCCTATCGGGATTTGTCGGCACATTCGGGCGGTGTTGCTGGACTTGTTTTACCAATGTCGAGGATGTCTTGTAACCGGGATGCTGAGTCTGATCAGATTGTCTTGGGAGAAGGAATATCCTTCGTTGACCGTGAGAGCTTGTGATGGGCTAAGTTGGGACTCCCCTGCAGGGATTTGAACTTTCAAAAGCCATGCCCACGGTTATGGGCAGATGGGAATTTGTTAATGTCCGGTTGTAGATAACATGAAACTTAACTTAATTAAAATACATCAACCGCGTGTATAACCGTGATGGTCTCTTCTCGGCGGAGTCCAGGAAGTGAACACGGTGTTGGAGTAATGCTTGACGTAGGTTTTCTTGATCATAGTTGTTTGACCGTGCTTTTGCCTTCTCTTCTCGCTCTCTTTTGCGAATAGGTCAGCCACCATATATGCTAGTCACTTGTTGTAGCTCCACATCATACATTTACCTTACCTATAAGCTTAAATAGTCTTGATCGCGAGGGTGCAAGATTGCTGAGTCCCCGTGACTCACAGATTACTTCCAAACCCATATGCAGGGACCGATGATACCGTTCCAGATGATATGACCGAGCTCAAGTGGGAGTTCGATGAAGACTCTCGCTGTTACTACGTGTCCTTCCCCGATGATCAGTAGTGGTGCCCAGTTGGGGCGATCGGGGACTTTGTCGCATTTGGGGGTTGATCTTTATTTTGGTACCGTAGTCGGACCATGAGTGTATTGGATGAATGTGATGTTATTCATGTATTTGTGTGATGTGGCGAGTGTAAGCCAAATATGTATCTTTTCCCCTTTAATTATTTACATGGGTTGTTGTGAATATTACCTCACTTGCGACATTGCTTTCAATGCGATTATGCCTCTAAGTCATGCTTCGACACGTAGGAGATATAGCCGCATCGAGGGCGTTACAAGTTGGTAATCAGAGCCTTCCCCGACCTTAGGAGCCCCCTGCTTGATCGAATCGTTGGTGTTGTTGAATCTAGAAAAATGTTTTGAGTTATTTAGGAATTATATATCGGAGAGTTAGGAATTCTTTTTACTCCTCAGTCCCTTTGTCGCTCTGGTGAGGCATCCTGACGTAGAGTTTTGACTCTTCTCTTGTGAAATTTCACTAAAAAAAATTAGGATCACACGGGTATCTTGGAATCGTTCCGATGGTTTTGTGATGAGAACATTGTTCTTGGTGCCTCCGGTCATTTAGGGGTTGTGGCAGTGTACCGAGGAGTTGAGCTCTGAGGTGTTGTCATCACAATTTTATCGTTGAGATTCTGGAATACCTGAGTTTCACTGACATCGAAAATCTCTTTTATGAAGTTGTTGGTGAGATAACCTCGACGCCACCCAGTACTGGGCGGGAGTTCGGGAGTATTGCCATAACTTGTATAATGGATGCTTTTCGAAGGTTGAGGTAAATGATTTCCGAATGTTTCTCGGTTATGTGTTGAAGGATGGATACAGCTGGATGTAGGATTTGCTAGATTTGGGTGAGATATTATGCTTCCCCTGTATCCCCAACACCTGATTGCATAACCGGAAAGGTTCGGGAGTTTTATAGGTGGGAAATCTTGTAGCTCTAGTTCTTCTTTCGCGGATATTTGGTTTGGGATTGGGTAATCCTCACCAAGTATGTGTTCTTGTCCGTACCTTGTTTTTATTCTTCTACCTCAATTCTAAGTGGCTTCTCAATTTATGGAAATGTGACCATTTCAATTGGAATGCTTTCATTCATTTTGTTCGGATGTGAAGACTTTATGTTGCAATTTCAATCCGTTTGATTCAGCTTGAATATTTGTCTGTCAAGATGCTAACGGACGTCAACCTCTTCAGGATGGCTCCTCCAACGCGCACGACTCCGAATCCTGATCCGCCACCACCACCTCCACCTCCGGAGGCATGGCAAGCTATGATGGCCGCTACCAATGCAAACACGCAGCTGATCATGCAACTTCTTCAAGAGCGCAACCAAGGGAACCATGGCCATGGCAACAATCAGAATCAGTTTGCTACACTCAACCAGTTCCTCTCTAACCAGCCAAAGACCTTCAGCAATTGTGTTGAGGCAACAGACGTTGATGATTGGCTCGTGGACATATGCAAGTATTTCGAGTGTAGCAACGTCAGGCCTGAGGACTTTGCCAAGTTTGCCTCCTTCCAACTCAAAGACCAAGCTGCAGAATGGTTTCAGTAGTACAAAGATTCCATAGGAGGCCATGTGATTACCTGGGATGAATTCTGTCAAGACTTCAAAGCTCATCATATTCCTCAGAGTGTGGTTGAGAGCAAGCGTGAGGAATTCCGCAACCTGAAGCAAGGCACTATGTCTGTTTACCAGTACAACATCATGTTTCAGAAGCTCGCCCATTTCGCTAAGCAAGACGTCCTTGATGAGAAGATCATGATATACCAGTTCAGGGGTGATCTCAGAGAAGAACTCTAGCTAGCTCTCATCCTCTTTGAGCCCAAGAAGTATGATGAGTTTTACAACATAGCAATGAAGCAAGAGGCTGCCCAACTGAAGTGCGATGCTTCCAAGAAGCGAGTCAGAGATGCAACTCCTTCTTCCTCTACTCAAGTGGCTAAGCAGCAAAAGTATTGGCTTCCTCCTCCTCCGTTCCGTTAGCCTTATCAGCAGAAGAGCAAAGGTGGCAGTGGATCTTCCCACCCACCCAACCCTGGCTTTCAGAACAAGACTTCGTCTCAAGCTCCAAGATCAAGTGCTCCGTATCACCGTCTGCTTTCAGAGGTCACGTGCAACAAGTGCCAACAGAAGGGTCACTATGCCAACAAATGCTTCAATCAGAGGCGTCTTCCTCCTCCCCCTCCTGTGAGATCGGCAAGTACCGCAGTGGTCAAGCATAACTCCAAGCACGCCAAGGTCAACTTGTTGAACGCGGCTCAGGCAGAGGACTCGCCAGATGTGATTATGGGTAACCTTCCCGGTAACGATGTTCTTGCAAAAGTACTTTTTGACACTGGTGCATCGCTTTCTTTTATTTCAAGACCATTTGTTGCCAGGCATGAATTTGTGACCGAAAGGATTCCTTTCCCGTTGAAGATTGTGTCCCCGGGCAAGCAAATGACATCTAACAATTGCGTCCTGGATGTTTCTATCATGTTGGGTGACTATAAGTTTCTATCCTCTCTAGTGGTCCTTGGTAACTCGGATATTGATCTTATTCTTGGAATGGACTGGCTTTCTAAGCACAAGGCTCAGCTTGATTGTGCTGCCAGGCAGATTCAATTGACTCATTCGTCTAAGGATGTAATTGTTTTTGCCGCAAGGGATGATACCATCCGTCTGTTTTCTCTCAATGAGAAGGGTGAACTGGATGCCATCTCTCAAATTCCAGTTGTTTGCGAATATCAGGACCTCTTTCCAGAAGAGCTTCCAGGAATGCCTCCGCACCGGCCAGTTGAATTCGTCATTGATCTTGAGCCTGGAACAGAACCTGTTTGCAAACGTCCTTACAAGCATGGACCTGAAGAGTTGAAGGAGCTGAAGAAACAACTCGATATTCAAGAGCGAATGGGTCTCATCCGACCTAGTTCTTCTCCATGGGGTTGTGGAGTTCTTTTTGTGAAGAAGAAGGATGGAACGGACCGACTCTGTGTCGACTACCGTCCATTGAACAAGAAGACTATAAAGAACAAGTACCCACTTCCCAACATCAATGAGCTGTTTGAACAACCCAAAGGTGCTCAAGTATTCTCCAAGCATGATCTCCGGATGGGCTATCACCAGATTCGAATTCGTGAGCAAGATATCCCCAAGACAGCATTCAGAACAAGCTATGGTTCATATGAATACACTGTCATGTCTTTCGGCCTCGTCAACGCTCTGCCAACATTCTCTCGCATCATGAACTTCATCTTCAACCCCTACACAAATGACTTCATCTTGGTCTACCTCGATGACATTTTGGTCTTTTCCAAGAACAAGGAAGATCATGCCAAGCACTTGCGTTTGGTGCTGGATAAGCTCAGAGAACATCAGTTCCATGCCAAGTTTTCAAAGTGCGAGTATTGGCTCGATGAGGTTTTCTATCTTGGGCATATCATCTCTGCCAAGGGCATAGCGGTGAATCCTGAGAAGGTTTCTGCAATTGTGAATTGGGAACCACCTCAGAACGTGAAACAACTCTGCAGCTTCCTTGGGCTCGCAAGCTATTGTCGAAGGTTCGTTGAGAACTTCCCTAAGATCGCGAAGCCTCTTTCCAACGTTCTCCAGAAGCACATGAAGTACGTTTGGTCTCCTAAATGTGACATCGCTTTCAACACCCTGAAAGAGAAATTAGTCACTGCTCCAGTTGTCGGTGTCAAAATCGGCGGATCTCGGGTAGGGGGTCCCGAACTGTGTGTCTAGGACGGATGGTAACAGGAGGCAGGGGACACGATGTTTTACCCAGGTTCGGGCCCTCTTGATGGAGGTAAAACCCTACATCCTGCTTGATTGATATTGATGATATGGGTAGTACAAGAGTAGATCTACCACGAGATCAGAGAGGCTAAACCCTAGAAGCTAGCCTATGGTATGATTGTATGTTATGGTTGTTGTCCTACGGACTAAAACCCTTCGGTTTATATAGACACCGGAGAGGATTAGGGTTACACAAGGTCGGTTACAAAGGAGGAGATATCCATATCCGTATTGCCTAGCTTGCCTTCCACACCAAGTAGAGTCCCATCCGGACACGAGACGAAGTCTTCAATATTGTATCTTCATAGTCTAACAGTCTGGCCAATGGAGATAGTCCGGCTATCCGGAGACCCCCTAATCCAGGACTCCCTCAGTAGCCCCTAAACCAGGCTTCAATGACGATGAGTCTGGCGCGCAGTATTGTCTTCGGCATTGCAAGGCGGGTTCCTTCTCCGAATACATCACAGAAGATTTTGAATACGAGGATAGTGTCTGACCCTGCAAAATAAGTTCCACATTCCACCGTAGAGAGAATAATATTTTCGCAGATCTAATTTGCTGGCTTGTTTTGGCGGCATGACGTTACGTCATGGCCCGGTGATTATTCGAACCGTTTCTTTTAACCAGCCCCGCACATAACGCGAGGCAGTTTTTTGACACATCTTGTCAAAGCAGAGATCGTGTCCCCTTATTACGGGATTCTCATCAATACGAGCGTGGGTAACTCAACCGCGCCATCAATTGCGGCGCTTGGGGGATATGCGAGTTTTACCAGGCAAGTGGGGATGCTTAGTTTCGTTCGCCCATATAAAGGGATAAGGATTCACCTTCCTATCCACGCCTTCTTCCTCCCTTACCCATCCATTTTCGCACACTCGAGCTTTAGCGCCCAAGTCCGCACTTCCCACCTCGACCTTCTCCAATCATGTCCGGAGTGGGAGGCAGGTGGAAGATCTCCTCCGTCACGGAGGGAGACATCAAGAAAGTGAGGAGAGCCGGATACCTGCCCGACAACATCACGCACCGGCTCCCAGATGAGGGGCAGCTCATCCCCACCCCGAGGCCCCATGAGAGGGTAGTATTCCTCACCCATTTCCTCCGCGGACTGGGATTCCCTCTCCATCCCTTCGTCCGGGGCTCATGTTTTACTACGGCCTGGATTTCCATGATCTGGCCCCGAACTTCATCCTCAACATCTCAGCGTTTATCGTCGTGTGCGAGGCCTTCCTCCGCATCAAGCCCCACTTCGGCTTATGGCTGAAGACCTTCAATGTCAAGCCTAAGGTGGTGGGCGGCCTCCAGGCGGAGTGCGGAGGCGCCATGGTGGGCAAGATGCCCAACGTAACATGGCTCGAGGGCTCCTTTGTGGAAACCATAAAGGGGTGGCAATCGGGGTGGTTCTATATCACCGAGCTGCACGACCCTGCATGGGCAGCCGCCCTTGAGTTCCGATCTGGCATCCCCACGCGGCTCACCTCCTGGAAAGAGAAGGGCCTGTCCTGGGGTAGTTTGAAAGAGTTGACCGGACTCCAAACATGTATTCAAAACATGGTGGACAAGAAGCTCAAGCTTGTCAACATAGTCCAAGTTATGCTCATCCGCCAGATACTCCCGTACCAACAACGGGGGTTCAACTTGTGGGAGTTCAATCCAGCGCAGCACCGAACTCTGAACAGGCTCTTCGACACGACTCATGAAGACGCCTAGAGGGTGCTGTTCAAAAGTGCCGAGGTCCCCCCCTATTACTGAGGATCGCGGATTCAGCGCGAAGCGCCAAGCCAGTGCGGTAAGCTGCTTTACCTTTCACAGGATACTTATTTTTTATATAGATTGACTCTATGCGGGATCTAAACTCCCGTACCTTTGACAGGACTGGCAGAAGATGGTCGGATAGATCGACTGTCTGGCTCCTTTGCCCGAAGGCCCCGCAGACGCTCTTCTGGCGAAGATGTTGACTCCGGCCCCTTATACGATGCCGGAGAAGACCAAGAAGGCCAAGGGAACCCGAAAGAGTTCCCGACGCCAGGCATCGTCCGACTCACCGTCCAATGACTCTGCGGCGCACTCTTCCCCTGAAGACGAGTTAGAAGAAGAAGAAGAAGAAGAAGAAGAAGAAGAAGAAGAAGAAGAAGAAGAAGAAGAAGAAGAAGAAGAAGAAGAAGAAGATGCTCCCCCACCGACTGGGGGAGACAAGAAAAGGAAGGCCCCCCCAACCGGGGAGGCCGGAGGGTCCAAGAAGGGAAGGACTCTCCTTCCGGACGGTTCCACCGCCACCGGTGAAGGCGAAGACGAGTGGTTGCCCAGGGTCAATCCCCCGGGGAGATCGTAAGTATTCGGATACCAGGGTAACTCATAGGATTCCTTTGTCGCACTGCTTTCCCTAACGCCGAACGCAATTATGCAGGCCGCCACGAGCCAGTATCGATGTATCATCGGACGACTCCTTGGGCTTGTCAAACATGGATAGCAATCTAGTACCGACCGCCACCTCCCCTCATCCTGCCGACAACGCCAAGGTGTTGTCGCAAGAGGCACCGGATTGAGGGGAGACAGTCTCGGAGGCGCCTCAAGGCGACCTTCCAGACTCTGGGAGCTGAGGGGACGGGGCCCCTGAGAGCTCCGAGTTCGGCCCTCAGCCGAACACCGTGCCGGAAACTCCAGCGGTTCCAGGCTCGGGCAGGCGGCCTCCTTCTAAGAGGGGCAAGACGCCTGTGCCGGTGACCTCTGTCCATCCAGAGGCGCCGGACAATCTGCTGGAAGCGCTTCGCGGCGTTTCCATCGACGAGGAGCACCGCACTATCATGAGTGCGGTGATCCAGAAGGTTCAGTCCGCCAAGAGTGGATTGACTGAAGCATGTGCCAGCCTTCTAACAGGCTTCGAGGTAAGTGTTTTAAAATGTAGTAGAAATATTACCGCATAGACAGTAGCCCCTGATGCTTTGTTCGGTGTTCACAAAGAAAAGCTGAACAGAGGATCAAATAATATCGCAGGAGTCTAATATAAGTACGTCAATATGCATATGCAGGCTTCGCTGCTGGTGTCCGCCGCACTAACTGCGGAGGTCGCCGTACTGAAGCAGGACCTTGAGGGGTCCAGGAAAGAGCTTGGCCTTGCCAAGAGGCAGCTCGAGGAGAACAAGGGTAAGTAATACCCTGCATTATGTATACATATAAAAGAGGATGTGATTGCAAAATGACAGGATCATCGTATGTTTGCCAGGGGCCATGACCGAGGTGGCGACCCTGAAGCAAGCGCTAACCAAGGCCGAAGATACAGCGGCCAAGGAGTGCACCAAGCGAGAGAAGCACGAGGCTCAGGTGGGCGAGGTGCAGCAAGAGCTCCAGGCTCTTGTGGCGAAGCACGAGGCATTGGAGCTTGACTCCAAGATGCGGGGGTTTGAGCTTGCCGCGGCCCTCAAGAGTGTAAAAAGTGCCAAGGCCAAAGCCCAAAAGGCCCTCTAAGAGATCGACACGATGAAGAAGATAGCGACGGTAAGGCTTTCTATATGCAAAGCAAGCATGTAAAAGTAAATTACCGATTACTTACCCGGATCCGGAGCTCTTCAGGAGCATTCATAGATTTGCCCCACAGTGTGTCCGATGCCGCACAATTTTACCAGGCTGGGGACGGAAGCTCAACGGAGAAGTTGTTCTGGTCTCAGTATGCTAAGGCCGAACATCCGGTGCCAATGAGCGACCAGCTGAAGCAGATGGTCGAGCTACATAAGGCGGCCGATCAGGCCATGAAGAGCTTTATAGTCCGGCTGTGGCCTGGCGATGCCCTTCCGAACAGCTTCTTCGGCCTGTTGAGGCGGCTTGTGGATGCCTGCCCGCGGCTGGAGGTCGTCAAGCGATCTGTCTGCATTGAAGGTGCACGCCGGGCTTTCGCCCGTGTGAAATTGCAGTGGGTCAAGCTAGACGCCGTGAAGCTGATCAAGGAGGGGCCGCCAGAGGGCAAGGAGCACCGCCACCCCGAGATGTACTACGAGGGTGTTCCGCCGGGTGCCTGTCTCATCGCGGACGAGTGTTCAAAAGATGTAATATTTGAATGAGACTTGCTCGTTTTATCCTGTATGTATGAAAACTTGTTTCATATGCGCTATGCAACGCTTGTTGGAATTTAAAATATTACCTTCTGTTTGGCTGTTTATCCAATCTGAGAGATTTCTAGTCCTCGGCTTCTTCCCCCATGCCATGAGTGCTGGGGTGTTCGGGATAAACCTGAGCACTCTTGTTCCCATGTTTCGGTCCTTCGAGGGAGGTGCTCAGCACAGCGAATAAGGCAACCGGACTAATGATGCTTTACCACTCTCACTTAGCCATAGAATTCTATAATTTTAAATTTCGGCGAAGCCCCTGGTATTCGGAAGGCCGAATTCGGGGCGCGATACACACCTTTAAGCCGTACAGGGCCGGCCCCTCGCTCTAAGCGGCATAAGTCTTTACGGACTTGAAAACCTCGCCGAACAGCGACCAGTTTCTCGCCTTATCATGACAGTCAGTTTTAGCTTTCTCTACTAGGGTGCTGAACCCAGCAGAACCGGGGCACAATCGCAGTAGTTCTCCTAGAGCTACCTTAGCCGATAGAGCGGAACGTAAGGTACCAAAACATAGGAGCCGGGCAAACCCAACATTTGACCAAAGACATGATTCGGAGATGATGCATATAATGGTATAACTTCGGGGTGCCGCACTTGTGAAAGTGTTCGGACTTTTCACACCGCATTGTGGGGTACGTAAGCCCCTGGTGTATTGGTCGTACCATAGTGTACAGTTGCAAGGCGTCATTAATGAACACACATATATATATATATATATATATATAAATATAACAAGAATGCAATAATAGTCATAATGTCATGCATTGTTTATTAAAAAATTGCGTTAAAGCAGAGTGATACAGATAGTGCGATAAGCAAAGAGTAGGACTATGTCCCTTCCAAGGGCAAGCTGAGGAATGATGTTAAATTGAATATTTCACTTGTTACTGTAATCAACCTGGGAATTCCGTGGTATAACGTAGCCGTCTGCCTCCTTGGTTGCTGCATCATGTGTTCGGCAATAGTGCTGCCGGACAGTGTTTCCAGAGATTAAGGTCTTGAAAGAAAAAGAAAAATAACCGAACGGGAAGCCCCTAGTGCGGTTTAGGCCGCGTCTTGGGGTGTGCCACAGTTGTGCCCCCCTCCCCACCTGTGCCCATGGTATTTTTAATGCGTAATTATGTACGCGCGGCACGAGTTTCGCCGCTGGGCTGGGATTGGGGTGGCCACTGTATTGCTACGCGAGCTCAGATCGCGCCAGGCGGTCTATTTGCCGATTGCCCCGAGCGCGCTTGAAGGTGTCCGGGCTGTGAAGCACCGAACTGGTTGATTGCCTTGAGAGGCTGCTTTGCGTTTCTGCTGCGAGGGCTGCGGTGTGCTCCTCTGTTTGGAGAGAGCGCTCTGTGTTTCCATTGACTGTAATAACTCCGTGAGGTCCTGGCATCTTGAGCTTGAGGTATGCATAATGCGGTACCGCATTGAATCTAGCAAATGCGGTTCGCCCGAGCAGCGCGTGATAACCACTGCGGAACGGGACTATATCGAAGACTAACTCTTCGCTTCGGAAGTTATCCGGGGATCCGAAGACCACTTCCAGTGTAATTGAGCCTGTGCAATGGGCCTCTACACCTGGAATGACGCCCTTAAAGGTCGTTTTTGTGGGTTTCATCCTTGAGGGGTCTATACCCATTTTGCGCACTGTGTCCTGATAAAGCAAGTTTAGGCTGCTGCCTCCGTCCATAAGGACTCGAGTGAGGTGAAATTCGTTGATGATTGGGTCTAGGACCAGTGCGGCGAATCCGCCATGACACATACTAGTGGGGTGGTCCCTGCGATCGAAGGTGATCGGACAGGAGGACCAAGGGTTGAACTTTGGGGTGACTGGCTCCAACGCATATACGTCCCTGAGCGCATGCTTCCGCTCCCTCTTGGGGATGTGGGTTGCGTATATCATGTTCACCGTCCGCACTTGTGGGGGAAACCTCTTCTGTCCTCCAGTGTACGGCTGTCGGGGCTCCTCCTCGTCATCGCTATGCGGCCCCTTGTCCTTGTTTTCGGCAATTAACTTGCCAGCCTGCTTGAACACCCAACAATCCCTGTTGGTGTGATTGGCTGGCTTGTCTGGGGTGCCATGTATTTGACACTAGCGATCGAGTATACGGTCCAAGCTGGACGGACCCGGCGTACTTTGTTTGAATGGCTTATTCCGCTGACCGGGTTTAGAGCCTTTGAATCCGGCATTGACTGCCGTATCCTTAGTATTTTCGTTGTTAATGCGGCGCTTATGCTTGTTGCGACGTGACCTGCTATTGCCGTCCTTGGTATCTGAGGTACCATGGTTCTTTGATATGTTATTACTGCAAGCCAGCCAGCTGTCTTCTCTCGCACAAAAGCGGGTCATGAGCGTCGTGAGAGCTGCCATAGATTTCGGCTTTTCCTGACCAAGGTGCCGGGATAGCCACTAGTCTCAGATGTTGTGCTTGAAAGCCGCTAAGGCCTCCGCATCCGGACAGTCGATGATTTGATTTTTCTTTGTAAGGAACCGAGTCCAGAATTGCCTGGCCGACTCTTCTGGCTGCTGAATTATGTGGCTCAAATCATTGGTGTCTGGTGGTCGCACATAAGTGCCCTGAAAGTTGTCGAGGAATGCGGCTTCCAGATCTTCCCAACAGCTAATGGAGTCCGCTGGCAAGCTGTTAAGCCAATGCCGCGCTGGTCCTTTGAGCTTTAGTGGGAGGTATTTGATGGCGTGTAAGTCATCACCGCGGGCCATGTGGATGTGGAGGAGGAAGTCCTCAATCCATACTGCGGGATCTGTTGTGCCGTCGTATGATTCAATATTTACAGGTTTGAAACCTTCTTGGAATTGATGTTCCATTACTTCGTCTGTGAAGCATAAGGGGTGTGCGGCACCTCTGTATTGGGCTATATCGCGAAGCAGCTCGAATGGGTCTTGCCCGCTGTGTTTGGCTCGGCCGGATTTGCTTTTACTGTATCCGGCGTGACGTTTGTCGTCTCGCAGAGTGGTGCGCCCTCGTGATCCGTAGATCGATCTTGAATGCTTTGCCTTGTCCTCCAATATGTCTCGCAGGTCTAGCGTATCTCCCCATGCCTTTTTATTTGAATGGCGTTGGGGTGGAGGCTGAGCTTTTGGCTGGAATGCCTCTCTATTGCGTCCACGAGGTGGCCGATCAGCCGTATCATACGCTTCTTCCTCCAGTCGGGGTAGTAACCTGTGCCTTGGGTAACTCTTGGAGGGCCGCTCGAGTTTATATTTCTCTGTCACGAGGACTTCAGTCCATTTGTCAGCTAGCAGATCTTGATCAGCTTGAAGCTGCTGCTGCTTTTTCTTCAGGCTATTTGTCATGGCCATTAGCCGGCGCTTGAAGCGCTCTTGTTCGACGGGATCCTCTGGTACGGCGAATTCATCGTCGCTGAGGCTTGCCTCGTCTTCGGAGGGGGCATGTGATTGTCATCCTCCTCCTCTTCGTCTGCCGCCCTCTCAGGAGAGCTGGCTCCTCCATCCTCCTGCTCTAAATCTTGCTGGAGGGGTTTGTTGTTTTCTTCGGCACTATCCGGAGTGTTATTATCTCCTGTACCGGTATCACCACTTTTGCTTTGGTGGGACTTAGAGCGGCACCGCTGACGTCGGCGTTTGGATTGCTTCTTGGAGGGGTCATCCTTCGCTATCCCGTCGCCATTGCCTTGTTTGGGTGTATCCACCATGTATATGCCATATGACGAGGTGGCTTTCCGGTGCCCTATAGGTGATGGTTCATGTTCGTCTCCTACATCGTCGTTCATACCGTCGATGTCTTCGGAGTCGAAGTCGAGCATGCCGGTTAAATCATCGACAGTGACTATGAAGTGGGTGGTGGGTGGGCATCGAATTTCTTCGTCGTCCGCATCCCAATCCTGTTGGCCATAATCCGGCCAGGGCTCTCCTGACAAAGAGAGAGACCTTAGTGAATTCAGAATGTCGCCGAAGGGCGAGTGCTGAAAGATATCCGCGGCGGTGAATTCCATGATCGGCGCCCAATCGGATTCGATTGGCAGGGGCGCGGATGGTTTGGAGTCCGGAAAAGAGTCCGACACCTTGGAGTCACGGGCTGCGCAGAGGGTTAGGCTGGTGTTCAGCTCGATCGCCGTTGAGACTGCAGCCCCTGAGGCGGTGTCTAACCACCTGTCCTCGACAGGCGCAGTTGGCTCCGAGCTAAGGGTCGGAGCTGATGCCGGCGCAGCCTCTGGGGTACTGTTCCGCGGCAAAGCTAGGTCATACCCATCACGACAGTGCGGCGCGCTCGGCTGTGGCTCGAATCCATCGAAGATCAAGTCTCCGCGGATGTCGGCCATGTAGTTCAAACTTCCAAATCTGACCTGATGGCCAGGGGCGTAGCTTTCAATCTACTCCAGATGGCCAAGCGAATTAGCCCGCAGTGCAAAGCCGCCGAATACGAAGATCTATCCAGGGAGAAAAGTCTCACCATGGACCGCATCGCTATCGATGATAGTAGGAGCCATCAAGCCTAAGTGTGACGACACAGAGGAACTCTCAATGAAAGCACCAATGTCGGTGTCAAAACCGGCGGATCTTGGGTAGGGGGTCCCGAACTGTGCGTCTAGGCCGGATGGTAACAGGAGGCAGGGGACACGATGTTTTACCCAGGTTCTGGCCCTCTTGATGGAGGTAAAACCCTACATCCTGCTTGATTGATATTGATGATATGGGTAGTACAAGAGTAGATCTACCACGAGATCAGGGAGTCTAAACCCTAGAAGCTAGCCTATGGTATGATTGTATGTTATGGTTGTTGTCCTACGGACTAAAACCCTTCGGTCTATATAGACACCGGAGAGGATTAGGGTTACACAAGGTCGGTTACAAAGGAGGAGATATCCATATCCGTATTGCCTAGCTTGCCTTCCACGCCAAGTAGAGTCCCATCCGGACACGAGATGAAGTCTTCAATCTTGTCTCTTCATAGTCTAACAGTCCGGTCAATGGAGATAGTTCGGCTATCCGGAGACCCCCTAATCCAGGACTCCCTCACCAGTTCTGACTCCTCCTGATGAATCCAAACCGTTCGAGGTCTTCTGCGATGCCTCTCTTCAAGGTCTTGGTGCAGTGTTGATGCAAGAGAATAAAGTTGTGGCTTATACTTCTCGCCAGTTGAAGCCCAATGAAAAGAACTACCCCACTCACGACCTCGAGTTGGCGGCAGTTGTGCATGCTCTTTTGACTTGGAGACATCTCTTATTGGGAAGAAAAGTGGACATCTTCACTGACCATAAGAGTCTCAAATACATCTTCACTCAGCCTAATCTCAACCTCAGGCAGACTCGTTGGGTCGAAATGATTCAAGAGTATAATCCGAGTATCAAATATACTCCAGGCAAGGCCAATGTAATTTCTGACGCATTGAGCAGGAAGGCTTACTGCAACAGTCTGATTCTCAAGCCTTACCAACCCGAGCTTTGTGAAGCTTTCCGCAAACTCAACCTACAAGTTGTTCCTCAAGGTTTTCTCGCAAACCTCCAAGTCTCTCCTACTTTGGAAGATCAGATTCGCGAGGCTCAACTTCTTGATGCTATGGTAAAGAAGGTGAAGATTGGGATTGCCAAGAGTCAACCCAAGTACAAGTGCTATCGCCTTGATGATAAGGATACTATATTCTTCGAGGATCGCATTGTTGTGCCTAAAGGTGACCTTCGTAAAGTCATTATGAACGAGGCTCACAATTCACTCCTCTCCATCCACCCTGGAAGTACAAAGATGTACCATGACCTCAAGCAGTCGTATTGGTGGACTCGAATGAAGCGTGAGATTTCTCAGTTCGTGAATGAATGTGATGTCTGCAGAAGAGTGAAGGCATAACACCAATGACCAGCTGGTCTCCTCCAACCTCTTGCCATTCTAGAATGGAAGTTTGACCACATTGAGATGGACTTCGTGACTGGATTTCCAAAGTCCAAGCGTGGCAATGATGCTATCTTCGTTGTCATCGACAAACTCACTAAAGTGGCTCATTTCCTTCCTATCAAAGAATCCATCACAGCAGCTCAATTGGCAGAGCTTTATACCTCTCGGATTGTCTCTCTGCACGGCATTCCGCAATTGATTTCTTCAGATCATGGCAGCATCTTCACCTCCAAGTTTTGGGATTCTTTTCAGAAGGCCATGGGCACCAACATCCGTTTCAGCACAGCTTTTCATCCCCAAACTAGTGGCCAAGTCGAGCGTGTCAATCAGATTCTTGAAGATATGCTCAGGGCTTGCGTTATCTCCTTCGGTATGAAGTGGGAAGATTGTCTTCCATATGCCGAGTTTTCCTACAACAACAGCTTTCAAGCGAGTTCGGGCAAGGCCCCATTTGAAATTCTCTATGGAAGGAAGTGTCATACTCCTCTTAACTGGTCAGAGACTAGTGAACGTCAACTTCTTGGCAATGACTTGATCACAGAGGCAGAGGAGATGTGCAAAGTCATTCTTGAAAACCTCAAAGCTGCGCAATCGCGCCAAAAGAGCTACTATGATAGTAAGCATCATGATTTGGCTTTCGAGATCGAAGGCCATGTTTACCTCCGTGTCTCTCCAATGAAAGGTACTCGTCGCTTCGGTATCAAAGGGAAGCTTGCCCCTAGATACATGGGTCCTTTCAAGATCGTCAGCAAGAGAGGCGATCTCGCCTATCAACTTGAGCTTCCCTCCAACTTTGCAAATGTGCACGACGTGTTTCATGTCTCTCAACTCCGCATGTGCTTCAAGACCCCTGACCGCACCATCAACTTCGAAGACATTGATCTCCAAGAAGACCTTTCTTATCGTGAGCACCCAGTTGCTATTCTTGAAGAAACTGAGCGCAAGACTCGCAACAAGTCAATCAAATTCCTCAAAGTCAAGTGGTCACACCATTCCGACCGTGAAGCCACCTGGGAACGCGAGGACCACCTCCGTTCTAAGTACCCGGAGTTTTTCCAGTCCTAGATCTCGAGACAAGATCCTTTCATAGTGGTGGAGTGTTGTAACACCCCTGATGTAATTTACCTTATCTGTATCCAAACTCTTGCCGTTTCCGGCACTAAGTTATTTTTATTTTCTCCGTTGTTGGGTTTTTATCTCCGTGTGTTGTTGTCTTTGTCATGCATCTCATATCATGTCCTCATGTGCATTGCATTTGCATATGTGTTCGTCTCATGCATTCGAGCATTTTCCCCGTTGTCCGTTTTGCATTCCGGCGCTCCTATGTCACCCGGTGGTCCTTTCTACCTCTTTTCTTGTGTGGGGCTTAAACATTTCCGGATTGGACTGAGACTTGCCATGCGGCCTTGTTTTACTACCGGTAGACCGCCTGTCAAGTTTCGTGCCATTTGGACTTTGTTTGATACTCCAACGGTTAACCGAGGGACCGAAAAGGCCTCGTGTGTGTTATAGCCCAACACCCTTCCAATTTGTCCAAAAACCCACCAAAAACCCCTCCATCATATAGAGAATTCGATCACAATCGTGTGGCCGACAACCGCACCTCATTTGGAGCTTCCTAGCTCCCTCTACCTATAAAACTAGCCCCTCCTCCGAAATTTCGGGTCTCTCCAACCTCTAACCCTAAAAAATCCTCGCGCTGCCGCCGGACATGTCCGCCGCCCCCAATAGGACGCCGCCACATGTCCCCGTACCGCCGCTCGCCGCCGCGCGGCCCGGGGAGCCTGGAGCCGGCCCCCGCGGCCCATCTCCTCACCGCCGCCTCCCCGCGTCCTCTCCTCCCGCGCGCCGCCCGGGCTGCCCGAGCCGGCCGCCGTGTCCGCCCGCCGCCGGCGCACTCCAGCTCGCCGGCCACCAAGCTCGACCTCGCCGGCCGGACCTTGTGGGCCACCTCCGGTCGCCCTCGCCTCCGCCGCGCCACCGGGGAGCCGCGCCACCTCCGGCCAACTCCGTCCCCGCAGCTCCCTCCAGCCACCTCCGCTCGACGGCGCTGGCAAGTACTCCGGCGACCAAGGATGACTCCGGCGACCTCGATCTGGCGACTGCTACAGTGCATGCTACAGTAACTCCGTCCGGATCTAGATCTGAGATCCACCTCGGGTTGACTTTTTCCTCCCGAAACCCTAAATATTTGCAAACTTTGGCCTGTCATAACTCTCTCATCGTAGCTCCGATTTGTGTGTGTAGCATATCAAAATGTTCGTCTCGACGAGTACATCATTTCATCTCATTGCATCATTTTCATTTGAGCTCAACTTGATGCCAGAAATGCTATTGGAAGAGGGCTATGTGATGAATTTGTCAGATCTGTTTCAGCAAATGGCCTTTTGTCATTTTTGCCATGATTAATGTGTGCATGATATGATCTTGATCTCTACATGTGTTTGGTAGAATGCCATGTTATCTTTATAGGGGTGTATGCCATGTATTTTTGTGATATTTGTGGTGACTAGCACAAGCATGCAAAGTAGCGTAATCGTTGATGTTGATTTCAGGGACTTAGAATTTCACTAAGTCCTTGTTCTGTTTTTGTTTTTATGTCATATGTTCATGTTGTTTCCTAGTGATCTGTGCCTCTTTTGAGGATGATCAGTAAGGATGTTTTGTTAATATTGTTGTGCTCTATCCATTAATGTCTTTGTTTGCAATTATGGAGTACCCTAGCTTGAGTCAATCGAGCTCTACTTTTGCTATAAAATGATCCTGGCAGATTGTTGACATGTTTAGCGATTTTGCCGAGGATGTTGCTATTGATCCGTGCATGCTATGATGTTGTCCTTGCCATGTATAGATTCTATGTCATGTCTTCTTGATGGATGTATGCTTAGTTTGTCATGCCATGCTCTGTAGTGAGTGCATCGAGCTCGTACACATGCCTACTTGTTAATCTGTTTACATGTTCCAGTTTTTCACTAAGTCTGAATCTGTTTATGTTTTTGCTATGTTCACATGCTTGCAAATGTATTTTCTTATCCCTTTTGTCTCAAGGTCACTAAGGGACTTTTGTTATATGCTTAGAGTAGCTTCATGCCATGTCTTGCTTTGCCATGATATGTTCCTGTAGCTTGTAGTTTTCGTGCTCTAAAGTTTGCTTCCTGATGATAAATTCCAGACTTGTGTTAATTTCACTAAGTCTGAACCTGTTATCATTTGCACTTTTGCAATGCTTGTTTGAACCTGTTAATGGATGAATTAGCCGTAGCTCAGTGTTCATCTTTTGTCAAGCATCATGAGTGGATCCCTGCCATGTCTTTTGTTATCATGTTTGAGTGATGTAGCATATTTATCTTGATGCATTTAGTTGGTCACTTGTTGATTATCGCTGACCGGTGCCATATTTGTTTTGCTTGCCATTTCCAAACCGTGCATCCGATTCCGGTGATCTTTATATCGATTTCAACCGAAATCAACTCACCTTTCTAGTGGCACTCTTGGATTTCCAAGTTGAGGCCAGGTTCAATCATTCCTTGTCAAATCTTGCATGTGCATCACATATCGCATCCCGCATATCATACCATGTTTGCATCATGTTGCTTGAGCATTGCACGTGGTTGATTGTGCTCCTTTTGCTTGTTGTTCTTGTTTGGGTAGAGCCAAGAGACGAGTTCGTGAACAAGGAGCCCGTTGAGTTCGCTTACGAGGATCAAGGCAACTTTGATTACTTTGCAGGCAAGATGACCATACCCTCGAAATCACTTCTATCTTTGCTTGCTAGATGCTCGCTCTTTTGCTATGCCTATGCTATGATACCCACCACTTGCTTATAATGCCTCCCAAATTGCCATGTCAAACCTCTAACCCACCATGTCCTAGCAAACCATTGTTTGGCTATGTTACCGCTTTGCTCAGCCCCTCTTATAGCGTTGCTAGTTGCAGGTGAAGATTGGAGTTCGTTCCTTGTTGGAACTTGTTTATTACTGGGATATCACAATATTATCTTGTTATCTTAATGCACCTATATACTTGCTAAAGGGTGGAAGGCTCGGCCTTATGCTTGGTGTTTTGTTCCACTCTTGCCGCCCTAGTTTCCGTCATATCGGTGTTATGTTCCCGGATTTTGTGTTCCTTACACGGTTGGGTTATAATGGGAACCCCTTGACAGTTCGCCTTGAATAAAACTCCTCCAGCAATGCCCAACCTTGGTTTTACCATTTGCCACCTAGCCTCTTTTCCCCTTGGGTTTCCGGAGCCCAAGGGTCATCTTTATTAAACCCCCTGGGTCAGTGCTCCTCTGAGTGTTGGTCCAAAACAGAGCCACTTGCAGCGCCACCTCGGGGAAACTTGAGGGTTGGTTTTAGTTGTATGTAGTGTTCATCTGAGTGTGCCCTGAGAATGAGATATGTGCAACTCCTATCGGGATTTGTCGGCACATTCGGGCGGTGTTGCTGGACTTGTTTTTCCATTGTCGAGGATGTCTTGTAACCGGGATGCCAAGTCTGATCGGATTGTCTTGGGAGAAGGAATATCCTTCATTGACCGTGAGAGCTTGTGATGGGCTAAGTTGGGACTCCCCTGCAGGGATTTGTACTTTCGAAAGCCGTGCCCGCGGTTATGGGCAGATGGGAATTTGTTAATGTCCGGTTGTAGATAACATGAAACTTAACTTAATTAAAATACATCAACCGCGTGTGTAACCGTGATGGTCTCTTCTCGGCGGAGTCCGGGAAGTGAACACGGTGTTGGAGTAATGCTTTACATAGGTTGTTCTAGGATCACTTCTTGATCATAGTTGTTCGATCGTGCTTTTGCCTTCTCTTCTCGCTCTCTTTTGCGAATAGGTCAGCCACCATATATGCTAGTCGCTTGCTGCAGCTCCACATCATACCTTTACCTTACCTATAAGCTTAAATAGTCTTGATCGCGAGGGTGCGAGATTGCTGAGTCCCCGTGACTCAAAGATTACTTCCAAACCCAGATGCATGGACCGAAGATACCGTTCCAGATGATATGACCGAGCTCAACTGGGAGTTTGATGAAGACTCTCGTCGTTACTACGTGTCCTTCCCAGATGATCAGTAGTGGTGCCTAGTTGGGGTGATCGGGGACTTTGTCGCATTTGGGGTTGATCTTTATTTTGGTACCGTAGTCGGACCATGAGTGTATTGGATGAATGTGATGTTATTCGTGTATTTGTGTGACGTGGCGAGTGTAAGCCAACTATGTATCTTTTCCCGTTTAATTATTTACATGGGTTGTTGTGAAGATTACCTCACTTATGACATTGCTTTCAATGCGGTTATTCCTCTAAGTCGTGCTTCGACACGTAGGAGATATAGCTGCATCGAGGGCGTTACAAAGGGGACGATCGATTCGGTCGCTTCGACGTGAGGGAGCTTGATATGTCTCCGTCGTATCTATAATTTTTTATTGTTTCATGCCAATATTATACAACTTTCACACATTTTTGGCAACTTTTTATATGATTTATTGGACTAACCTATTGATCTAGTGCCCAGTGCCATTTCCTATTTTTTGCATGTTTTTTGTATCACAGAAAATCCATATTAAACGAAGTCCAAATGCAATAAAATTTTATGGAGAATTATTTTAGAATATATGTTACTTTTGGGACTTGGAATCAACACAAACAGAGGCCCACACAGCCCACAAGACACCACAGCGCGACCCAGGAGCCAGGCACATGGTGGTGGGTTGTGCTCACCTCGTACGTCGGTTGGAGCTCTACTTCGGGCACAATGAAACTTATATCCGGAAAAAATCATGTTAAAATCTCACCGCAATCGGAGTTACGGATCTCCCGGAATATAAGAAACGGTTTTCGGCCAGATCTGGGGAACGCGAAATAGAAGAGAACAGAGAGGGAGATCCAATCTCGGAGCGGCTCCCGCCCCTCCGCTGCCATGGAGGCCATGGACCGGAGGGGGAACTCTCCTCCCATCTAGGGGGGAGGACAAGGAAGAAGAAGAAGGAGGGAGGCTCTCTCCCCCTCTCTCCTGGTGGCGCCAGAGTGCCCCCGGGGCAAGGATCGTGACGGCGATCTACATCAACAATCTTGATACCGTCAACACCAACTCTCTCCCCCTCTATGCAGCGGTGTAACACCTCTTCTCCCTACTGTAATCTCTACTTAAACATGGTGCTCAACTCCATATATTGTTTCCCAATGATCTATGGTTATCCTATGATGTTTGAGTAGATTCGTCGTGTCCTGTGGGTGAATCGTGATCTTAGTTGGTATGATTGTATATTTTATTTATGGTGCTGTCCTATGGTGTCCTTCGTCTCGCGCAAACGTGAGGGGTCCCCGTTGTAGGGTGTTGCAATATGTTCATGATTTGCTTATGGTGGGTTGCTAGAGTGACAGAAGCTTAAACCTGAGTAGGTGGGTTGTTGCGTATGGGAGTAAAGGGGACTTGATACTTAATGCTATGGTTGGGTTTCACGACCTTAATGATCTTTAGTAGTTGCGGATGCTTGCTAGAGTTCCAGTCATAAGTGCATATGATCCAAGTAGAGAAAGTATGTTAGCTCATGCTTCTCCCCCATATAAAATTACAAGAATGATTACCGGTACTTGTTATCGATTGCCTAGGGACAAATGACTTTCTTGTTGACAAAAGCTATCCACTTTTATTACCTTGAAATTTATTCATAGCTTTATTCTTGCAAAGTACTCATAGTTTTATTCTTGCAAAATAGTTGCATACTTGTTCTAGGTAAAGAAAATATTCGAGTGTGCGTAGAGTTGTATCAGTGGTCGATAGAACTTGAGGGAATATTTGTTCTACCTTTAGCTCCTCGTTGGGTTCGACACTTATTTATCGAAGAAGGCTACAAACGATCCCCTACACTTGTGGGTTATCAGAGCTTGATACGTCTCCATCGTATCTACTTTTCCTAACGCCTTTGCTCTTGTTTTGGACTCTAAATTGCTTGGTTTGAATGAAACTAACCTGGACTGACGTTGTTTTCAGCAGAACTACCATGGTGTTGTTTTTGTGCAGAAATAAAAGTTCTCGGAATTGGGCGAAACTTTTTGGAGAATTATTTTGGAATGAATAAAAAATATTGGAACCAAGACCCACTGGAGGGGGGCAGCTGCCCACTAGGCATCAGGGCGCGCCCACCCCCTCTGGCACACCTTGGTGGGTAGCGGGACCCATGAGGCTCCACTGATCCTAATTCCAAGTCTATAAATTCCAATTTTTGGAGAATAAAATAAGAGAGGAAGTTTTATCACATTTTTCGATACGGAGCCGCCGCCACCTCCTATTCTTCATCGGGAGGCTAGATCTGGAGCCCGTTCGGGGCTCCCGAGAGGGGGATCTCGTTCTTCCTCATCACCAACCATCCTCCATCAGCAATTTCATGATGCTCACCACCGGGAGTGAGTAATTCCTTCGTTGGCTTGCTGGACAATGGTGGGTTGGATGAGATTCATCATGTAATCAAGTTAGTTTTGTTAGGGCTTGATCCCTAGTATCCACTATGTTCTGAGATTGATGTTGCTATGACTTTGCTATGCTTAATACTTGTCACTAGGGCCCGAGTGCCATGATTTCAGATCTGAACTG
Organism: Triticum dicoccoides; assembly: GCF_002162155.2. Lineage (NCBI taxonomy): Eukaryota > Viridiplantae > Streptophyta > Magnoliopsida > Poales > Poaceae > Triticum > Triticum dicoccoides. Next base: position 20,520,478 of record NC_041386.1, read on the forward strand.
TTTCTCTTATAACCATTATATCTATGTTCTTGATCCGATCTTGCAAGTCATATGCACCTATTATGTGTTGTGATCCGTAAAGCCCAAGGTGACAATAATTGGGATACTTTCTGGTGATAACAGTAGTTTGAGGAGTTCATGTATTCACTATGTGCTAATGCTTTGTTCTGGTTCTCTATTAAAAGGAGGCCTTAATATCCCTTAGTTTCCTTATGGACCCCGCTTCCACGGGAGGGTAAGGCAAAAGATGTCATGCAAGTTCTTTTCCATAAGCATGTATGACTATTTACGGAATACATGTCTAGATTATATTTATGAACTGGAGCTGGTTTTATATCACCCTAGGTTATGACTGCTATGTGATGAATATCCTCTAGCGTAATCACTGATCCAATGCCTAAGCTGAGGAATTATTGAATAATATGTTGAAGAATTATGATGATTGGACTCCTACTGAACCATCACCTAAACCCACTTCGAAGAAATATAAGAAGGAAAAAAGGTATTAAAGCTGAAGATCTTAAGAATTTACCACGTATTGAAGAAATGCATGGGATTGACACACCACCAAAGGTGGTGGAGGTAAATTCTCTTTTGAAATTTGATGAAGGTGACATCTCGCATAATAAACCTCCTAATCAATGCTTATATGAATTTGTTAATTATATTAGGAAGCAAGATCACTTCAATGCCTATGTTATGAAACAATTGAAACAAAATTCAGATATGATTGCTCGCTTGAGTGACTTGTTATTTAGAATCACTAATGATGTTAGAGGTGTAGTAAAGCAGGCCTCTATGGTTCAAACCCAGTAGGAACAAGTTGCTAAATCTCAAAGGGAATTGCTTAGTGAAATGAACAATAATATGAATGATCATGTTGTTAGAGTAATGACTAGAGGAGGTAAAATGACTCGGGAACCTCTTTATCCTGAGGGACACCCTAAAATAATTGAACAAGACTCGCAAAGAACTAATACCGATGCACCTAGTCCTTCTAAAAGGAAAACGAAAAACAACAATGATAGGACTTTACATACTTCTAGTGAACCTGAGGTGGAAAAACCTTCTGAAGGTAATAATGATGTTTCTATTTCTGAAGCTGAAACTCGATATGGCAATGAACATTCACCTAGTGATAATGAAAATGATAATGATGTTCATGTTGATGCTCAACCCAAAAATGATAAAAAACCAGATAATGATGTTGAAATAGAACCTACTGCTGATCTTGATAACCCACCTCCTAGAAATAAACGATATGATAAAAGAGACTTTGTTGCAAGAAAACATGGTAAAGAAAGTGAACCATGGGTTCAGAAACCCATGCCCTTTTCGCCTAAGCCATATAAGAAAAAAGATGATGAAGAATTTGAACGCTTTGCTGAAATGCTTAGGCCAGTCTTTTTGCGTACCCGTTTGACTGATATTTTAAAGATGGCCCCTTATGCTAAATACATGAAAGAGATTGTCACTAATAAAAGAAACCCACCTGAAGCTGAAATATCCACCATGCTTGTTAATTATTCTTTTAAGGATGGAGTACCTAAAAATTAGGAGATCCACGAATACCAACTATACCATGCTCTATTAAAATAAATTATGTCAAAATTGCTTTATGTGATTTAGGATCTAGTGTTAGTGTTATGCCTTTCTTTTTATATAAAAGACTTGATCCGGATAAACTCACACCTACTGAGATATCATTGCAAATGGCTGACAAATCTACGTATTGGTATTTGTGAGGATGTGCATGTTGTGGTTGCAAATGTTACTATCTTAACAGACTTTGTTATACTTGAGATGCCCGAGGATGACAACATGTTGATTGCTACCTCTTGAGCATGTGTTGGTTTTCCCTTGAAGAGGAAAGGGTGATGCAGCAAAGTAGCATAAGTATTTCCCTTAGTTTTGAGAACCAAGGTATCAATCCAGTAGGAGACAACACACAAGTCACCTAGTACCTGCGCAAACAATCAAGAACCTTGCAACCAATGCGATAAAGGGGTTGTCAATCCCTTCACGGTCACTCGCAAAAGTGAGATCTAATAGATATAGTAAAGTAAATGTTTTTGGTATTTTTGTTGTATAGATTGGAAAGTAAAGATTGCAAAATAGTAAACGAGATGCAATGTAAATAAAAGAGATGTAATATAATAGGAAAGAGACCCGAGGGCCATAGGTTTCTCTAGTGGCTTCTCTCAAGATAGCATGTATTACGGTGGGTGAACAAATTACTGTCGAGCAATTCATAGAAAAGCGCATAGTTATGAAGATATCTAAGGCAATGATCATGAATATAGGCATCACGTCTGTGTCAAGTAGATCGAAACGATTCTGCATCTACTACTATTACTCCACACATCGACCGCTATCCAGCATGCATCTAGAGTATTAAGTTCATAAGAATGGAGTAACGCATTAAGCAAGATGACATGATGTAGAGGGATAAACTCAAGCAATATGATATAAACCCCATCTTTTTAGCCTCGATGGCAATAATACAATACATGCCTTCCTGCCCCTACTATCACTGGGAAAGGACACCGCAAGATTGAACCCAAAGCTAAGCACTTCTCCCATTGCAAGAAAGATCAATCTAGTAGGCGAAACTAAACCGATAATTCGAAGAGACTTGCAAAGATATCAAATCATGCATATAAGAATTCAGAGAAGAACCAAATAATATTCATAGATAATCTTTTTCATAAATCCAAAATTCATCGGATCATGACAAACACACCGCAAAAGAGTATTACATCGAATAGATCTCCAAGAACATCGAGGAGAACTTTGTATTGAGAATCAAAGAGAGAGAAGAAGCCATCTAGCTAATAACTATGGACCTGAAGGTCTATGGTAAAATACTCATGCTTCATCGTAGAGGCAATGGTGTTGATGTAGAAGCCCTCTGTGATCGATTCCCCCTCTGGTAGATCGCTGGAAAAGGCCCCAAGATGGGATCTCACGGGTACAGAAGGTTGCGGCGGTGGAAAAGTGGTTTTGTGGCTCTCTCTGGTGTTTCTAGGGTATAAGAGTATATATAGGCCAAAGAAGTACATCAGTGGAGCTACGAGGAGCCCACGAGGGTGGGGCGCGCCTACCCCCTGGGCATGCTGTGACAGCCTGATTTTTTTGCCCTCTATTATTTGCCTGATTTTCATTTGGATTTATTTTGAAAGTTGGGGTTTTTGAACCTTTTCATATGGACTTAGACACTTGGGTACCCTTGGCTTTCACCCAAGTGCATCATTCCCCTCTCTAATCATCATTCCCCTTCTGATCCATCTCAAAATAATCTTGGAATGAAAAATATTCATTTTTCCTCTCTAAAACCCTAGCTAGTTCAATGAGCTCCAAAGCAACCCACATTTTTCTTGCCCAAAAAAATCTGAGAAAATTCCCAAATATTCTTTGAACCCTAGGGCACCTTCCTCAGCAAAAATATTTCATCACTTTTTGGAATATTTTTGCTACAGAAAATATTTTCTGTTCTGGACAAAAATGGTGGTTTCTACAGCAACTACCATTTTACTTGCCCCCTTGTGCCTGAATTTTCTTGTGCATCATCACCTTAGTAGATGATGCCTAGCCTCCAAAGCACAAACCCCAATTCCCAGCCATTTGACCTCAGTAACATCTCAAAGTTACTGACCAGAAACTTACCTGGCGTGTAAAATCTTCTCTACTGCATCTGGAGCCAAACCAAAGCGTGGTAAAATTCAAAACTACCACGAACAACATGTCAGACATGAAGTTTGGGCTTAGGTCGGCATGAGGTCAGAGTTCACGTGGTGACCGCGTTCGTCCAGACATGCTGGCATGCGGCCGACGTGCTCTGCGACGCGCCCGAGCCTCTGTTGATCGCGTGCTCGCTTTCCCGCCTGCCTAAGCGTGCCAAACTTCGCCACCATCCTCGTCTCAACGCCATTAACTCCCCCCTGGCACTCGCCGACGTCGGAGCTTGCCGCAGCGAGCACGGGCACGGTCCGGCCAACCCAATAGTGCGGTGTGCACTGTGCTCGTCGCCTTCTCCTTGTTCCTGTGCTCATCCCCATTCACCAACATTCGCCGCGTGAGCTACGTCGCCTTCTCCCCATCTCACTGACACCGCTCGTCGTCGGGCGCCATGGACAGGTGTCCACCGGCGGAGCCCGAACCCCCGCTCTCTGCTTGCCTATAAATGGAGCCGCCCCTAGCCTCCTCGAGCACCATCCACCACTCCCACACATCCCACAAGCACGTAGGAAACCGTAGCCCGGCCGGGCAGGCTGCGGGCCGCCGTCCTTGAGCTCGAGCTCGCCGGCGATCCCCTCTGGTCGCCGTAGTAGCTCCAGCCCCTCCTAGGCCAGGGCGATCCTTCCAGGGCCTCCGCCTCTCTCTGGTGAAGCCATCCCGTCCCCATGGAGCCCTTGAAGTTGCCTCTGCTCGCTGTCTTCCTCATCTCCGGAGACCACCTCCCTCTGCCTCCGCTTGCGAGGTCGATTTTGACGCCGTCCGACCGCCCTGAGCTACGCTACAGGTACGGGCAGGTGCGCCTACATCCCCTCACTCAATCCCTCCCTCTCGTTTTGGCCAAGGAGCCCTCGTTGCCGGCGAGAGCTCCGGCGAAGCCGCGACCCCCCTCTGTTTCCTTCTCCCCTCCTTCTCACCTGACTAGTGGGGCCCGCTAGTCAGCCACTCTGTACGTGCTCGAAGTAGTATGAGTGGTGGCGCCCTGAGGCTTTACGCCTTCGACGTCACCCACCTAGTCTATTTATCTAAATTCAAATTCAATTCAATTCCAGAGAGCTTCAAACAGCTATAACTCTCTAACCATAAGTCCAAATGAATTGATTGTTTTTGCATTATGTTCTTTGCAAAGAAATCTAGCAGCTCACCAAGAATGAGATTTTTCTGAGCTGTCTAGAATTTTTGGTGATTTTCAGAAGAGTTCTTGATATTTTCTTCTTGTGTTTAAAATTATTTTCAGAGGGTGAGGCTTGTCGTGAGGATCACCAGAAGGCTTGTGAACCTCATCTGCACTAAGGCAAGCCACAACAACATTTTCATGGTGCCATTTCAATATTGATGATTTTCTTACTTGAATGAAATGATTAATCCATGCATTTAAATAACTATTATGTTATTTATATTCTGTTAAGTGTGTGTTAGCATTATTCTTGATTTACAGAGCCTTGAAACTAGCTTGGTTGGTAAAGAAGCTAAGATCTAATTATGGTAATGATAAAATGATTTGTTATGCATATGAGTAATTGCTTAAAGTTATTTTCTTGCATAAATAAAATAGTTAAATTTGCTAGAAAATATCATGTTAAGTGCTTGTTTAGCCATTTTACTTAAGGTATAGAATGTTTGAACTTAACTTGGTTGGCAAAGAGAATAGGATTTGCTTGTGGTGATAGTAAAATCTTAGCTATGCATATGAGAAATTAATCGAAGTTATTTTCTTGCATGAGAAAATGATAATACTTGCTGCAAAATATATTGTTAAAGTGAGAGTTACCCTGACCAGGAAAGTAATATCAGTTGTTGATGCTTATGCTTAGTGTGAATATGGTTGACATCAGTCATTTTCATTAATATGTGATGCATGTGTAGTATTGCATTTCATGGCATGTTATGACACCGGTCATCTTCATTTTAAGTTGAAACTGAATATAACTCAACTTCAATATATCGTTGACTGGGTCATGGTGCCGCTGAATCGATATTTCCCCAGTGCAACCACATTTGCCTTTGTGGGAAGGCCTTGATTCGGTCCATTGACATGCCTCTGGTCGGTGCCTCCAACTAGGGAAGGTTATGGGCATGCTTACCCTGGCCCGGTAAGCAGGCATAACCTTGTGTGCCCGTTGTTGAGATTATAGTACCGGGTCCCCGAGTGGGATCGTTTTGGCCACGACGGTGCTCGTTGTGTCTTTGGTAGACACGGGGCCACCCGGGACTAGCCCGTTGGGGATTGGGTCGGAGTGACCGGGAGAGTGTCATGGCAATGGAAGGGTTTTGTCGGAATGCCGTTGGTCCACCCGAATGGGAGTGCGAGGCCATTGGTTCCGTGGTGTGGGTGCAGTGTGCTACCTTTGCAAAGTGTATAATCTATTGAGAGCCGAGTCCACGGTCACGGACACCTTGTAGTAGGTCCCACCATGAGTCAACGTTTAATAAACCTGCACACTAAGTTATGAACTTTGCACTGATGATTATGGCAGAAAGGCCCTCAAGATGTTCGAGACCCAATATGGGCCGTGGTTGTGATCACCGTAAGTATCACGAGTTACTCTGGTCAAGACCATGATGGTGGTTTTGTTGTGATCGTCGTAAGGATCACGAGTGACTCTGGTCAAGACCGCGATGGTGGTTTGGCTGTGATCGCCGTAAGGATCACGAGTTACTCTGGTTAAGACCACGATGGTGGTTTGGTTGTGATCCAAAAATGATCATGGTTGGTAAGTCGGTCCCGAGGGACGTCTATCCCAAGAGCATGAGCACAGCATGTTGGAACATTATTGCATTATTAATTGCTTAAATATCATGATATTGTTTGTCATTATGATTATGCCTGTTATGAGCTTGCAAGTACATTCAATGTACTGACCTAGCGTGTCATGCCAGATTCCAGGAAAGTCGCGTTGGAAAGGAGCGCTGCTCGAGTCTAGATCGTGTCCACATTGGTGTCCCTGTGCTATGGAGTTTCTGCTACGACGTTGTTCCTCTGCCGCATAGTTGCATGATCGAGGCCCCTTTATGTCCACTAAATAATGTACATATATTGTTCAGCCGCACCGTGCGTGCTGCTTGGCCTCGACATCTGTTGTAATATAAACTCTGATCCGCTAGCATAAATAAAGCGGTTGTTTTTCTGTACCAAGATGTTGTGTGTTGCCAGAAGACATGGTCTCTGGGCTGGCAATGCAGGGTAAACCGCTCGCTCTGAGCCGGGGTGCCACACACACCCTCATGTGATGTCTACTACACAACCTTCTTCTTGTAGATGTTGTTGGGCCTCCAAGTTCAGAGGTTTGTAGGATAGTAGCAAATTTCCCTCAAGTGGATAACCTAAGGTTTATCAATCCGTAGGAGGCGTAGGATGAAGATGGTCGCTCTCAAGCAACCCTGCAACCAAATAACAAAGAGTCTCTTGTGTCCCCAACACACCCAATACAATGGTAAATTTTATAGGTGCACTAGTTCGGCGAAGAGATGGTGATACAAGTGGTATATGGATGATAGATATGGGTATTTGTAATCTGAAAATATAAAAACAGCAAGGTAACTAATGATAAAAGTGAGCACAAACGGTATTGCAATGCTAGGAAATAAGGCCTAGGGTTCATACTTTCACTAGTGCAAGTTTTCTCAACAATAATAACAAAATCGGATCATATAACTATCCCTCAACATGCAACAAAGAGTCACTCCCAAGTCACTAATAGCAGAGAACAAACGAAGAGATTATGGTAGGGTACGAAACCACCTCAAAGTTATCCTTTCTGATCGATCTATTCAAGAGTCCGTAGTAAAATAACATGAAGCTATTCTTTCCGTTCAATCTATCATAGAGTTCGTACTAGAATAACACCTTAAGACACAAATCAACCAAAACCCTAATGTCACCTAAATACTCCAATGTCACCTCAAGTATCCGTGGGTATGATTATACAATATGCATCACACAATCTCAGATTCATCTATTCAAACCAACACAAAGTACTTCAAAGAGTGCCCCAAAGTTCCTACCGGAGAGTCAATACGAAAACGTGTGCCAAACCCTATGCATAGGTTCATGGGCGGAACCAGCAAGTTGATCACCAAAACATACATCAAGTGGATCAATAGAATACCCCATTGTCACCACGGGTATCCCACGCAAGACATACATCAAGTGTTCTCAAATCCTTAAAGACTCAATCCGATAAGATAACTTCAAAGGGAAAACTCAATCCATTACAAGAGAGTAGAGGGGGAGAAACATCATAAGATCCAACTATAATAGCAGAGCTCACGATATATCAAGATCGTACCACCTCAAGAAAACGAGAGAGAGAGAGAGAGAGAGAGAGAGATCAAACACATAGCTACTGGTACATACCCTCAGCCCCGAGGGAGAACTAGTCCCTCCTTGTCATGGAGCGCGCTGGGATGATGAAGATGGCCACCGGAGAAGGATTCCCCCTCCGGCAGGGTGCCAGAACAGGTCTAGATTGGTTTTCGGTGGCTACGGAGGCTTCTGGCGGCGGAACTCCCGGTCTATTGTGCTCCTCGAAGTTTTTAGGGTATATGGGTATATATGGGAGGAAGAAGTACGTCGGTGGACCTCCAGGCTGTCCACGAGGCAGGGGGCACGTCTAGGGGGTGGGCGCACCCCTCACCCTCGTGGGCAGCCCGGGACTATCCTGGTCCATCTCTGATACTCCGTGGGCTTCTTCTGGTCCAAAAATAAGTTCCATGAAATTTCAGATCAATTGGACTCTGTTTGATTTTCCTTTTCTACGATACTCTAAAACAAGGGAAAAAACAGAAACTGGCACTGGCACTGGGCTCTAGGTTAATAGGTTAGTCCCAAAAATCATATAAAATAGCATATAAATGCATATAAAACATCCAAGATTGATAATACAATAGCATGGAACAATCAAAAATTATAGATATGTTGGAGACGTATCATCCTGCCTCGTGGCTTCCTCGCGGAGTTCGAGACTTCAACTTCAAGTCTTCTAGATTGCTTTCGGTCCAAGAAAGATCATCGCGAAAGTTTCATCCGTTTGGACTTCGTTTGGTATTCCTTTTCTATAAAACTCTAAAATAGGCACACAAAAATAGAAACTGACACTGGGCCTCCAGTTAATAGGTTAGTCCCAAAAATAATATAAAAGAGCATATTAAAGCCCATTAAACATCGAAAATAGATAATATAATAGCATGGAACAATCAAAAATTATAGATACGTTGGAGACGTATCATCGATTATCCTTCGTAGACCCTTTTTGAATACTGCAGGGGCTGTTATTGATTGCAATAAAGCATAGTAACTTTTCATATCAGTGGTAATGAGCATACGGTGCATTTTCCGACGAAATGATTTCAAGTGAATGGTATTAATGTTATTGAAAAATCTCTGACAATTACTATTGAAAATTTTCAACTCCCTTTACCTACTACCAAAAAGAAATATGAAATACTTATTGTTGGGGATATGCATATTCCAGTTGAGGTAACTTAATGTTTAAAGAGAGTTCTTTCGGTTCATATTAATCAGAAGTGATTGACAATAGGACTTGATCAACCTTATTAATGGATTATTTTCGAGAGGCATGTGGTCGATGAACTTAGTAAGCACACCCTTCTGTCCTTGCTTTTTGTTTTTAGTTACTCCTAGATAAATAAAATAAAATGCCATGTTTATCCTGTTTTCTAAATTTTCCGTGCAATAAAAAGTAGCCAAAATAGAAGTGCTCAGAATGACCTCAAATTTTGACATGATTTTTGTTAATATTTAAGAATTTCTGATACAAATAACATCATATGGGGTGCCCCTGGTGCCCACTAGGCACCAGGGCACGCCAGCTACCCCAAGCGTGCACAGCCCCATGAGGCCCTTGATACGTCTCCAACGTATCTATAATTTTTTATTGTTCCATGCTATTATCGTATCCATCTAGGATGTTTTATATGCTATTTCATATGATTTTTGGGACTAAACTATTAACCTAGAGCCCAGTGTCAGTTTCTGTTTTTTCTTTGTTTTTGAGAATTGCAGAAAAGGAAAACCAAACGGAGTCCAATTGACCTAAAAATTCACGGAGATAATTTTTGGACCAGAAGAAGCCCACGGAGTACCGGAGATGGGCCAGAAGAGTCCCGAGGCACCCACGAGGGTGGGGCGCGCACCCCCCCTACCTCGTGGCCGCCTCGGGGACCCCCCTGACTTTTTCCCGACTCCAACACCTCTTATATATACCCAAACTTCCAGAAATAAACCTAGATCGGGAGTTCCGCTACCGCAAGCCTCTATAGCCACCGAAAACCAATCTAGACCTGTTCCGGCACCCTGCCGGAGGGGAGAATCCCTCTCCGGTTGCCATCTTCATCATCCCGGCGCTCTCCATGACGAGGAGGGGGTAGTTCACCCTCGGGGCTGAGGGTATGTACCAGTAGCTATGTGTTTGATCTCTCTCTCTCTCTCTCGTGTTTTTGATTTGGCACGCCTTGATGTATCGCGAGCTTTACTATTATAGTTGGATCTTATGATGTTTCTCCCCCTCTACTCTCTTGTAATGGACTGAGTTTTCCCTTTGAAGTTATCTTCTCGGATTGAGTCTAAGGATTTGAGAACACTTGATGTATGTCTTGCATGTGCTTATCTGTGGTGACAATGGGATGTTCACGTGATCTACTTGATGTATGTTTTGGTGATCAACTTGCAGGTTCCGTGATCTTGTGAACTTATGCATTGGGGTTGGCACACGTTTTCGTCTTGACTCTCCGGTAGAAACTTTGGGGCACTCTTTGAAGTTCTTTCTGTTGGTTGAATAGATGAATCTGAGATAGTGTGATGCATATCGTATAATCATACCCACGGATACTTGAGGTGACATTGGAGTATCTAGGTGACATTAGGGTTTTAGTTGATTTGTGTCTTAAGGTGTTATTCTGGTACGAACTCTAGGATAGATTGAACGGAAAGAATAGCTTCGTGTTATTTTACTACGGACTCTTGAATAGATCGATCAGAAAGGATAACTTTGAGGTGGTTTCGTACCCTGCAATAATCTCTTCATTTGTTCCCCGCTATTAGTGACTTTGGAGTGACTCTTTGTTGCATGTTTAGGGATAGTTATATGATCCAATTATGTTATTATTGTTGAGAGAACTTGCACTAGTGAAAGTATGAATCCTAGGCCTTGTTTCCTAGCATTGCAATACCGTTTACGCTCACTTTTATCACTTGCTAACTTGCTGTTTTTATATTTTCAGATTACAAAAACCTATATCTACCATCCATATTGCACTTGTATCACCATCTCTTCGCCGAACTAGTGCACGTATACAATTTACCATTGTATTGGGTGTGTTGAGGACACAATAGACTCCTTGTTATTTGGTTGTAGGGTTGCTTGAGAGAGACCATCTTCGTCCTATGCCTCCCACGGATTGATAAACCTTAGGTCATCCACTTGAGGGAAATTTGCTACTGTCCTACAAAACTCTGCACTTGGAGGCCCAACAACATCTACAAGAAGAAGGTTGTGTAGTAGCCATCAAGCTCTTTTCTGGCGCCGCTGCTGGGGAGGTGAGTGCTTGAAGGTATATCTTTAGATCATGCAATCGAATATTTTTGTTTCTTGTTTTATCACTAGTTTAGTCTATAAAAGAAAATTACAAAAAATGGAATTGAGCATACCTCCTATGCTTCATCTTTTTAATATTTTTCATGAAAATAAGGATTCTGATAATTTTGCCAAAATGCTAGAAGAAGAATGCATTAAAATGTTTGGCACCAAATCTTTGAATGATGAGCATGATTGCAATGTTTTTAGTATGAACTCTTTGAATTTCTATAGTACTAATGATGATTGCACAAGTCATGATGAAAATGTCTCTTATAAGCATGTCAATTTTTGTGGAGTGCATAGGGTTTGCAAGTACACACCGAATAGGGAAAATAGATTTTGCAAGAGGCATAAGTATTTAGAAACTAAATGGTTGCAAGAAAGGCTAGATTTTTGTGCTAAAAATTTAAATTTTCTTAGCCATCCTTGTGAACTTTGCAATGAACGTGGTCATTTAAATATCCAATGCAAATTGTTTCATTATTGAATCGTGTCCAAAAATTTTGATGACTTGATTTCCTTGTGCATCATAATGAACTTAGTTTGCTTCTGGGTTATGAAGAAATGAAATGTATAAGTAAGGATATTCCAGAATTTTCCCTTGATAAAGTTCTTGATTTTGATCTAGAGGAAATTTATATGTATTGTGCAGTGAATTGCATTGAAAATCCTTACATTACCAATTACATAAAGTCAAGAAAACAATTAGAAGATGAAGATAATACTAATGAAAGGGAAGAGATTTCCCAATATCCTCCTATTTTTTCTTATGATGAATCAGGTAACGAGGAGGAGCCTTCTATCCAACCAATCTCATTAATAAGGAGCTCCAAAAAGAGGGTGAAACCCACACATGATGCAAAGAAGAAAAAGAAAAGACGTAGAAGCAAAGGTAAAAAGGTATCCCTCCCGAATGATGTTGCTCCTATTACTCATTGTGATGATGATAATTGCTATACCATGGGTGCTATCCATACTATTAATGATGAGAGTGATTATGCTTATGATATGAAAAGGCCCAAGCTTGGGGATGCTATGTTTGATGAGAATGACATGTTTGAGAATTTATTTGCTGCAATTAATGTTTGTCCCAAGCTTGGGGATGCTATGTTTCATGAATATGATATATTTAACCTCCCAAGTTCTGATATGCAAATTTATTATGATGATAGCATGCCTCCTATTTATGATGGTTATATTGATGAAAGTGGGTTTGGAAGAGTGTCAACTTTAGGAAGTAATGATCCCACTATTTTGGAGGATGTTGAATCTTATTGTGACAATTATGAAAATGAATTTGGAGAGGTCATGACTTTATTTAGTAATGATTCCACTATATTGGAAGGGGTTTCAATTGATTATGATGAGAACAAAGTTGCTACTTATGATGATTATTGTGATGATACTTATGCTATAAAATGTAGAGATGATTATATTTATAAAACTTGTCATGATTATGATTACACTTTTTTGAACATTACTCCTTTAATGTGGAAACAATTTATAGTATTCGAGTTTCTTATGATGCTCCCACTATTCCAAATGAGAAGAATTTTGCTTATGTGGAGAGTAACAAAAATTCTATGTTTGTGGCTCATGAAAAGAATTCTTTATGTGATAGTTATATTGCTGAATTCATTCATGATGCTACTGAAAATTATTATGAGGGAGTAATATATGCTTGTAGGAATTGCAATAATATCAAGTTTCCTCTCTACATGTTGAAAATCTTGAAGCTATGCTTGTTTTGCCTTCCTATGCTAGTTGATTATTGTTCCCATAAGTTGTTTGCTCACAAAATACCTCTGCATAGGAAGTGGGTTAGACTTAAATGTGCTAGTCATATTCTTCATGATGCTCTCTTTATGTTTCAATTCTTATCTTTTATATGAGCATCATTGAAATCACCATGCCTAGCTAGGGGCGTTAAACGATAGCGCTTGTTTGGAGGCAATCCAATTTTATTTTTGTTCTTTGCTTTCTGTTCCTGTTTAGTAATAAATAAATCATCTATAATCTGTTATGATTGTGTTTTTATGTTTTAATTAGTGTTTGTGCCAAGTAAATCCTTTAGGATCTTCTTGGGTGATTGTTATTTGATCTTGCTGTAAAAAACAGAAAGTATGCGCTCACAAGAATAATTTTCATTTTTTTACCAGAGGAGCGATAAAATACCAATTCCACTTGCAGTAGATTAATAAACAAATTTGATAGGACATCATAATTTCTAAGGATTTTTGGAGTTACATAACTATTCGAAACTTACATATTCCTACAGACTGTTCTGTTTTTGACAGATTCTGTTTTTCGTGTGTTGTTTGCTTATTTTGATGAATCTATGAGTAGTATCGGAGGGTATGAACCATAAAGAAGTTGTAATATAGTAGATATTACACCAATATAAATAAATAATGAGTTCACAACAGTACCAAAAGTGGTGATTTTATTTTCTTATACTAACGGAGCTTACGAGTTTTCTGTTGAGTTTTGTGTTGTGAAGTTTTCAAATTTTGGGTAAAGATTCGATGGACTATGGAATAAGGAGTGGCAGGAGCCTAAGCTTGGGGATGCCCAAGGCACCCCCAGGTAATATTCAAGGACAACCAAGAGCCTAAGCTTGGGGATGCCCCGTATGGCATCCCCTCTTTCGTCTTCGTTCATCGGTAACTTTACTTGAGGCTATATTTTTATTCACCACATGATATGTCTTTTGCTTGGAGCGTCTTGCATGATTTGAGTCTTTGCTTTTTAGTTTACGACAATCATCCTTGTTGTATACACATTTTTGGAGAGACATGCATGAATCGGAATTTATTAGAATACTCTATGTGCTTCACTTATATCTTTTGAGCTAGATAATTTTGCTCTAGTGCTTCACTTATATTTTTTAGAGCGGCGGTGGTGGTTTTATTTTGTAGAAATTATTGATCTCCATGCTTCACTTATATTATTTTGAGAGTATTTTAGAACAGCATGGTAATTTGCTTTGGCTATAAAATTAGTCCTAATATTATAGGCATTCAAGATGGGTATAATAAAAAAACTTTCATATAGAGTGCATTGAATACTATGAGAAGTTTGATAATTGATGATTGTTTTGAGATATGAATATGGTGATATTAGAGTCATGCTAGTTTAGTAGTTGTGAGTTTGAGATATACTTGTGTTAAAGTTTGTGATTCCCGTAGCATGCATGTATGGTGAACCGTTATGTGATGAAGTCGGAGCATGATTTGTTTTTTGATTGTCTCCTTATGAGTTGCGGTCGGGGACGAGCGATGGTATTTTCCTACCAATATATCCCCCTAGGAGAATGCGCATAGTACTTCGTTTCGATAACTAATAGATTATTGCAATAAGTATGTGAGTTCTTTGTGACTAATGTTGAGTCCATGGATTAACGCACTCTCACCCTTCCACCATTGCTAGCCTCTTTTGTGCCGCGCAAATTTCGCTGGTACAATACACCCACCATTAGGTTCCTCAAAACAGCCACCATACCTACCTATTATGGCATTTCCATAGCCATTCCGAGATATATTGCCATGCAACTTTCCACCATTCCGTTTATTATGACACGCTTCATCATTGTTATATTGCTTTCCATGATCATGTAGTTGACATCGTATTTGTGGCAAAGCCACCATTCTTAATTCTTTTATACATGTCACTCTTGATTCATTGCACATCCTTGTACACCGCCGGAGGCATTCACATAGAGTCATATTTTGTTCTAAGCATCGAGTTGTAATTCTTGAGTTGTAAGTAAATAAAAGTGTGATGACCATCATTATTAGAGCATTGTCCCATGTGAGGAAAGGATGATGGAGACTATGATTTCCCCACAAGTCGGGATGAGACTCCGGACGAAAAAAAGAAGGCCCAAAAAAATGAGAGAAAAAGAGAGAAGGGGCAATGCTACTATCCTTTTACCACACATGTGCTTCAAAGTAGCACCATGATCTTCATGATAGAGAGTCTCCTATGTTTTCACTTTCATATACTAGTGGGAATCTTTCATTGTAGAAGTTGACTTTTATATTCCAATGATGGGCTTCCTCAAAATGCCCTAGGTCTTCGTGAGCAAGCGAGTTGGATGGACAACCACTTAGTTTCTTATTGAGCTTTCATACACTTATAGCTCTAGTGCATCCATTGCATGGCAATCCCTACTCACTCACATTGATATCTATTGATGGGCATCTCCATAGCCCGTTGATACGCCTAGTTGATGTGAGACTGTCTTCTCCTTTTTTTCTTCTCCACAACCAACCTTCTATTCCACCTATAGTGTTATGTCCATGGCTCACGCTCATGTATTGTGTGAAAATTGAAAAAGTTTGAGAACATCAAAAGTATGAAACAATTGCTTGGCTTGTCATCCGGGTTGTGCATGATTTAAATATTTTGTGTGATGAAGATAGAGCATAGCCAGACTATATGATTTTGAAGGGATAACTTTCTTTGGCCATGTTATTTTGAGAAGACATGATTGCTTGGTTAGTATGCTTGAAGTATTATTATTTTTATGTCAATAATAAAATTTTATCTTCAATCTTTTGAATCTGAACATTCATGCCAAAATAAAGAGAATTACATTGAAAATTATGTTAGGGAGCATTCCACGTCAAAAATTATGTTTTTATCATTTACCTACTCGAGGACGAGCAGGAATTAAGCTTGGTGATGCTTGATACGTCTCCAACGTATCTATAATTTTTCATTGTTCCATGGTATTATATTATCCATCTAGGATGTTTTATATGCATTTATATACTATTTTATATGATTTTTGGGACTAACCTATTAACCTAGAGCCCAGTGCCAGTTTCTGTTTTCCCTTGTTTTTGAGTATTGCAGAAAAGGAAAACCAAACAGAGGCCAATTGACCTGAAAATTCATGGAGATAATTTTTGGACCAGAAGAGGCCCATGGAGTACCGGAGATTAGGCCAGAAGAGTCCCGAGGCACCCATGAGGGTGGGGGCACGCCCTACCCCCTGGGCGCACCCCCCTACCTCGTGGCCGCCTCGGGGACCCCCTGACTTGTTCCTGACTCCAACACCTCTTATATATACCTAAACTTCCAGAAAGAAACCTAGATCGGGAGTTCCGCCGCCGCAAGCCTCTGTAGCCACCAAAAACCAATCTAGACCCGTTCCGGCACCCTGCCGGAGGGGGTAATCCCTCTCTGATGGCCATCTTCATCATCACGGCTCTCCATGATGAGGAGGGGTAGTTCACCCTCGGGGCTCAGTGTATGTACGAGTAGCTATGTGTTTGATATCTCTCCCTCTCTCTCGTGTTCTTGATTTGGCATGATCTTGATGTATCGCGAGCTTTGCTATTATAGTTGGATCTTATGATGTTTATCCCCCTCTACTCTCTTGTAATGGATTGAGTTTTCCCTTTGAAGTTATCTTATCGGATTGAGTCTTTAAGGATTTGAGAACACTTGATGTATGTCTTGCATGTGCTTATCTGTGGTGACAATGGGATATTCACGTGATCTACTTGATGTATGTTTTGGTGATCAACTTGCGGGTTCCGTGATCTTGTGAACTTATGCATAGGGGTTGGCACACGTTTTCGTCTTTACTCTCCGGTAGAAACTTTGGGGCACTCTTTGAAGTTCTTTGTGTTGGTTGAATAGATGAATCTGAGATTGTGTGATGCATATCGTATAATTATACCCACGGATACTTGAGGTGACATTGGAGTATCTAGGTGACATTAGGGTTTTGGTTGATTTGTGTCTTAAGGTGTTATTCTACTACGAACTCTAGGATAGATTGAACGGAAAGAATAGCTTCGTGTTATTTTACTATGGACTCTTGAATAGATCGATCAGAAAGGATAACTTTGAGGTGGTTTCGTACCCTACCATAATCTCTTTAATCACTTGCTACCTTGCTGTTTTTACATTTCCAGATTACAAAAACCTATATCTACCATCCATATTGCACTTGTATCACCATCTCTTCGCCGAAATAGTGCACCTATACAATTTACCATTGTATTGGGTGTGTTGGGGACACAAGAGACTCTTTGTTATTTGATTGCAGGGTTGCTTGAGAGAGACCATCTTCATCCTACGCCTCCCATGGATTGATAAACCTTAGGTCATCCACTTGAGGGAAATTTGCTACTGTCCTACAAACCTCTGCACTTGGAGGCCCAGTAACGTCTACAAGAAGAAGGTTGTGCAGTAGACATCAGCCCTCCTCACTTATGCCTTTAGCTTACTTCTTTTCACCTACCTCCAGAAAAAATCACACTAGCTCTTGATGTCTACTACGCAACCTTCTTCTTGTAGACTCATGCTGGGCCTCCAAGCGCAGAGTTTTATAGGACAGTGGCAAATTTCCCTAAGTGGATGACCTAAGGTTTATCAATCCGTGGGAGAAGATTTTCTCTTTGAAACAACCCTGCAACCAAATAACAAAGAGTCTCTTGTGTCCCAACACACCCAATACAATGGTAAATTGTATAGGTGCACTTGTTCGGCGAAGAGATGATGATACAAGTGTAATATGGATGGTACATATAGGTTTTTGTAATATGAAAATATAAAAACAGCAAGGTAACTAGTAACAAAAGTGAGAAAAAATGGTATTGCAATGCTTGAAAACAAGGCCTAGGGTTCATACTTTCACTAGTGCAAGTTCTCTCAACAATGATAACATAATTAGATCATATGGCAATCCCTCAACGTGCGACAAAGAGTCACTCCAAAGTTCATTTCATGGAGAACATAAGATGAAATTGTTTGTAGGGTACGAAACCAACTCAAAGTTCTTCTTTTCAATCAATCCATTGAGCTATTGCTATAAGTGTCACAAACAGCCCTAGAGTTCGTAGTAAAATAACACCATATGACACACATCAATCAACCCTAATGTCACCTAGATACTCCAATGTCACCACAAGTATCCGTGGGTCAATTATACGATGTGCATCAAACAACTTCAGATTCTTAATATTCAATCCGACACAAATAACCTCAAAGAGTGCCCCAAGATTTCTACCAGAAAAACGAAGACGAAAGCGTGCATCAACCCCGATTCATAGATTATCCCAATGTCACCTCGGGAATCCGCGAGTTGAGTGCCAAAACATACATCAAGTGAATAAATAAAACACCCCATTGTGACCATGGGTATCGCGCAAGACATACATCAAGTGTTCTCAAATCCATAATAGTATCCAATCTGATAATAGTGAAACCTCAAAGGTAAAACTCAAATCATCACAAGAAAGTAGAGGCAGAAAAACACCATATGATCCAACTATTGTAACAAAGCTCGCGGTACATCAAGATCGTGCCAAATCAAGAACATGAGAGAGAGAGAGAGAGAGATCAACCACATAGCTACTGGTGCATACCCTCAGCCCCGAGGGTGAACTACTCCCTCCTCGTCATGGAAACCGCTGGGATGATGAAGAATACCACCGGTGATGGTTTCCCCCTCCGGTAGGGTGCCGGAACGGGCTCCCGATTGGTTTTTCATGGCTACAAAGGCTTGCGGCGGCAGAACTCCTGATCCAGGTTCCTTTCTGGGTGTTTCGTCATTTATAGTAATTTTTGGCGTCGGTCTCACGTTAGGGGGGTCCACAAGGCAGCGGCAAGACAGGGGGCGTGCCCTCCACCCTTGTCGTTGCCTCGGGACTCTTCTCACCCAACTCTTGTGATTCGTGGGCTTCTTCTGGTCCATAAAAAATCACTGTAAATTTTTAGCTCGTTTGGACTCCATTTGATATTCCTTTTCTGTAGAACTCAAAAACAAGAAGAAAACAGAAACTGGCACTGGGCTCTGGGTTAATAAGTTTGTCCCAAAAATAATATAAAATAGCATATTAATGCATATAAAACATCCATAACAGATAATATAATAGCATGGAACAATCAAAAATTATAGATATGTTGGAGACGTATCAAGGATCCCCAAGCTTAATTCATGCTCGTCCTTGAGTACGTAAATGATAAAAACAAAAAAACTGATGTGGAATGCTACCTAACATATTTATCAATGTAATATTCTTTATTGTGGCATGAATATTCAGATCCATAAGATTCAAAATAAAAGTTTAATATTGACATAAAAACAATAATACTTCAAGCATAGTAACAAAGCAATCATGTCTTCTCAAAATAACATGGCCAAAGAAAGTTATCCCTACAAAATCATATAGTCTGGCTATGCTCCATCTTCATCACAAAAAGTATTAAATCATGCACAATCCCGATGACAAGCCAAGCAATCGTTTCATACTTTTGATGTTCTCAAACTTTTTCAACTTTGATGCAATACATGAGTGTGAGCCATGGATATAGCACTATAGGTGGAATAGAATATGGTGGTTGTGGAGAAGACAAAAAGAAGGAGATAGTCTCACATCAACTAGGTGTATCAACGGGTTATGGAGATGCCCGTCAATAGATATCAATGTGAGTGAGTAGGGATTGCCATGCAATGGATGCACTAGAGCTATAAGTGTATGAAAGCTCAAAAAGAAACTAAGTGGGTGTGCATCCAACTGGCTTGCTCACGAAGACCTAGGGCAATTTGAGGAAGCCCGTCATTGGAATATACAAGCCAAGTTCTATAATGAAAATTTCCCACTAGTATATATATGAAAGTGACAACATAGGAGACTCTCTATCATGAAGAACATGGTGCTACTTTGAAGCACAAGTGTGGTAGAAGGATAGTAGCATTGCCCCTTCTCTCTTTTCTCTCATTTTTTATTTTGGGCTCTTTGGCCTCCTTTTTCTCTCTTTTTTCTCTCTTTTTTATTTTCCCTTTTTTTTAAATCGTCTGGAGTCTCATCCCGATTTGTGGGAGAATCATAGTCTCCATCATCCTTCCCTCACACTAGATGACCCGGTTGCGCCAATGGCGTAAGAAGTAAGTTAGAAGCAATGTTCGTAGTGAATAAGTAGGAAACGTAAATGGAAAGATGATGCAATGTGGAATGTATTATAGATTCTAGAATAGCATAAACTGGTTAACGTAAGAAGCTAATTAAAACAATTTTATATGCACGAAGATCATTTCATTATTGGCCAAAGAGAAAACAAATATGTTCATGCCATATTGTTCGAAGCCACTCTCAATAAAATAGCGTCCAGTATGACATGAACCATTTTTAATAATTTGGAATCATAGATATCTAAACAAGCAACATCCACCTTTAGGACCTGATGCATAAGAAATGGCCTCTTAGGAACCATATCCATTCAAGTAGGCTATAAAGGGAAAGAAAGATAAAGATAAACTATTAACAATGTTGATAGCATGAAGCAAGACATATGGAAACTGAAGCAAATGTGTCACAGATTGCAGAAAAATATTTCAACCATGAAGATGGGTACAAAAGCTAATATCGTGCTTATTATTACACAGTTGATTAAGTATAAATGTGACGACCCCGGTTCAATCGTACACTAATCATACACGCAAACGTGTACGATCAAGATCAGGAACTCACGGGAAGATATCACAACACAACTCTAAAAATAAAATAAGTCATACACGCATCATAATACAAGCCAGGGGCCTCGAGGGATCAAATACAAGTGCTCGATCATAGACGAGTCAGCGGAAACAACAATATCTGAGTACAGACATAAGTTAAACAAGTTGACATAAGATGGCTAGCACAAACTGGGATACAGACCGAAAGAGGCGCACACTTCCTACCCGGGATCCTCCTAAACTACTCCTAGTCGTCGCCGGTGGTCTGCACGTAGTAGTAGGAGTCGTTAAAGGTGGTGTCTGGCTCCTGGGTTCCAGCATCTGGTTGCGATGTCTGAGAAGAATGGGAAAGGGGGTAAAAGGGGGAGCAACACAACCGTGAGTACTCATCCAAAGTACTCGCAAGCAAGGATCTACACTACTTATTCATTAGTATCAATGAAATGGATAGTATCTATGGACTGAACTGCAGAATGCCAGAATAAGAGGGGGCTAGCTAGTCCTATCGAAGACTATGCTTCTGGCAGCCTCCATCTTGAAGAATATAGGAGAGAGTAGATGGTAAGTTCACCAAGTAGCATCGTATAGCATAATCCTACCCGGCGATCCTCCCCTCGTCGCCCTATGAGAGAGCGATCACCGGGTTGTATCTGGCACTTGGAAGGGTGTGTTTTATTAAGTATCCGATTCTAGTTGTCATAAGGTCGACGTACAACTCCGGGCCATCCTTTTACAGAGGGACACGGCTATTCAAATAGATAAACTTCCCTGTAGGGGTGCACCACATAACCCAACACGCTCGATCCCTCTAGCCGGACACACTTTCCTGGGTCATGCCCGGCCTCAGAAGATCAACACGTCACAACACGACCTAGGCACAACAGAGAGGTCAGCACGCCAGTCTAAATCCTATGTGCGCAAGGGTCTGGGCCCATCGCCCATTGCACACATGCACGTTGCGAATGCGGCCAGAAGCAGACCTAGCCCCCTTAATACAAGCGTAGGCTTACGGTCCAATCCGGCGCGCGCCGCTCAGTCGCTGACGTCAAGAAGGCTTCGGCTCATACCATGACGTTGAGTGCCCATAACTGTTCCCGCGTAGTTGGTTAGTGCGTATAGGCCAGTGGCTAGACTCAGATCAAATACCAAGATCTCATTAAGCGTGTTAATTGATGTAACCGCGAATGCCAACCAGGGCCAGGCCCACCTCTCACCTAGGTGGTCTGCACCTGCCCTGTGGCTCCGCCACAAAGTTCCACTCAGAGGGCCGTCAGGACAAACGTCCTTTTGGTCCCAATCCATGAATCACTCGCGGGTACTCTACGAGCCGACCCGACTTTACTCACCACATGTATCATATATTATGTATATAAGTATATACCCGTGATCAACTCCCGAGTGATCACGACTCAGTAGTATAGCATGGCAGACAGACAAGAATGTAGGGCCACTAATAGAATACTAGCATCCTATACTATGCATTTAGGATTGCAGGTAAAGGTAACAACAGTAGTAGCAAAGACAGGCTATGCATTAGAATAGGATTAATGGAAAGCAGTAACATGCTACACTACTCTAATGCAAGAAGTAGATAGAAGAATAGGCGATATCGAGTTGATCAAGGGGGGGCTTGCATGGTTGCTCTGGCAAGGAGGGGTCGTCAACAACGTAGTCGGTCGGGGTACCAGCCGCGGCGTCAGTCTCGTAGTCTACCAGAGAGAAGAGGGGGAAGAAACAATGAATACAATGCAAACAGATGCATATCGATGCATGACATGACAAGTAACGGTGCCAGGTGTGCCCTAACATGGTAGGAGGTGATACCGGCGAAGGGGGGAAACATCCGGGAAAATATCCCTATGCTTGGGATGTGTGGCGGACGAACGGGCTACGTATTCGGATTCGTTTCGTCGTTCTCAGCAACTTTCATGTACAAAGTATTTTCATCTAAGCTACGAATTATTTTATATTAATTTTTAAAGTTTAATTCTTTTTTAGAATTAACAGAATTAATTAAATCATAAATCATTTTATGACGCCAGCATGACGTCAGCGGTCAACTTTGACTGTTGACTGGTCAAACTAACATGTGGGCCCCACTCGTCATAGACTCAGGTTAACTAAACCAGGTTAATTAGACTAACTAAGTGATTAGGCTAATTTATTTTAATTAGATTAGTTAAACATGATTAATTAACTTAATTAACTCATTAATTAATTAATTAATTAATAATTTATTTATTCTTTTTTAATCGTTCTAGGGCGGGGCCCACTTGTCATTGGCCCAGGGCCATAGAGGGTCGGGCTAACAGGCGCCTGGAGTGGGCGCTGGGCACCCGCGTAGGTCGACAGGGGCGGGACGAGCGCTGGGCATCGGAGGTGACCGGACGTGCGGCAGAAGTGGCGCAGGAGGCCTGGGCGGCGCGCCGGCGCAGCGGGCAGCAGCAGGGCCGCCGCGAGACGGAAACGGGGTGGCGGTCAGGGGAGCCGATGAGTGGCCAGTGGAGGCGCGTGAGGCGGGCGAGCGCCGGGCTCGGCATCGCCCGAATGGGCGCACCAGCGAGCAATGTTGCTGCGGTGCGGGCGTGCAAGGGGCGAACTCGCTCAAGGGGGTGTGGGGCTTCAGCCTTGGGTAGCGGCGGCGGCGGCAGCGCTAGCAAGCAGCAGCGGCAATGGCAGCATCAGCAGCAGGCCGCAGCAAGCAGTGCAGGCACGAGCGGGCGGCATGTGAAGGCAGTGGCGGCAGTGGGCGACGACGCGACCAGAGGCACGACGGGCGCTATGGCGAGCACGACAGCATGTCGTGTGGTGCGAGGGAGAGAGGAGGAGGGGGGCTCACGGTGGTCGTAGGGAAAGGGCAGTGGGGTGCGGGGAGGAGGTCGGGGACAACGCGATGCAGGGGAGGACGACGGCGATGGCGTCCAGCGAAGAGGAGGGCGGCAACGCAGCTCCGGGCGGTGAGGATCGGCGACGTGCGCATCGGGGACGGCGAGGTCAAGGCGGTGATGGGACTCGGGGTTGGGCGGCGGCGTGCGGCGTAGCGGCCGAGGCGGAGGTGCTCCGTGCGGCAACGGCGTTTGAGCCTCATCCCGATTAGATCAGGGGGATAGGGAGAGTGGGGGTGCCAGTGGGGGAATGGGAGGAGTGGGTGCCGTGTTGGCTAGGGTTACGGGGGTACAGGGGGTTAAGGTGAGTGGGGTGGGCCGGATGGGCCAATTGGGCTGGCCGGTCGGCAGCTGGGCCGGTTGGCCCAGGGGGTTTGGGGGGTTTGGGGGGTTTCCTTTTCATCATCATTTTTTGTTAGTTTTGTTTTCTGATTTTGTTCTTTTCTTTTTATTTATTTTTCCTTTATTGTTTTCTCTTATTTCCAATAAACTTTATATTTAGTAAAATACCAAAGTTCTATCCAATTTAGTATATGTAATTATGTCACTAACACATTAATTTGCTACCCAAACTAAAATAGTTTTGTAATTATTTAATATTTAAAGTATTTAAATAAGTTTTTGCTACTATTTTATTACCATTTGAATATTTAAACATTCTATAAAAGTGTCGTTCCTCCACCATAATTACCTATGCATTATTTGGCTCACTCCGAACATTTTTAGTTTGAAAATTTTGAAAACTTTTATTGTTTCCTTGATTTTGAATTTGAATTTGAATCGGTTTCGAACTAACACGAGATTAGTAATAGTAATCGAAGTGACATGGCATCATTAGCAAAGGGTTGCTGTAGCTTAATTATCCGGGCGTCACAATTCTCCTCCACTATAAGAAATCTCGTCCCGAGATTTAAGAGGTGGAGCAAGGGCGAAGATTTGGTTACGCAATTCTAATGAATCTTCTCGCTCTTGGTTTCTCTTCTCGAAGAATTTAATCGCCTTTGTTGATGCCTTCAACCCTCTGCTTCGGGTCATTATGATGAAGTCATCATCCTTTCTTCGGGAACTCCATCGTACTTACGAAAAAGGATAAGAGGTAACTTTGAAAGAACAGAACTCTACATGGTTTATTATCTGGTAGATACCTCAGGAAAGGCGCCATAAGGTATCTCTCGAATTGAAACTTAAGAAAATATTGAGATAAAAGTAAGGAGGTACCATGAGTAGTTACAAGCGAATAGGCAATCGTTCAATGCCTGAAATAGGGCGTGAAAGGGGTTTAGAGCAACGGGAATAAGTATTGTGTCTGATACCAGAATTAATGATCTTTTGGAAGATGGCTTGTGAAGTACTTGCGAAGCCATGCGGGAGGAATAAATTTGGAAACAGGGGGTACTAGAGTCAGGTTTCGATCCTGTGGAAATGTGGGTTATGGGCCCACCATGTGGGTTAAAAGTAGGAGGAGCGGTGACATCTTGCATGGTCGTGGAAGCAAGGCATGTCAGAGGGTAGCATGTCAGTTATGTCGGCATCAACGTCATTACCAAGGGCGAGGGATGAAGAGAACCATTTTCCTGCTCGTTGAATGAGGCATACCAATAGACAAAGTTCTCGTCCATCGGTGGCTACCGGAATGTCTTCACCAATAGTAACAGGGTCTTGCTGGCAGAATTGTACACCGAGGTGTTTACATAAGCAGGTTAATATTACTGCTTAGATCATATAGGTCACAAGAAAGGTTAAACCAAACAATGGAAAGGAAAAAAAGATTATCGGATTAAACAGAACAATGGAAGGGAAAATGCGTTTAAACACACATTTAAGGGGTATATGCTTCCCAAGGACAAGAAGAGCATGATATCCATGGCAAGATATAAATAGAAAACCCTTTAGATGAGGGGATAGAAATTTCATGACATTACCCATACAATGGTGTTTGGATAATTGATAAGGAAATTTTCGCATTGTGCTTCAAATGCTCTTATTGAAAATCGGAGTACCACAAACATGCTTCGAGATAGCATCGACATGGTCTTCAAGCAAGGTCGGACTTTAGATACTCAAAGGATTCATCAGGAACAACTTATATAATAAGTCTTACAATTTCCTCATGGAAGAATGGTTATCCTTGCTAAAAAGGAAGAATTATAACAATAGGTCCTCCGGTCGGGGGTGCTAGGCATGACATCACCTTACAGGGTCATATATAGACCAATGTTATAACTTTTGGAAATATGTCCCAACCATCATATCTAACCGAGATTTAGATCTGATTGGTATCAGGATACCTCAGACTCATGATGCCTGAGAAGGAAAGGGGCAACACAATTTGACGAGATGGAGTTGCAAGATTCTCGGAAAATTGACTATGGAAGCAAGTTCTGAATCATGAGTTCATCATTAAACCAATGAGAGGATGAGGAGGTGGTTGATGAACTCAGCGAGAATTCATGCAGATTTCCAAAAGATGGATTTCCACAGTTATGTGTACAGGGAGATAACATTTGTCAGATCAAATGATATAATGAGGTATGTTCGAGGAAAACATACACAATTAAACATTGGTTGAAAGGTGCGCCCGAAATATGGGCTTAGGTAGTATGATCAATGTTAGAACGGTGATTCGATAACCAACGGTCTAAGAATGAAATGTTGACCATTAACTTCAAGGCAATAGGGTTGCTAGAAGTTTTAAATTCGCACACTATAGTTCAATTGTCAGTTTCCCGGTTAGAAACAACACGGAGACCAAGGAACGAATGGAGATGGCAAGAGGTATCACTTGTATCAAGAACTCTTAAAGAGGTGGTGAAATTCCCATGACATTCTTGACATAAAATATAGTAATACTCCAAGGTATAACATAACACAAGTTGGATAGCAAGGAGCTCAAGGTACAACACAAAACAAGAACAAGTTTTGTGTTGGAGGGAAAGCAAGAATGTTATCGATGATAACACAAATCATCGAGGGCAAGGATCGTCTTTCTCATCATGGATTCAATTGATATTCTGGAAGAGCTCAAAATGTTGATGATGCTCACGACACATTTGTTGAGAGGTTTCATGAAGATGTAATCAGTCGGCAATGACATCAAGTCAAAGGAATGATGAAGCGAAAGGTTATTGGAACCAAGGGTACGACACAAACTCGAAATCAAGCTTGCTGTTCAAGGAGAAATGGTATGATGAGGAAGATCGACGTAAGGTTAGCTCATCTTCAAAGATTGTGCTCCAGGAAGAAGGAATAGGTAGCACAGTTAAAATTTAGCACAATAATGATATAGCCAATCAGACTAGGAATGACTTGAAGGATCATTAAACTCATAAGCAATGGAAATTACCTAGAGTTATTGAATCGGATTGCGGAATCGATTCACTTACCGGTGTTCTCGAGTGACTAATAACTCCGAACCCGCGGGAAAGCCGAATTCGCTGAGAAGCAATACTAGATGAAGACTCATAGGAAGAAACACAGTCCTTTCATATTCTCGAGATGCCGGAGGGTAATACTCGAAAGTAGGACAGAATAAAGGTTGGACGGGTGTATTGATTTGCAGAAGACAAGTACTTTAACTTGTCTGAGAAAAGGGATCATAGAATATCAATATGGACGAAAACACGATTGCAAAAGACCAGATCCCAAATATAAGATGAACTTATATCAAGGGAATAATTGATTTAAGAGAAGCTTCCATGATAAGATCTACGTCGTGTCCATGGGCATGAACACAAAGTTCAAGGTCGACTCCCACATATCCAATGCATAACCTTTCATTCACTTCTTGCTTTCAATGAAGTGGTAGAGTTGAAATATTATTTGACATAACACCCATAGAGTATGACCCGTAGTAGTTTCCGGGTTCACACGGTTTAGAGAAGGCATAGGTTAAACCCATAGGGGCATGTTAGAAACATATACCACAGGTTTCAAGAGGAAGTATCACCAGCTCGAAAACATAGCATGTTGGCCAAATCAGAGAATAGGATTTACCAATGGCATTATGTATCAAGGAAAGAACTCCAGGTTTTGAGAATATGCAAGACGGTCGGATAATAATCCACCAAAGGATCTAGCGGTCTGCAAAGGATCTAATGTGAGTAATGGTACTCAACCAGAAGAAGAAAGAATGCAAGGGATCAGATTATAGGAACAACTGACTAATTCGAAGCTGAAAGGAAAAGGAATTAAGATTTCCAAATCAACGGATCAAAAGCAAACACTCTGATTAAGGATGGATAAGCTGAGCAGGCTTAGGGGTACAATCCATGGCAATTTGATTGGTCGAGATCCAGCCCATGTTCAAAATGGCGCCTGAGCTGGAAGGATGAATTCTAGGATTCGACTGAGGACTGCAAGTAGTCACAACATATTGCATCAACGGACTTAAAATGGAAATGACAAGGGATGCCAATAACATTACGAGACTTATGGGATTAACCATAATGCAAGCAAGCAAGGATTTCAAGAGCAATAGGCTGCTCAGGATTTTTGGAAGACCGAATGGTATTTCGAAGACTTTTTTGAAACACATGATCAATTGGGGATGAACGAATCCTCGAAGTGTGAGGAATTATTTGCAGGTGTATTCATGCTGAAAAGAGCTAACAGCAGGCACAAAGGATTCTCGAGATATTGGAAAATATTCCGTGGTATCTAGTAATAACAAGAGCATCTTGGAATGAAGGTATGGACGGTGAGTGTATGTATTTATCCATAGGAATATATCGATGATAGGAAATTGCAAAAATGACGGGCACAAAGTCCCGAGAGAACATCAGAGGGTATCTTCGGAATCTTCTGGTGCAGCGGGCGGTCATCTGTGATAAGGGGCCCTCCGGGAGGAAGTAGTTACGAGAACCTAGAGTCAGAGTTAGTAAATTCATTTTAACCCGAATAGAAGAGAGATCAGAGTCCCAGAATATAGGTCGAGGAATAAAAGATCCTAATACCACCCAATGGCGACGTGGGCCCGTAAGCCACACAGCCATGTTAGTAAAAGTTTTTTAGTGACTAGACTCAACTTCGGCCAAGGAGTTTGGAAGGGGGATTCCTAGAGGCAGTCGGCTTTGATACCAACTTGTGACGTCTTCGGTTCAATCGTACACTAATCATACATGCAAATGTGTACGATCAAGATCAGGGACTCACGGGAAGATATCACAACACAACTCTAAAAATAAAATAAGTCATCCAAGCATCATAATACAAGACAGGGGCCTCGAGGGCTTGAATACAAGTGCTCGATCATAGACGAGTCAGCGGAAACAACAATATCTGAGTGCAGACATAAGTTAAACAAGTTGCCATAAGATGGCTAGCACAAACTGGGATACAGATCGAAAGAGGCGCTGGCCTCCTGCCCGGGATCCTCGTAAACTACTCCTGGTCGTCGTCGGTGGTCTCCACGTAGTAGTAGGCACCCCCGGTGTAGTAGGAGTTGTCAAAAGTGGCGTCTGGCTCATGGGCTCTAGCATCTGGTTGCGATGTCCGAGAAGAATGGGAAAGGGGAGCAAAGCAACCGTGAGTACTCATCCAATGTACTCGCAAGCAAGGATCTACATTACTTATGCATTGGTATTAATGAAATGAATAGTATCTCTGGACTGAACTGTAGAATGCCAAAATAAGAAGGGGGTAGCTAGTCCCATTGAAGACTACGCTTCTGGCAGCCTCCATCTTGAAGCATATAGGAGAGAGTCGATGGTAAGTTCACCAAGTAGCATCGTATAGCACAATCCTACCCGGCGATCCTCCCCTCGTTGCCCTATGAGAGAGCGATCACCGGTTGTATCTGGCACTTGGAAGGGTTTGTTTTATTAAGTATCCGGTTCTAGTCGTCCTTTTACCGAGGGACATGGCTATTCAAATAGATAAACTTCCCTGCAGGGGTGTACCGTATAACCCAACACGCTCAATCCCTCTGGCCGGACAAACTTTCCTGGGTCATGCCCGGCCTCGGAAGATCAACATGTCGCAGCCCCACCTAGGCACAACAGAGAGGTCAGCACGCCGGTCTAAATCCTATGCGCGCAGGGGTCTGGGCCCATCGCCCATTGCACACCTACATGTTGCGAACGCGGCCGGAAGCAGACCTAGCCCCTTAATACAAGCGCATGCTTATGGTCCAGTCCGGCGCACGCCGCCCAATCACTGACATCAAGAAGGCTTCGGCTGATACCACGATGTCGAGTGCTCATAATTGTTCCCGCGTAGTAGGTTAGTGCGTATAGGCCAGTGGCCAGACTCAGATCAAATACCAAGATCTCGTTAAGCGTGTTAATTGATGTAACCATGGACGCCGACCAGGGCCAGGCCCACCTCTCACCTTGGTGGTCTCAACCTGCCCTGTTGCTCCGCCACAAAGGTCCACTCAGAGGGCCGTCAGGACAAACGTCCTTTCAGTCCCAATCCGTGAATCACTCGTGGGTACTCTACGAGTCGACCTGACTTTAGTCACCACATGTATCATATATTATGTATATAAGTATATACCCATGATCAACTCCTGAGTGATCACGGCCCGGTAGTATAGCATGGCAGACGGATAAGAATGTAGGGCCACTGATGAAGTGCTAGCATCTTATACTAAGCATTTAGGATTGCAGGTAAAGGTAACAACAGTAGTAGCAAAGACAGGCTATCCATCATAATATGATTAACGGTAAACAGTAACATGCTACACTACAATAATGCAAGAAGTAGAGAGAAGAATAGGTGATATCGGGTTGATCAGGGGGGCTTGCCTGGTTGCTCTGGCAAGGAGGGGTCGTCAACAACGTAGTCGATCGGGGTACCAGTAGCGGCGTTAGTCTGGTAGGTTACCGGAGAGAAGAGGGGAAGAAACAATGAACACAATACAAACAGATGCATATCGATGCATGACATGACAAGTAACGGTGCCATGTGTGCCCTAACGCGGTAGGAGGTGATACCGACAAAGGGGGGGAAACATCCGAGAAAATATCCCCAGTGTTTCGCGTTTTTGGACAGATGAACCGGAGGGGGGAAGTTGTGTGTTCTCTATGCTAGGGATGTGTGGCGGACGAACGGGCTACGTATTCGGATTCGTCTCGTCGTTCTGAGAAACTTTCATGTACAAAGTATTTTCATCCAAACTACGGATTATTTTATATTACTCTTTGAAGTTTTAATTCATTTTTAGAATTAACAGAATTAATTAAATTGGAAATCATTTTATGACATCAACGGTCAACTCTGGCCGTTGACTGGTCAAACTGACACGTGGGTCCCACTCGTCATAGAGTAAGGTTAACTAATCCGGGTTAATTAGATTAACTAAGTGATTAGGCTAATATGTTTTAATTAGATTAGTTAAACAAGATTAATTAACTTAATTAACTCATTAATTAATTAATTATGAATTTATTTATTCTGACATTTTTATTTATTTTTCTTTTCTTTAATCGTTCCAGGGCAGGACCCCACTTGTCATTGGCCCCAGGGCCATAGTGGATCGGGCTAACAGGCGCCTGGAGCGAGTGCCGGGCACCCGCCCAGGTCGACAGGGGAGGGACAGGCGCTGGGCGCCGACGGCAACCGTGACGAGCGGCAGCAGCGGTGCAGGGGGCCTGGGCTGCGCGCCGACGCGGCACGCAGCAGCAGGGCCCCCGCGGGACGGAAATGGGGCGGCGGTCCGGGGAGCCGACGAGCGGCCAGTGGAGGCACGTGAGGCAGGCGAGGCCGTGGGCGCCCGATGGGCGCGAGCGCCGGGCGCGGCGTCGCTTGAACTGCCGCGCCGGCGAGCAGGGTTGCTTTAGCGCGGGCATGCAAGGGGCGAACTCGCTCAGGGGGGTGCGGGGCTTCGGCCTTGGCTAGCGGCGGCAGCAGCGTTAGCAAGCAGCAGTGACAATGGCAGCATCAGCAGCAGGTCGCAGCAAGCAGCGCAGGCATGAGCGGGCGGCATGGGAAGGCAGTGGCGGCGGCAGTTGGCGGCAACGCGACCAGAGGCACGGCGAGCGCTGTGGCGAGCGCGACGACGCGCCATGCGGTGGAGGGAGAGAGGAGGAAAGGGGGCTCACGGTGGTCGTAGGGAAAGTGCAGTGGGGCGCAGGGAGGAGGTCGGGGACGACGCGACACAGGGGAGGACGACGGCGATGGTGTCCAGCGAGGAGGAGGGCGGCGACGCAGCTCCGGGCGGCGGGGATCGGTGACGTGCGCGTTGAAGACAGCGAGGTCAAGGCGACAATGGGACTCGGGGTTGGGCGGCGTCGTGCGGCGGAGCGGCCGAGGCGGAGGCGCTCCGGGCGGCGGCAGCGTTTGAGCCCGATCCCGATTGGATTAGGGGATAGGGAGAGTGGGGATGCGAGTGGGGGAATGGGATGACTAGGGCGCCGTGTGTGGGATGGGCCGGATGGGCCAATTGGGCTGGACGGTCGGGAGCTGCGCCGGTTGGCCCAGGGGGTTTGGGGGGGTTTCCTTTTCATCATCATTTTTTTATTATTGTTTTCTGATGTTGCTCTTTTCTTTTTATTTATTTTTCCTTTACTATTTTCTCTTATTTCCAATACACTTTAGATTTAGTAAAATACCAAAGTTGTATCCAATTTAGTATATGTAATTATGTCACTAACACATTAATTTTCTACCCAAACTAAAATAGTTTTGTAATTATTTAATATTTAAGGTATTTAAATAATAGTTTTTGCTACTATTTTATTACCATTTGAATATTTAAACATTCTATAAAAGTGTGGTTCCTCCACCATAATTACCTATGCATTATTTGGCTCACTCTGAACATTTTAGTTTTATTTTTTTAATTTTTTATTATTTGCTTGATTTTGAATTTAAATTTGAATCGGTTTCAAACTAACGCGAGATTAGTAACAGTAATCGAAATGACGTGGCATCATTAGCAAAGGGTTGCTATAGCTTAATTATCCGGGTTTTACAATAAATAAGTGAAGCATTCATTGGTGTACAATATTAGCATGTAGTCCTAGGATATGTTTCCTTTCTTAGTCCATCTGGAGCATCCCGTATAGTTATTATCTCTGGCATATCTTGGTTTTTAGACCATTTGCAGATGCCCATATAGTTAAAAGGCCCAATGGCACAAAATACAAATTCAGATGATGAGAGATTAGCAAATAAATGCTTAGCATTACAGATAGTACATAACAATCAATATTTTGCTACTGAAGTGCATGTCCTTTTCTCTGAAATTAATGGTCGGGTGGAACATATATATTCACCAAGTATATCCCCTCTTCTCAGACCAAGACGACACAATGAGGTATCATTTGTTTCCTAATTACACGATAACCTGAAATATGTGTGCATATGTGCATGGGCATATCCATTTATTCCTAATAGGAAAATATGCCAAAACATCAGTCACTTTCTCT
Organism: Triticum dicoccoides; assembly: GCF_002162155.2. Taxonomy (NCBI): domain Eukaryota; kingdom Viridiplantae; phylum Streptophyta; class Magnoliopsida; order Poales; family Poaceae; genus Triticum; species Triticum dicoccoides. The sequence goes on from NC_041386.1 coordinate 20,553,545, forward strand.
TTTGAGCTGGAAAGACCGATCACTTGGCCAATATGCATGAAGACACCTCTAATCTCAATAGAGGAACTGAAAAATCAGTCACTATGATTTTATTAACTATATACATATACATTCCAGTCAAGTGCCTTTCTAGAAAGTGACATGCTTAGCTGTGATTTTCTTAAATATGCACCACCAAATATTGGAAGGTAGAATAATATCATCATCCTTTTAGTTCCCAGCCATATGGAGGAGCATAAAGATAGAAAAATGTTAGTACTTTATGCACACCTACTGTAACTCATCCTTTTAGGTGTTTAGTAGGACCTATTTCGTATGTGTCTCTCAATGTAGGTGGGCAATACATTCCCTTGGCCAGGTTAGGAATCTCCAAAATATTATTTCCAAAAAGAAGCATGAGTTACAGTTTAGTAGGACCAAGAAGGATTCGTGATTATAAAAGGAGCAGGAGGGTACCACTCAATCCATTTGAGCATCTCCTTTTGCATTAATAAAAGAGAAGCTAGCATACCTGCAGATGGGCTGGTGATGGTGAGGTCGCCAGCGAGTAGACCTAGCTGCAGAGGACACCGCCTCCCCCATGCTGCTGAGATGTGGGGAACCACCACGACACGAGCACGCTCGCCGGAGAGGCACCCTCAATCTCCTCTAATGGCTTCCTTCCCTGATAGCTAAGGGATCTGTCGGCGAGGTCCTGACAACCGTTCAAAGGGAGAGAAAAATCAAGTGTTGATCTATTATTTCCCTCATAGAGCATTGTAAGCTCGAGCAGATGTTCACCAAGTGTGTGTTTTAAATTACACTGTAATTGCAAGTAAGTAAAATAACATCGATGATGTATACTTGCACATACTTCTTATGTGCTCTGAACAACAAAGCGAGCAACGCCTCCCTAAAAAATGTCCACACCTCTTAAATCAGTAGGGGGAAAGGTGTAAGCACCTAGGCGCTAGGACAGAACAGAATGCATTGCTTAAGCTTGCCTAGCCATGTGCTTAGGCAAGATATGCGCTAGTCAATGGGAAAATACAAAGTTAACAATTAGAGTTTTTCCCTGGTCATAAATAAAAGGACTTGAAACCCATGTAAATTGTGTAAAGCAGAGCAAAGAAGTGGAAAAGCAGAAAACACATAACTTCAGAAGAAGAAACTAAAGTAATGGACTGAGGTATATGTTTTAACCAAACACCATCATACTTTGGAATATTGTTCCTTATTTCAAGTATACATAAGAACTGAGAGCAGCATGAATCACTTGCCCATAGCATCAAGTTTCTGCATCATAGCATCAAGAAGTTGTAGCATAGCATCAAGAAGCACTTTCTGTTTAGTAAACTACAATTTGGAAGGTTAAGTTGCTGCATCATATCATCAAGAAGCATTTTTTGTTGGGATATTAACTTTGTCCATCACGACAGACTGATTACACAAGAAAGACACTGTAAGCAAGTGTTGGAAGCTTTATAGTGTATGATTTGAGACATTTATCCATCTATTGTTTTCCCGTGACAAAAACGATGTTGTTAAACAGTGGTAATAGTAGAATTTTGGAAGTCTGGCAATTATAATCCAACAAAATGCCTATCCTGAAGTTAGAACTAAAGAAAACCAGGGTTTAGAAGTGAATTTCACGGATAATTGTTCATGTCACTTGAATCATTATTGAATCAATAATATGATTTTACATGTCACATTGTTATGCTAACTGGGATTGTAGTAGAAAAGGCAGGATAATAGTACTATACTCCACTCTTTTTCCTATTGGGAAGAACCACCTCTGCTATCCCATTCTCTGAATTTTCATATAGATAACCTTCAATTTTCTCTTTGTTCTTTCCTTTTTATTTCAGTAGGTACTTCAAATCATATGATTGGCTTTGTTTCATCGATGGACCCTATGGTTAATGCATGAACTTGCTAAAATGTTCAGATTGATGTAGTTACTACGTCTAATTCAATAGTAGTGCTTCTGCATTAACCTACGTACCTATGGTATGGATGACTGTTTACAAACTTGAGTCATAATTAACAATGTTGTTAAACAATGGTGATAGTAACTTAATGTGCAGTTCACATGTACAAATTTGAAGTTTTGAACTCTTATGTTTTAGATAGGATCTGTATGCTAGTTAGGCAATCTTAAAGGAGAGCTGGTAAATATCAAGAGGCATATTCATACAACTGTAGATGATAATTTTTCTAAGAATAACAAGGCTTTCAGGTTGTTGTAGTTGAACAGGATTCATGCATATACTGTCTTGCAGTCAAGAATAAAATAGGAGATCAGCATGTATTTCCATGCACCAACAGATTATTCATGTGTCGATTAAGAAGCACACATGAAACAAGGATCGATGGGTTGACTAAAGAAGGTTAGTTCGCGAAAACATATTGTGTCGTTGCTCAAGGTTTACCTGAAGGTGGGTGAGGTGGCCTGATCTGGTGAGAATCCACAAGAGGAGCTGAAGTGCTGCCGCGATGCGTAGATGGGAGAGAGTGGATCTTGCGGGCATGGGAGAAGATAATGCAATCAAAGTCGCTTTTAGTGAGAATCCACAAGAGGAGCTGAAGATGTAGTATGAACCATTCAAGACTTTTCTACATTTGATGAAGTAATAGGGGATGGAACAGATAATCCTATCAGCAGGCAGTCCATATGTACTACACTGACCTTCCTATTGTAGAAAGTTCAATAATAAATAGTCAGAATAATAACTGCATATTTGACGTGGTGTATGGTTAATTTAGTTACTCCCGTGGATGTTGGTGTCCTCTGTATTTGGATATAGAAACCGACTTAACATAGGAATAAGATCACCCTAGACCATGGATTAACTACTAGGTACTCCCTTTGTGTACATCTAGATACATCCATTTATCCGACAAGTACTTCTGGATGGAGGGAGGGCCTACCTCTTAGTCTGGTCAGACTACACACTATTGCCATCTCCAGGAGTTAGAACATCAGCATCAACATTGTCCAGTTTAGTCTCTGATGCCCAACAAGTATAGGGGATCCATTGTAGTCCTTTCGATAAGTAAGAGTGTTGAACCCAACGAGGAGCAGGAGGAAATGATAAGCGGTTTTCAGCAAGGTATTCTCTGCAAGCACTGAAATTATCGGTAACAGATAATTTTGTGAGAAGATAAATCATAACGGGTAACAAGTAAATAAAGTAACTAAGGTGCAACAAGGTGGCCCAATCCCTTTTGTAGCAAAGGACAAGCCTGGACGAACTCTTATATAAAGCAAAGTGCTCCCGAGGACACATGGGAATTGTTGTCAACTTAGTTTTCATCATGCTCATATGATTCGCGTTCGTTACTTTGATAATTTGATATGTGGGTGCACCGGTGCTTGGGTGCTGCCCTTCCTTGGACAAGATTTGCACTTATGATTAACCCCTCTCGCAAGCATCCGCAACTATGAAAGAAGAATTAAGGTAAACCTAACCATAGCATGAAACATATGGATCCAAATTAGCCCCTTATGAAGCAACGCATAAACTAGGGTTTAAGCTTCTGTCACTCTAGCAACCCATCATCTACTTATTATTTCCCAATGCATTCCCCTAGGCCCAAATAATGGTGAAGTGTCATGTAGTCGACGTTCACATAAAACCACTAGAGGAAAGACAACATACATCTCATCAAAATATTGAACGAATACCAAATTCACATGATTACTTATAACAAGACTTCTCCCATGTCCTCAGGAACAAACGTAAATACTCGCAAAACATATTTATCAGCAAGATCAGAGGAGTATTAATTATCATTAAGGATCTAAAAATATAATCTTCCACCGGATAAACCAACTAGCATCAACTACAAGGAGTAATCAACACTACTAGCAACCCACAGGTACCAATCTGAGGTTTCGGGACCAAGATTGAATACAAGAGATGAACAAGGGTTTGAGAGGAGATGGTTCTGGTGAAGATGTTGATGGAGATTGACCCCCTCTCGATGAGAGGATCGTTGGTGATGACGATGGCTTCGATTTCCCCCTCCCGGAGGGATGTTTCCCCGACAAAACAGCTCTGCCGGAGACCTAGATTGGTTCTGCCCAGGTTCCGCCTTGTGACGGTGGCTCTTCATCCCGAAAGCTTCCTTTTGATTTTTTCTAAGTCAAAACACACCATATAGCCAAAGATGGGCACTCCACCCTTGTGGCTGGCCGGTGGCCCCCCTCTGGTACTTTCTTCGCCCAATATTTTTTATATATTCCAAAAACATGCTCTGTGAAGTTTCAGGATTTTTGGAGTAGCGCAGAATAGGTCTCTAATATTTGCTCCTTTTCCAGTCCAGAATTCCAGTTGTCGTCATTCTCCCTCTTCATGTAAACCTTATAAAATAAGAGAGGAAAGGCATAAGTATTGTGATATAATGTGTAATAACAGCCCATAATGCAATAAATATCGATATAAAAGCATGATGCAAAATGGACGTATCAACTCCCCCAAGCTTAGACCTCGCTTGTCCTCAAGCGAAAGCTGATATCGAAAAATTTGTCCACACGTTTAGAGATAGAGGTGTCGATAAAATAAAATACGGACATGAGGGCATCATGATCATCTTTAGAACAGCAACATATATTGCCATATAATTTCTTATGCTAAAGTAACAATTCATTCACAACCTAAAGTATGAATCAGAAACTTCATTGAAAACGAACAAACTATGATCTCAGTCATTGAAGCAAGTGCAATTTATCATAGCATCGGAAAGAGTCAATATAAGAGCTTTTCAGCAAGTCCACATACTCAAGTATCATTTAATCTTTCACAATTGCTAACACTCACATGATATTTATGGGTACAAAGTTTCAATCGAACACAGAGAAAGATAGGGGCTTGTAGTTTCGCCGCCCAACCTTTTACCTCAAGGGTACCATCAACAATAATACTTTATGATAACCTACATCCGAGGGGATATATATATATCCGGATCTCTCCAACACATAGAGCTTGCCAAAGGAAAAAGTGTAAAAAGGAAAGGTGATGATCACCATGACTCTTGTATAAGGGTAGGAGATAAAAGTAAAAGATAGGCCCTTCGCATAGGGAAGCAGAGGTTGTCATGCACTTTTATGGTTGGATGCACAAAATCTTAATGCAAAAGAATGTACTTTATATTGCCGCTTGTGATAAAGACCTTTATTATGCAGTCTGTTGCTTTTATTTATTCCATATCACAAGTTCATATAAAGCTTATTTTCTTCACACTAATAGATCATGCATATTTAGAAGAGCAATTTTTATTGCTTGCACCGATGACAACTTACTTGAAGGATCTTACTCAATCCATAGGTAGGTATGGTGGACTCTGATGGCAAAACTGGTTTAAGGGATGTTTGGAAGCACAAGTAGTATCTCTACTTGGTGCAAAGAATTTGGCTAGCATGAGAGGGAAAGTCAAGCTCAACATGTTGGATGATCCATGACAATATAACTTTTATTCAGATATAAGAAAACATAACCTATTATGTTGTCTTCCTTGTCCAACATCAACTTCTTAGCATGTCATATTTTAATGAGTGCTCACAATTACAAAAGGTGTCCAAGATAGTATATTTATATGTGAAACCTCTCTTTCTTTATTACTTCCTATTAATTGCAACAATGACCAAAACTATGTTTGTCAACTCTCAACAACTTTTATTCATCATACTCTTTATATGTGAAGCCAGTACTCTCCATAAGATTAATATATGATCATTTTATTTCTTTTTATTCTTTATTTTATTTAATACCCTCAAGATCATAGCAAGAAAGCAAAGTCCTTATCTCAAAACTACTCTTTATTATATACTCACGGACTCGATTACATACATAGGGATCGAAACAAAACTCAAAGCTAGATCATACTAAAACTTTAATCTACTAGATCAAGATATAAACAAAAGGATTGAACTAAGAAAAGCGATAAAAGATAAAGATGTGATGGTGATACGATACTGGGGCACTCCACCAAGCTTAGCAGTAGCAAAGGGGAGTGACCATACCCATGTATTTAGATCTCTTTCTCCGGAGGTGGCGATGAAGGGGTTGTTGAATTCTTCTTCTCTAGCTTTCATCCGAGGCTAAAAGTTTCCTCCCTCGGATCCTCATTCTCAAGCTCGAGTTTCATTATCTTTTTGCATAATGACACCTTGTTGTCCTGCGAAAAACATGGTGGGATAGATTGGACCTTAGGGAGGCTTGACTTCTTAAACTCCACATGCATATCGCCAGGTTGAGGTAGTGGATCGTCCTCTTCATCGGAGCTTGTTGCCTCCTTCCCCTTTGAATCATAGTCTTCGTCTTCCTTCGTGGTCCAGCCATAATGTTCCACATCCCCATATGCTTTTGGGTTTGTGATATAATCAGCCATGTAGCTCTCTCCCTCCGAATCCTGGGACGACATCTTGCTCCAAATCTGCTGCAGAAACAATCAAAATGAAAACAGATGATTTTGTCGTGGTACTGTGGTCAGAACCTCCGGGCGATTATATAATGATTTTTTACCGACCAAAAGAAGTATCATGCAAGAAAACAGAGTCCGGAAGGCACACGAGGTGGCCAGAAGGACGGGGGGCGCGCCCTCCACCCTCATGGACGCCTCGTGTCACTTTTAGACTACTTTTAATTTTCCTAAATTTTTAAATATTCCAAAACAGAGAAAAATTATTATTCGAAACGTTTTGGAGTCGGTTTACTTACCGTACCACATACCTATTCCTTTTCGGAGTCTGAACATTTCTGGAAAGTGTCCCATATGTACTCCTCTGGTGTTATGGTATTAATTATATTGGTCTCAACATTTATGGGAATACCTGAGATATAATGTTTGATTCTTTGACCGTTTACCACCATCGGATTTGTGCCTTCGGCATTGTTGATTTTTATGGCACCGGAACGATAGACTTCCTCGATGATGTAAGGGCCTTCCCAATTAGAGAGAAGCTTTCCTGCAAAAAAATCTTAAACGAGAGTTGTATAGCAAAACATGATCACCTACATTAAAGTCACGCTTTTGTATCCTTCTGTCACGCCATCTTTTAACTTTTTGTTTAAACAACTTGGCATTGTCATAGGATTGGGTTCTCCATTCATCAAGTGAGCTAATGTCAAATAACCTCTTCTCACCGGCAAGTTTGAAATCATAGTAGAGCTCTTTAATAGCCCAATATGCCTTATGTTCTAGTTCAAGAGGTAAACGACATGATTTTCCATAAACCATTTTATACGAAGACATACCCATAGGATTCTTATAAGCAGTTCTATAAGCCCATAAAGCATCATCAAGTTTCTTAGACCAGTTCTTCCTAGATCTATTAACAGTCTTTTGCAAAATTAGTTTAATCTATCTATTGCTCAATTCTACTTGACCACTAGATTGAGGATGATATGGAGATGCAATTATATGGTTAACATCATACTTAGAGATACCTCTTGAGCTTGCGTTGGTTTTTCCCTTGAAGAGGAAAGGGAGATGCAGCAAAGTACAGTAAGTATTTACCTCAGCTTTTGAGAACCAAGGTACCAATCCAGCAGGAGACAACGCAACAAGCCACCGAATACCTGCACAAACAAACACCAACTTTCACCCAATGTGATAAAGGGGTTGTCAATCCCTTCATGGTTATTTGCAAAGTGAGATCTGATATAGTCGAATAAACGGTAAAGTAATATTTTTGGTTTATAGATTGGAAAGTAAAATATTGCAAAGTAAGTAAATCGGAAACTAAAATTGTTGGTCAGAAACTTATATGATGGAAAAAGGAAGATTATATGATGGAAAATAGACCCGGGGCCATAGGTTTCACTAGAGGCTTCTCTCAATATAGAAACTTTTATGGTGGGTGAACAAATTACTGCTGAGCAATTGATAGAAAAGTGCAAAGTTATGATGATATCTAAGGCAATGATCATGAATATAGGCATAACGTTCATGTGAAGAGACCGAAACGATTCTTCATCTACTACTATTACTCCACACATCGACCGACTCCTGCCTACATCTAGAGTATTAAGTTCATAAGAACAGAGTAATGCATTAAGTAAGATGACATGATGTAGCGGAATTAACTCAAGCAATATGATGAAAACCCCATCTTGTTATCCTCGATGGCAACAATACAATATGTGTCAGTTCCCCTTCTGTCACTATCATCGAGCACCGCAAGATTGAACCCAAAGCTAAGCACTTTTCCCATTGCAAGAAAAACCAATCTAGTTGGCCAAACCAAACCGATAATTCGAAGAGACTTGCAAAGATATCAAATCATGCATATAAGAATTCGGAGGAGATTCAAATAATATTCATAGATAAGTTGATCATAAATCCACTATTCATCGGATCTCGGCAAACACACAGCAAAAAAGTATTACATCGAATATATCTCCAAGAACATCGAGGAGAACATGGTATTGAGAATCAAAGAGAGAGAATAAGCCATCTAGCTACTAGCTATGGACCCGTAGGTCTGAGGTAAACTACTCATGCTTCATCGGAGAGGCAATGGTGTTGATGTAAAAGCCCTCCGATATCGAATCCCCCTCCGACAGAATGCCGGAAATGGCCCCTAGATAGGATCTCATAGGTACAGAAGGTTGCGGCGGTGGGAAAGTGGTTTTGTGGCTCCCCTGGAAGGTTTTGGGGTATTTGAGAATATATAGGCGGAAGATATAGGTCAGTGGAGTCACGAGGGGCCCACAAGGGTGGGGGGCGCGCCCTACCCCCCTGGGCGCGCCCTCCGTCCTTGTGGCCGCCTCGTGGCTTTCCTGACGTCCACTCCAAGCCCTCTCGATGTCTTCTGGTCCAAGAAAAATCATCACGAAAGTTTCATTCCGTTTGGACTCCGTTTGGTATTCCTTTTCTGTGAAACTCTAAAACAAGGAAAAAACAGAAACTGGCACTAGGCTCTAGGTTAATAGGATAGTCCCGAAAATCATATAAAATAGCATATTAATGCATATAAAACATCCAAAACATATAATATAATAGCATGGAACAATCAAAAATTATAGATACATTGGAGAAGTATCAGGCATCCCCAAGCTTAATTCCTGCTCGTCCTCGAATAGGTAAATGATAACAACAGAATTTTTGATGTGGAATGCTACCTAACATATTTGTCCATGTAATTCCCTTTATTGTGGCATGAATGTTCAGATCCATATGACTCAAAACAAAATTTTAATATTGACATAAAAACAATAATACTTCAACCATACTAACAAAATAATTATGTTTTCTCAAAATAACATGGCCAAAGAAAGCTTGTCACTACAAAATCATATAGTTTGGCTATGCTCCATCTTCATCACACAAAATACTCAAATCAAGCACAACCCCGATGACAAGCCAAGTAATTGTTTCATACTTTTGATGTTCTAAAACTTTTTCAACTTTCACGCAATACATGAGCATGAGCGATGGATATAGCACTATAGGTGGAATAGAAGGTGGTTGTGGAGAAGACAAAAAGAAGGAGATAGTCTCACATCAACTAGGCGTATCAACGGGCTATGGAGATGTCCATCAATAGATATCAATGTGAGTGAGTAGGGATTGCCATGCAACGAATGCACTAGAGCTATATGAAAGCTCAAAAACAAAACTAAGTGGGTGTGCATCCAACTTGCTTGCTCACGAAGACCTAGGGCATTTGAGGAAGCCCATCGTTGGAATATAAAAGCCAAGTTCTATAATGAAAAATTCCCACTAGTATATGAAAGTGACAACATAGGAGACTCTCTATCATGAACATCGTGGTGCTACTTTGAAGCACAAGTGTGGCAAAAGGATAGTAACATTGTTCCTTCTCTCTTTTTCTCACAATTTTTGGGCCTTCTCTTTTTTTTTTATTTGGCCTCTCTCTCTCTTTGTTTCCTCACATGGGACAATGCTCTAAAAATGAAGATCATCACACTTTTATTTACTTACAACTCGATGCTAGAACAAAATATGACTCTATGTGAATGCTTCCGGTGGTGTACCGGGATGTGCAATGAATCAAGAGCGACATGTATAAAAAATATGAGGAACGGTGGCTTTTCCACAAATACGATGTCAACTACATGATCATGCATTGCAATATGAAAATGATGGAGCATGTCATAATAAACGGAACGGTGGAAAGTTGCATGGCAATATATCTTGGAATGGCTATGGAAATGCCATAATAGGTAGGTATGGTGGCTGTTTTGAGGAAGGTAAATGGTGGGTTTATGGTACCGGCGAAAGTTGCGCGGTACTAGAGAGGCTAGCAATGGCGGAAAGGTGAGAGTGCGTATAATCCATGGACTCAACATTAGTCAGAAAGAACTCACATACTTATTTCAAAAATCTATTAGTCATCAAAACAAAGTACTAAGCACATGCTCCTACGGGGATAGATTGGTAGGAAAAGACCATTGCTCGTCCCCGGCCGCCACTCATAAGGAAGATAATCAAAAAACATCTCATGCTCCAACTTCGTTACATAACGGTTCACCATACGTGCATGCTACGGGACTCACAAACCTTAACACAAGTTTTTCTCAAATTCAAAACTACTTACTAGCATGACTCTCGTATCACCATATTCATATCTCTCTTGGATGCACTTTATATCTCTCTATGGTATTCAATGCACTTTATATGAAAGTTTTTATTATATCCCTCTTGGATGCCTATCATATTAGGACTAATTTTATAACCAAAGCAAATTACCATGATGCTTTTAAAGACTCTGAAAATAATATAAGTGAGGTACGAGAGTTCATCAATTTCTATAAAATAAAACTACCGCCGTACTCTAAAAAGATACTCCCTCTGTCCCAAAATAAGTGACTCAACTCTGTACTAGCTTTAGCACAAAGTTAGTACAATGCCGAGTCACTTATTCTGGGACGGGGGGAGTATAAGTGAAGCACTAGATCAAAATTGCCTAGCTCAAAAGATATAAGTGAAGCACATAGAGTATTCTAATAAATCACGATTCATGTGTGTCTCCCTCAAAAGGTGTGAAATGCAAGGATGTTTGTCTCAAAATAAAAATCAAAGACTCAAATCATAAAAGACGCTCCAAGCAAAACACATATCATGTGGTGAATAAAAATATAGCCTAAAGTAAAGTTACCGATAGATGAAGACAAAACAGGGGATGCCTTCCCGGAGCATCCCCAAGCTTACACTCTTGTCATCCTTGAATATTACCTTGGGGTGCCTTGGGCATCCCCAATCTTAGGCTATTGCCACTCCTTATTCCATAGTCCATCAAATCCTTACCCAAAACTTGAAAACTTCACAACACAAAACTTCAACAAAAAATGTCGTGAGCTCCGTTAGTATAAGAAAATGAATCACCACTTTTGCTACTGTTGTGAACTCATTCTTTATTTATATTGGTGTAATATCTACTGTATTCCAACTTTTCCATGGTTCATACCCCCCGATACTAGCCATAGATTCAACAAAATAAGCAAACAACACGTGAAAAACAGAATCTGTCAAAAACAGAATAGTCTATGGCAATCTGGAGATTTTGAATACTTCTCTAACTCCAAATATACTAGGAAATTAGGAAGTCCTAGGAAATTTGTTTATGAATCCTCTGCGAAAATAACCAGTATTTTATCGCGCTTCTGTTAAAAATGAAAACTAATCTCCTGGGTGCAAAAGTTTCTAAGCTATCCCAAAGGTCTTACTTGGCAGAAACACTAATTAAAACATAAAACCACATCTAACCAGAGGCTAGATGAATTATTTAAAAATGACCTAAAAAGCAAAAACAAAAATAGAATTAGGTTGCCTCCCAACAAGCGCTATTGTTTAACGCCCTTAGCTAGGCATAAAACACGAATAGATCTAAGTATTCTCATCTTTAGTATGCAATTCTTTTCTCATCAATTCCTCCAAAACCCGTCTAAGAAATTCTATCCTTTCCTTTATTTCCCTCCTAGTGGATTAACTTAAATCATGGAAAGGCCTTTGATTGGTAATTTTGACATTCATAAACCCATAGTCGGGATCATCACCGTATATATCATCATATAAGATACGAAGCTCGTTTTTAAAAGGTTATTTCATCATTTTATTCAACCAATCTCTATTAAATCGTACATAAATTCCTCTAGTTATCCAATCAAACTCCTCAAAAGTTTCAAGATACAAAGACCAAGATATCTCTAAATGGGGCACTCTTCTCCTAAGATTTTCACTGTAAGGTTGATAATCCCTAGATTCCAAACTACGCATAGTTTCTTTATCATGAAGGATATCTATAATTGGAGGGTGTTCAACATCATTTTTGTAGAAAGCAAAAATATCCCTAGCTTCTTGTATTATAAAATCGAATTCACGCATAAGGATAATAGTGGCAATCTTTTTAGCTATTGGGCGATTAATATTAGGAAGTTCATAACACACTTTTTCCAAGGCAGGATGAAGATGTAAAAAATTTCTTTCCAATTTCTTAACAAGCATAACAATAGCATGTGCATAACTATTTGTCTCAAGATGAATAAATATTTTGTTAATAGGCATGGATCTCGTACAATCAAAGAATTCTTGGATAACACTCTTCCTGATAATACAACCACCCCCCCACATGAAATATTTTTGTTTTATAATTAGGCGGATTTTCAACATGATCAGAAGAACAAGATTCTGGTTTTTCCTCAAGATTTTCAATGATAACCTCCCCAATTTCAGACATGGTGGCAATTGGCAAACAAGCAAACGAAGAAGACAAACAGAAAAAGGGGCGAAGAAAAGGCAAATCTTTTCAAAATCATTTTAGAAGTGGGGGAGAGGAAAAAGAGCGGCGAATGGCAAATAATGTAATGCGAGGGATGAGAGTTTATGATGGGTACTTGGTATGTCTTGGCTTGGCATAGATCTCCCCAGCAACGGTGCCAGAAATTCTTCCTGCTACCTCTTGAGCTCATGATTATGAGAAAGCCAAGCATAAACATTTTGAATAATAATTTCTCTTTAGAGCTCATGATTGGGGCACGAATATAACATTGACTTAAGCCTCCCCCAAGCTTGAGCGATACTTTCTCCTTCACGAGGCCAAAAATTATATATATAATTCTGATCACTATGAACCAGATGCATAGGATAAAACTTTTGATGAAATTCCAATTTCAATCGGTTGTAGTTCCATGATCCAATATCATCCAATAGCCTATACCATGTCAACGCCTTTCCCTTCAAAGATAAAGGGAAGACCTTCTTCTTGACAACATACTCGGGCATACCTGCAAGCTTAAATAATCCACAAACTTCATCCACATAGATTAGGTGCATATCGGGATGTGATGTTCCATCTCCTGCATAAGGATTAGCTAGCAGTTTCTCTATCATACCCGAAGGAATTTCATAATAAATATTTTCAGTAGGTGTAGTAGGTTGAGGAGCAACTCTTTTCTCTTCTGGTCGAGGTGAAGATACCCCAAACAATCCCCTCAAACGATTACTTTTCATAGTAACAAGTGACAATAAATTTCAGCACACTATATAAATGTTTCCTTACCAAAGGTACTTCACTCCCCGGCAACGGCGCCAGGAAAGAGTCTTGATGACCCACAAGTATAGGGGATCTATCATAGTCCTTTCGATAAGTAAGAGTGTCGAACCTAACGAGGAGCAGAAGGAAATGATAAGCGGTTCTCAGCAAGGTAATCTCTGCAAGCACTGAAATTATTGGTAATAGATAATTTTGTGATAAGATAAATCATAACGGGTAACAAGTAAATAATGTAACTAAGGTGCAGCAAGGTGGCCCAATCCCTTTTGTATCAAAGTACAAGCCTGGATGAACTTTATATAAAGCAAAGCACTTCCGAGGACACATGGGAATTGTTGTCAAGTTAGTTTTCATCATGCTCATATGATTCGCATTCGTTACTTTGATAATTTGATATGTGGGTGGGCTGGTGCTTGGGTGCTTCCCTTCCTTGGACAAGCTTCCCACTTATGATTAACCGCTCTCGCAAGCATCCGCAACTACGAAAGAAGAATTAAGGTAAACCTAACCATAGCATGAATCATATGGATCCAAATCACCCCCTTACGAAGCAACGCATAAACTAGGGTTTAACCTTCTATCACTCTAGCAACCCATCATCTACTTATTACTTCCCAATGCATTCCCCTAGGCCCAAATAATGGTGAAGTGTCATGTAGTCGACGTTCACATAAAACCACTAGAGGAAAGACAACATACATCTCATCAAAATATCAAACGAATACCAAATTCACATGATTACTTATAACAAGACTTCTCCCATCTCCTCATGAACAAACGTAAATACTCGCAAAACATATTTATGAGCAAGATCAAAGGAGTATTAATTATCATGAAGGATCTGGAAAAAAAATCTTCCACTGGATAAACCAACTAGCATCAACTACAAGGAGTAATCAACACTACTAGCAACGCACAGGTACCAATCTGAGGTTTCGGGACCAAGATCGAATACAAGAGATGAACTAGGGTTTGAGAGGAGATGATTCTGGTGAAGATGTTGACGGAGATTGACCCCCTCTCGATGAGAGGATTGTTGGTGATAATGATGGCTTCGATTTCCCCCTCCCAGAGGGATGTTTCCCCAGCAGAATAGCTCCGCCAAAGCCCTAGATTGGTTCTGCCTAGGTTCCGCCTCGAGATGGCGGTGCTTCCTCCCAAAAGCTTCCTTCGGATTTTTTTCCAGGACAAAACACACCATATAGCCAAAGATGGGCACTGGAGGCCTACCAGGGGGCCCACAAGGTCGGGGGGCGCCCGGGGGGTAGGGCGCACCCTCCACCCTTGTGGCTGGCTGGTGGCCCCCCTCCAGTACTTTCTTCGCCCAATATTTTTTATATAGATTTTTAACAATTGTACTCTCTTGTTATATCCCCCCAATAGTAAAATGTGCCAAATTAGTATTCTGACTACGTACACATAGGTAAGAAAATTAAACTTTTCTCCCTGCTTGGATGGATTTCACCTCCACTATCTGCTACCTCTTGAGCATGCGTTGGTTTTCCCTTTAAGAGAAAAGGGTGATGCAGCAAAGTAGCGTAAGTATTTTCCTCAGCTTTTGAGAACCAAGGTATCAATCCAGTAGGAGGTAACACACAAGTTGCCTAGTACCTGCACAAACAAACAAGAACCTCACAACCAACGCGATAAAGGGGTTGTCAATCCCTTCACGGTCACTTACGAGAGTGAGATCTGATAGAGATAATAAGATAAATATTTTTGGTATTTTTATGGTATAGATTGGAAAATAAAGATAACAAAATAAACAACGATAGAAATAGCAAGTTGATAGGAAAATAATATGATGGAAGATAGACCCGAGGGCCATAGGTTTCACTAGTGGCTTCTCTCAAGATAGCAAATTCTACGGTGGGTGAACAAATTACTGTCGAGCAATTGATAGAAAAGCGCATAGTTATGAGAATATCTAGGCATGATCATGTATATAGGCATCACGGCCGCGACAAGTAGACCGAAACGATTTCTGCATCTACTACTATTACTCCACACATCGACCGCTATCCAGCATGCATCTAGAGTATTAAGTTCATAAGAACAGAGTAACGCATTAGGCAAGATGACATGATGTAGAGGGATAAACTCAAGCAATATGATATAAACCCCATCTTTTTATCCTCGATGGCAACAATACAATATGTGCCTTGCTGCCCCTGCTGTCACAGGGAAAGGACACCGCAAGATTGAACCCAAAGCTAAGCACTTCTCCCTTTGCAATAAAGATCAATCTAGTAGGCCAAACCAAACTGATAATTCGAAGAGACTTGAAAAGATATTAAATCATGCATAAAAGAATTCAAAGAAGAATCAAATATTGTTCATAGACAATCTTGATCATAAACCCACAATTCATCGGATCTCGAAAAACACATCGCAAAAAGAATTACATTGAATAGATCTCCAAGAGAATCGAGGAGAACTTTGTATTGAGATCCAAAGAGAGAGAAGAAGCCATCTAGCTAATAACTATGGACCCGAAGGTCTGTGGTATTACTCACACATCATCGGAGAGGCTATGGTGTTGATGTAGAAGCCTTCCGTGATCGATTCCCCCTCCAGCGGAGCGCCGGAAAAGGCCCCAAGATGGGATCTCATGGGTACAGAAGGTTGCGGCGGTGGAAATAGGGTTTTGTGGTGCTCCTCGATGTTTTCAGGGTATATGGGTATATATAGGAGGAAGAAGTAGGTCGGTGGAGCTGCGAGGGGCCCACGGGGCTGGGGGGCGCGCCCTCCTGCCTCGTGGCCTCCTCGCTTCTTTCTTGACGTCCACTCCAAGTCTCGTGGATCACGTTTGTTCCAAAAATAACTCTCTCGAAGGTTTCATTCCGTTTGGATTCCGTTTGATATTCCTTTTCTGCGAAACACTGAAATAGGAAAAAAAACAGCAATTTGCACTGGGCCTTTGGTTAATAGGTTAGTCCCAAAAAGAAGATAAAAAGGTATATTAAAGCCCATTAAACATCCAAAACAGATAATATAATAGCATGGAACAATCAAAAATTATAGATATGTTGGAGACGTATCACTATCTAAAACCATCATGACATTTTGAAAAATACACACACAAATTAAAACTCATTGTGCCTACCAAGGAAAAAATTCCAAATTGGAGGTTATAGCCTGTGATTCAAATAAACATTCAAAATGGGAAGTTATAAGCAGTGACTTCAGAGTCATTGCTGGCCAAAACTATGGAAGGTATGGTGCAATATAAAAGAATGGAATTTACCACATTTCAATAATTATGAGGTACCAATACTCTCACCACAACATAAAAAGGAAATAATCAAAAGTAGATCAAGGCATCAAGTAACTCAGAACAGAGCCGAGGCACACAACAGCAACCAAAGAACTCATTTCCAGAGCCTATCGATGGTAAAAACCATCATGAAAGTTGGTAATAGGCACACCATACCAGCAACAAATCTACACTAGAGATCCATATCGAATTAACTAACCAGGCTAACCTGAGAGTATTTATTTCGGGCATATACATCGAACTGGTCTAAGGGTCGCATGGTAGTAACACCATGTGCACTACCAATCAATCTAAACCCCAAAATACGGCCTTAAAAACTAATCAAAATGTAAAAACCAACAAAACCCGCGGTGGGCGCCGGCCCGCACGTACATGCGTTGATGCAGCCGAGTCCTAGGCCTGGCCATGGCCAAGTCCGTGTCGCCTTGTTTACAAATTTGTTGGGTCATCCAGGTCAACGCCCCTATGAACAAGAGGGTTCGTTCCATTTCCAGGCCACTCAAGGGTATGCTATAGACTCCATGGATCTTGTGTCTATCTCTAAATAACAATCCAAGCAGCAGCAATAGTAGGAGGAGGAGTAGGAGGTTAATCGGGACTAATCACGGAGTAGGGCTCGAAGGGGTTCTCCTCCTCGAGTTGCGCAATGGGGGAGGCGACGTCGTGGTCCTCGTAGCAGTAGGGGCAAGTGAAGTCGAGCTTGGCCACGCTCTCATCGTTGTCCATGTCCAGCTCGTCCATTCCCACGCGATCTGCGCACGCAAGAACAAGCAAATTAATCAATTAGCCAACCAATGAATCTCATTGGATGGAGGGAGGGTACCGGCGTGTCCGAGCTCCGAGACCATTTAGATAGATAGGTAGGTCTGCCTCTCACCTGCGCCGCTTGTCCCTCCTCAGCCTCCTGCCCTCTCCTCCACTTCTCGGCTTGTCTCAGTGGATGAGAGGAGACGGGGAGAGTGAGGAGGGGAGCCCAGAGCTTCTCTCAGTGGCTGCCGCTTCCATCCCATGCCGGAGCCAGTGTGTAGCGACCAGACATCAAACAGTCTGATCTCTGTGCTTCAGTGTCATCCCTGGATCAGTAATGCTGACATGCACAATACTTGAAGGATTTATAACAGAGTAGCAATCACACACTTATTACATCGAATGTCTCAAAAGAGAACTTATTACAATAAATATGGCTTAAGGCCATCTAATAACGATAACAGTGGAAGGCTAGGAAGATAAGTGAGTCCATCAACTCCAACGGCATCACTGAGTATAGAATCACGACCTAAAAGGCACCTTACTCGTCGTCTAAAAAGTCTGCAACATGAACGTTGCAGCCCGAAACGGGTCAACACATGGAATATGCTGGCAATGTAACACATAGAGAGTAATGAAAGAAATAGGCTATACTACATGCATATATGGCTGGTGAAAAGCTCTATGGTTACAGTTTTGCGTAAAGCCAATTTTTCCCTACTACAAAGGAATAAGTTTTATTTAACTATCATGGTGGTTGTTAAACATTGAGAGTGTAGACACCCTCTCAATCCCAATTAAGCATCATCATTAAAACCCAACAATATTAATTAGAGTAACATGATGAGATTCACATGATAATCCAAGTACTAGATACTCAAGATGTCCATAACCGAGGACACGGCTAACCATGATTAGTTTATACACTCTGCAGAGATTTGCGCACTTTTCCCCACAAGACTCGATCTCCTCCGTTGGGATTCTCGCACTACATGATGTCTGAGAATCGGATGACCGAGACATAGTCTTTCAGAAGCGCTAGCACCTTACGATCGGGTAGACAGTTACACCTACTTTCCCCTACATCTGCTAGTCTACCACTGTAAGAGTTCGCACGACTTAGTCAACTATGCTAGAGCTCGTAGTAGCTTGTGGCTGCACAAGGAAGTTTCTAGTATGAATAATCTCATGATCCCTTTGAGCCTGGGTGGCGGTCCATAAAGAAAAACAGGCAATCGCTGGAATACCCAGGTGCCTCAATCCACCCATATGTTTGTTTAAGTTGCCACCTTAAATAAACCATTAATTTATCAATCTCACATCTGTCATGGATACACTCACCCAATCCACGTCTACTAGCATAGCATGGCAAAATAAGCAAACGTAGAAGTAACTCCCAAAGGTTTGATAATAAAACAAGTAATAGGTACTACCTCATCTACTGCCCAAAACCCACAATTTAATTAGATCCTATTCATGCAATGTTTGAGGATTGATCTAATGCAATAAAACTGGGTAATAGGAGGTATGATCAAAGTGTTACTTACCTTCCTGATGATCCGCGAAACCTAGCAATTCGAAGTAGCAAGCGGCGCACTCAGGGTACTCTAACGCAAACAAACAAGCGCACAATAAGCACTTGTCTAATGCACAAGTAAAACTCAAATAAGAGATCTAACCAGAGATTTCAACTTAAGAACTCCGGTTTGCAAAAAGAATCAAATCGAACGAAGCAACGAAAGTCAAACGGCGAAAGAAACGAACTTTGTTTACTAATCTGGATCTAGGTTAAATTTTACAGAAGAAAAAACTTGTTTGATTTGGTTAAACGGAATGAGGGTTTCGAGATGAAACTCCAGGCACTTGAATCGTCTGATTCTGCTAAACGAGCGAAAAGATATACTAGAACGAAAATCGGATCAGAAATCATGTCCAGAAATAATCGCGGAAAATCCGAAAAAAAGAAAAAAGGACGAACAGATTAACGAACGACCGTTCGTTTTCTGTAACTAAACGGAGAACGCGTTCATTAAAACGAACGAACGAGCGAACACTCGCTAAATAAACTAAACCGAAAAAAAACCGATCTAAATAAAAAAACAGATCTAAAAAAACCGACGAAAAACCGAACGGAAAACCGAACGGTTTTCCGGGGAAAACCAGTGGTGGTGGGGCGGGGTCAACCTCGGCGGGGCAGCGGGGTCCGGCGGCGGCTCCGGCGTCGGGCGGCGGCGGCGGGGTCCGGCAGC
>NC_041386.1:20573809-20595595 GCF_002162155.2 Triticum dicoccoides
GGGCGGCGTGTGGCGACGCGGCGATGCAACGGCGCGGGCGGCGGGGTCCGGTGGCTGCGGCAGTGGCGGCGGGTTAGGGTTAGGCGGCTTGGGGCGGCTTGGGGCTTAATGGGCTCGGGGCGGCTCCTTATAAAGGCCGGCCTGAAGAGTCCTGGCCGAAACCGGCCCTAAGTCGGTTGCGCGTTTTTTTAAATAATTACGCGCAGAAAAACAAATAAAAGAAATACTAAACGGACTTCACATATCCCGAAATAAATTTTCCCCGACTTCTAAAATCAAGCCGAACAGGATGAAAATTTATTTGGGGCCTAAATGCAATTTTGAAAAATGCACATTTTTCCTAAATTCAAATAAAATAGCAAATAACTCCAAAATAAAATCTTATTTGATTTTATTATTAAATCCTCAATATTTCTTTATTTTGGGAAAGTCATTTTATTACCTCTCTCATATTTTTATAATAGAAATAATTGAAGATAAAATAAATAAAATCAACTGATCCTATTTGCAAAATTTGAGAAAACTCAAATATGAAAATAATGAAATCTCCAACTCTCTCCGAGGGTCCTTGAGTTGCGTAGAATTTCAAGGATCAAACCAAAATCAAATAAAATATGATATGCAGTGATGATCTAATGTATAACATTCCAAATTGAAAATTTGGGATGTTACACAGTGCTTGCGGCCGAGAGGGGGAATAAGAGGCGACGGGCGGAGGGGGTGAGGGGGATGAGAAGAGACGAGGGAGAGAGAGATATGGGCTCTCGAGGGAGATATTTGTGCACTCGCTCGCTTCACGTGCGGGGTGCAAAGGGCCACACGACCGGGCCCAGGCATCATCGACATAGGCTAGGGAGGGAGTGATGTGAAAACGAACAGAATTTTCAAAGGCTTGACGCGTGGATGGCCTGAGAATGGCTGCCACACTTTCATCATTTATATATCCAATGGGACAATGCTCTAATAATGATGATCATCACACTTTTATTTACTTTACAAGTCAAGAATTACAACTCGATACTAGAACAAAATATGACTCTATGAATGCCTCCGGTGATGTACCGGGATGTGCAATGATCAAGAGTGACATGTATAAAAAATAAGAACTGTGGCTTTGCCACAAATACTATGCCAACTACATGATCATGCAAAGCAATAAGACAATGATGATGCGTGTCATAATAAATGGAACGGTGGAAGTTGCATAGCATTATATTTTAGAATGGCTATGGAAATGCCATAATAGGTAGGTATGCTGGCTATTTTGAGGAAGGTGATGGTGGGTTTAATGCACCGGTGAAAGTTACGCGGTACTAGAGAGGCTAGCAATGGTGGAAGGGTGAGAGTGCGTATAATCCATGGACTCAACATTAGTCATAAAGAACTCACATACTTATTGCAAAAATTTATTAGTTATCGAAACAAAGTAATAGACACATGCTCCTAGGGGGATAGATTGTTAGGAATAGACCACCGCTCGTCCCCGACCGCCACTCATAAGGAAGACAATCAATAAATAAATCATGCTCCGACTTCATCACATAACGGTTCACCATACATGCATGCTACGGGAATCACAAACTTTAACACAAGTATTTCTACCAATCCACAATTACTCACACTACAAAAAAATACACTTCCGTGATGATACGTGTTTGTCACAGTAGGTCGCATTTTTTGTCATGCATGTACATCCATGACGATTTTATGACAGAATCAAGATAGTCGTACATGTGCTGTCTTAGAAGTGTTCCATGACATTACCAAAATTATCATCACGGAAGTGTCCACTTCCATGACGATAAATCGCGTGTCACAGAAGTGCTTTCATCAAGGGTGACCGATACGTGGCATCCACCATAATGGAACATCGTTAAGCTATCGGGTCGGATTTTGGATCCAATAACCCGTTAACAGCCCCGACCAATGGGAAATTTCCACGTGTAAAATTCTGATTGGCCGAAGGGAACACCTGTCAGCTCGTCAGTGGGCCAGATGTCGCCCGTCCATTAGAGGAGACATGCCTATGATACGTCGACACGTGGCTGGGCCCAACAGAGGCCCATATAGGTTAAAAAGGCCGGCCCAGTCAAAGGCCTGTAGAACTTAATCAGGTACTAGTGGGCCAGCCCAATAACGGCTTGCTTAATAAAGGCCCATTTATGGCCCGAAGCCAGATCTGGCCTGTTAATTGTTCGCCCAATATTTGGGCCCATTTATGGCCCGAAGCCAGATCTAGCCCGTTAATTGTTCGCCCAATATTTGGGCCCATTTGCGGCCCGAAGCCAGATCTGGACCGTTAATTGTTCGCCGAATATTTGGGCCCAACTACAGCCCAGTGACTTTCGGCCTGTTAGAGGCCTGATGTAGACATGGGCCCATTTCAGCCCGGTGTGACTTTCGGCCTGGGAATGTCACGTGCTGCCCGTGGGCCATATATGGTCCGATGGAACATCAAGCCCACTAACGGCCCGTGCTAAAGGTGGCAACAGTTAAGCCCAACGTGACTTTGGGCCTGTTAAAGGCCTGTCGCGTAATTCGGCCCGTTGATGCCTGTGCTAAGCTTTCGGCCTCTTAAAGGCCCATGATATCAGTGGGCCAACTAAGGCCCGAGATATGTTTCGGCCTGGTAACTGCCCGTGAGCTAACTGGGCCCAAAACGGCCCGGTCTACATTTCGGCCTGCTGAAGGCCCATCGACGACTAGTGAAAATTGAGGCCCAACATGCATTTTGGCCTGCTAAAGGCTCATGGTTTCATCTCGACCGTAACAGGCCAGTAAAATATCTAGCCTGTTAATGGACCAACACTACCTGGGCCAAACTAAGCGCTGGGTCGACAAAAGGCCCAACTAAAATATAGGCCGGTGTAAGTTTGGGTCTGGCGCAATGTGTGAAGGCCCCAATAATTCGGGCCCAAGAAAGACGCAGGCCGGCCCAATTCTGGCCCGCTAAAAACCTGGCCCGTTAGAGTCGAATGTTTCGGTCCGATCGACTACATCTGATTTTTTTTCAGATAGCGAATGATGGCAGTAACTAGTAGGAATTAAGAACAAACCTACTCTATACAATAAAGAAATTATGACATAGTAAGTAAGAATAAACCTACACTACACAATAAAGAATTTAAGGTATATTACATCCACTAGGCATCGAAGTTCACCACCAGTGATCATAAAGCGCAACGAAGAAGCAGATTACAAAAACTAGGCACCATTGCAGCGTAACAAAATAATACTGAACTGAGACCACTTCCAAGACAGTTCAAGAAAGGTTAGCCTTGCGGGGGAACTGCTGCGCAAGCTGCTGAGCAAGGCTATGAGACCGGCCTAGCATGTCGGTCATAGCTTCCAGGTGTAGCTGTTTAGCGATGAGGTTCTCATTGGTGTTCTCCGCAATCTTTCTTAGAGATAGGACTTCAAGTCGAAGTTGAGTTGCAGAATGCCTTTCTGCTAGAACTTGGGACTGAAGAAGTCAAACTGATTCAGACAACGAATTCTGTGAGCTTGTCTGACTGTTAGTCCCAAGTAACTTGAACACTGCATCAAGACAAGACTTTGGGGTTGTCTCGCTATCTTCAAGATGTTTTGCCTTCTTTGCTGCAATATATGTTGGGTTTGTCTCACAGCCTTCAGCAGACTTGTGCATGCCATCAGGCATATCACCCTGAAACAAAGCACAGAGATGACAGGTTTTGCACATGTATAAACAAAGATGATAATTGTTCTGTCAATTCTATCCAATTTCAAATTAGAAAATAAAGAGTAAGTTCAAAATATCAATAGCGTAATTCGGCATTATTGATAATGCGGGGAGCTTCACCACACTACTGGATTACCATGTCAACATAACAAGCATAGATGAAGGGCAAAGAAAATCATTGTATCTATTTTGGATAATGTGCATGGCATGTTGTTCATATCATCAGCCACATCAGTAAGATAAAACAGGAGATGACAAGGTGCAAACATGGGCTGCTTCACCACACACTGGATTATAGATCCACAAAAACAAGCATACATATAGGGAGTATTAAGTAATGTGCATGGTATGAATAGGGAATTTGGTTTTACAAGTAAAACTTAGAACTTACGGTTCTTACGAACATGCATTTTGGTAGAAACAGCAAACTAAACAGCAGTACGATAGGGAGTATGAGCTAATTAAACAGCAGTTGAGGATAAAGGCTTTAGAAGGACTGACTTACATTAACAGTTAACACCGGCTTTATAATGCCCTTCTCCATGTCAAGGGAAGGATAACTCAAGAGTTTCAGCACAGAATCTTCTTCATAAGCATTTCCTGTACTCTACATTTTGTAGAGAGTAATTGTAGATATGATAATACTGGAAGGAATAGAGGATAATGAAGATAAGATGTAGATTGATGCTACATAATCAACTACCAATCCCTGGAAGTACAAGCGTTACAGGACAAAATGTACTGACAAGAGCAATGGGCTACACTTCTGCACTGGCATTGTCTGTGTATTCTACTTGTTGGTAAGATTAAATATAGATCTGATCTTTTTTAGTAAATCGTGGGCAAGGGAGATAAGATGCAGAATGCTACAAAATTAACCAATCCCTCTTCCCATAATACAAGAGTGTTTTGAACACTGGTGTACTGTACAAAACGTTCTTATATTATGGGGCGGAGGGAGTAGCTGTTAATGTAAGTACAGTGATAGACCACGTTCAGTCCTTACAAGAGGACTGCAGAGCTAAACCACTTCAAAAGCATTGGGTTGGTTCTAAATTTATGTAAGAGTCCATACGGATCTTATAATGTCCACCAAATGGACGATTACGAGGCTAACATGTGCAGTGATGCTACATAATCAAACAACTATGAAAGTAAGTATGGTCATACAGGGCAAGAGGTACTCACAAGAGCAATGCCGTGTGTAGTATAGTTGCGAGATTTTGTGGTCCCTTGAGAACGAATGTTCTTCTGCTAACAGTTTTCGTACAAGTGAGACATTAAGTCAAATACAGAAATGTAGTTCAAATTGTGATGTGATATCATAGACAGTACCTTACGCTGCAGCCGAGACCAATGTGTAACAAGATTATTCCAGTCACCATCGGATAAATGTAGCACCGGAGACTTTACAGAAATTTCGTTCAGAGGCTTTCCATCGAAGTGCGCTTGCCTCAGGTAGGAACGATACTTCATCAACGAGTGCTTGAAAAGCACAACCAACCCTTGCTCGTCATCACAATCTAGTTTGCTCCTCGCCTATTTAAAAGAATGAAATCTTGTGTCTTTTGTCAGCAGAAACATATGCAGTAATGACCATGAATAACATTAGTACATTACTTACACATAAGTTGCGGAGGAACACTGGAAATTGTTCTATGTCTGCGGTATAATCTTTCCATGAAGGAAAGATGCGCACAAAGTTCCTGACAACAACATAAGCTTCGTCTTCTAAACTAGGAAGAAATGCAACATGGGTCCTATTTGCTGCAACTGGGGCTCTCTCTGGTTCGAAAAGGGATTTGGCAACTGGATTTGGTGTACTCTTTGCTGGAATGGGGGTTTTGTGTCGTACAGCTGGTGCTATGTCAACCGGCATAATCATACTATTTGCTGCAGTTGGGGTCTGCTGAGTTGGGGCATCAGAAATGACCAGTGTAGTAGGGCTAGAGTCTGCTAGAGATGGGGTATTTTGTGGGTTAGGTGATATTGCAACTACACCTAATGGGCTATTTGATTTATCAGGTGCCACTACCTTTTCCAAATACTTTGCTTGTGCTCCTCCACGATCAGCAATTGCCCTCTTCCTTTTGAACGTCTGATACACAAGAACAACATTTGAATGGATAAATATGGTATGATGATAGATGGAATATGTACTGAAAATGGATAGGCAGGGCGTATTCACATACACGATGTGTAAACTAAGCTAATGGCAGTTCAACAAAGTAGAAGCAATGCAAAGCATCAGTTGCAAGATATGTGCGAGCAATGTAACCTTGGAAAGTTAGAGCAAGTACCTTGATGGGTGAATAAGATAGGGCATCTTCCTCTGACTCCTCCACTAGGGAGCTACATTGACTTAGGTCTCCCTCTAGCTCAGAATCACTGTTAGGATCATACTCTGAGCATGAATCTGTAGGTGGAGAGCGTTTGCATTGCATCCAGACTTGATTTCAGTCCCTTAATGCCAAGTTTGATAGCCATGGCATTGTTCTGCTTTATTCTTTTCATGCGCGCAAGCTCATAATCATTATGATGTTGTTCAGAATCTGAGATTCATGAAAACATAAAAAGTAGTCAGAGTATCTATGGAATGCATTGCGGATTCAACTCGGAGAGTGTCTCCCTATAAACCCCTGCATATGCAAAGTTCACCTCCCCAACCGTGCTGACCAGACCACACACAGAAATACAAACCCCTTATGTCTCTATAACAGGCAGGCACACATTTCAAAACTGAAGTAGGAACATTAGAATCATATGAAATTCATATTTGAACAAATAAACTAAGCAATTATGAGTGGCGTAATGTTTAGCTTCAAGGGTGGAGTGTTGGTAGTGCGACACAAAGCAAGTAGGCAGATTGTATTCCATGTAAAAGATCGAAACCTATGTAAAATCTAGAAATGACACTTTCTTTCTATACAATGCAGTGTTTGTTACCCACACATGATGGAAGAGATCACATAGAGAAATACTATTCACTCATGTCTACGGTTCCAGTATTTAGAAACAGGGTGGTCCACCCTAAAAGAATATTGACAACAAATATGACAAGGCAAGCATAGATGTAGTGAATCAATCATTTACTTATGAGCTTACTAGGACAAGTATGCAGAATTGTAACTGCAGTAAGAGACCATCCAAAATCTGAATGAAGAAGTTTGTCTAGCACTTATTGTTTGCAACTAATCGACGTGAATAATTGGATATTATATCGAATGAGTAAGAAAGACAAGTAAAATTGTCAACAAACCTGGCTTGCAGTAGTAATCTGGGTCAATGTCACTATGACCAACAATCCAAAATGACTAGTTTCCGTTCCAAGGGTCAGAATTTTGAAAACCCTATGAACTTTAAAGGTACTAACGATTACCGAAATACATCTGAACCATTAAGTGTAGGTAGCACTGAGAACAAAACAAACCCTAATGACAGTCCTGCCTAATGAGTAATGAATCAATTAGGAAATGGTTGATGAGGAGTGGTTGCTGAGTGTTGAGGACGTATCTCAGGATAAATCGGGTTGGCTTGGTGGGTGCTGCACGCCTGAGCCCTGAACGTACTGGGAAGGTAGGCACTGCGGCGCACCCGGGCAGCGGTGACGTTGTTGCGTGAGCGGCTCCTGGCCTCCTGTTAGTCCGGTGTCTCCTCCTAGAGTCATGCTGTCTGGGGACGGTAAGTTGCCGGCACGGCAGGCGGCTGGGGGCGAGTAGAGATCGGAAGCGCGCAGCAGAACAGAGGGGAATCGGGGCCTGGGACGACCCAAAATCCTAGGGTGGGCCGGCCCACCATGGACACCCTGTAGAGATACACACCCGAGCGGTGAACATGCATTTTCTAAACTAATTTAGGAACATTTAGCTAACCAATTCAACAATTCTATTTTAATAATATCAGATTCGTATTTGAACAACTAAGCTTGTTTAGCTTGATGGGTGGAGCAGTGTTATTATGACACGAAGCACGTATTCTGATCATATAGTGATCATAAAAGGGGGAAACTCTAAGCATATTTTTTTAGCAAAAGAGGGTTTCCCCTCCGATTTCTATTAAAGAAACCACCACGGAACCAACATGATCAATTAAACCCTAAGCATGATCAGTTAAACCGTATTATGGCTGTGCCATGGCAGATTTGAAGCTGCAAACCGGAGAAATGATATTTAGCATTCATTGTTTGCTTCGAACTAAGAACTAAATTCTAAGAGCTGAAAAGAAAGTAGAGTAACCAAGTTAAGATCTATTTTTTGGTTGAGATCAAAAAGTTGAGGAGATATGAAGTACCACCTCTCTTGCGACGCCGTGTAGGCATCTGGGCTGCGATGGCTGTCGGTGGCGTTGAAGCAGATCTACGACGGTAGACGGGTGCATCAGGGGATAAGTCCCGTGGCGGTGGAAGAGAAGGTCATGTGAGCGGCCCCGGCAAAGAGGACGACGGCGCCGATGAAGCGAGAGGACGCAATGCAAGGCTATTGGTCCGTCGCCGTGGATGAGAAACGTCCATCTCTAGCAGTGGACAACACGGTCTTGGTAGGCGCTCCGGCATTGTGGAGGATGGTGGCGATGGATGTGGTGGAGGAGGCGGCGATGGATGGGGTGGCGGACGGAGGCTGGTGTGGGGATGGGGTGTTCTAGTGTGGACGGTGTATGAATGGGAAAATGGAGGGAGAGGTACGGGGAACCATGTTTTTGGGACGGGCATGTCTGAAATATGGGAAAGTTACAAACTTAGCCCCATTTAAAATTATGACGTCTCGTCGGTTGGGGATAGGACGGTGATCTCGCATCTCGCCAGTATTTGCCCAGAGCGATTTTGGGCAAGGAGAGGGTGGTTGGCGCCCATGGTTGGTGCCCACGGTGTATGAACAGGGCTAACAGGTAGGGTGGTTGTGTCTGTTGGGGAACGTAGCAGAAATTCAAAATTTTCCTACGTGTCACCAAGATCTATCTATGGAGAGACCAGCAACGAGTAGAAAGAGAGTGCATCTACATACCCTTGTAGATCGCTAAGCGGAAGCGTTCAAGTGAACGGGGTTGATGGAGTCGTACTCGTCGTGATTCAAATCACCATGATCCTAGTGCCGAACGGACGGCACCTCCGCGTTCAACACACATACAGCCCGGTGACGTCTCCCACGCCTTGATCCAGCAAGGAGAGAGGGAGAGGTTGAGGAAGACTCCATCCAACAGCAGCACAACGGCGTGGTGGTGGTGGAGGAGCGTGGCAATCCAGCAGGGCTTCGCCAAGCACCATGGGAGAGGAGTAGGAAGAGAGGTAGGGCTGTGCCAGAACTTCGTGTATAGCTCCCATGCGCCTCCTTACTATATATAGGGGTGGAGGGGCTGGTTTCTTGCCCTCCAAGTCCATTGGGGCGTTGGCCAAGGTGGGAGGAAAGAAATCTCATTATTTCCTTCCCCACCGATTGTTATCCCCCCTTTTTAGGGATCTTGATCTTATCCCTTCGGGATATGATCTTATTCCTTCTAAGGGGGGATCTTGGTGCGCCTTGACCAGGGGTGTGGGGCCTTGCCCCCACTACCCACGTCCATGTGGGTCCCCCCATGCAGGTGGGCCCCACTCCGGAACCTTCTAGAACCTTCCCGGTACAATACCGAAAAATCCCGAACATTTTCCGGTGGCCAAAATAGGACTTCCCATATATAAATCTTTACCTCCAGACCATTCCTGAACTCCTCGTGACGTCCGGGATCTCATCCGGGACTCCGAACAACATTCGGTAACCACATACAAACTTCCTTTATAACCCTAGCGTCATCGAACCTTAAGTGTGTAGACCCTACGGGTTCGGGAGACATGTAGACATGACCGAGACGTTCTCCGGTCAATAACCAACAGCGGGATCTGGATACCCATGATGGCTCCCACATGTTCCACGATGATCTCATCGGATGAACCACGATGTCAAGGACTTAATCAATCCCGTATTCAATTCCCTTTGTCTATCGGTATGTTACTTGCCCGAGATTCGGTCGTCGGTATCCAATACCTTGTTCAATCTCGTTACCGGCAAGTCACTTTACTCGTTCCGTAACACATCATCCCGTGATCAACTCCTTGGTCACATTGCGCATATGATGATGTCCTACCGAGTGGGCCCAGAGATACCTCTCCGTTTACACGGAGTGACAAATCCCAGTCTCGATCCGCATAAAACAATAGATACTTTCGGAGATACCTGTAGTGCACCTTTATAGTCACCCAGTTACGTTGTGACGTTTGATACACCCAAAGCACTCCTACGGTATCCAGGAGTTACATGCTCTCATGGTCGAAGGAAGAGATACTTGACATTGGCAAAGCTCTAGCAAATGAACTACACGATCTTTTGTGCTAGTCTTAGGATTGGGTCTTGTCCATCACATCATTCTCCTAATGATGTGATCCCGTTATCAACGACATCCAATGTCCATAGCCAGGAAACCATGACTATCTGTTGATCACAACGAGCTAGTCAACTAGAGGCTCACTAGGGACATATTGTGGTCTATGTATTCACACGTGTATTATGATTTCCGGATAATACAGTTATAGCATGAATAAAAGACAATTATCATGAACAAGGAAATATAATAATAATACTTTTATTATTGCCTCTAGGGCATATTTCCAACAGTCTCCCACTTGCACTAGAGTCAATAATTAGTTCACATCGCCATGTGATTAACACTCACAGGTCACATCGCCATGTGACTGATACCCAAGAGTTTACTAGAGTCAGTAGTCTAGTTCACATCACTATGTGATTAACACTCAATGAGTTTTATGTTTGATCATGTTGCTTGTGAGAGAGGCTTTAGTCAACGGGTCTGAACCTTTCAGATCCGTGTGTGCTTTACAAATCTGTATGTCATCTCCTAGATGCAGCTACCACGCTCTATTTGGAGGTATTCCGAACAACTGTTCTACTTGGAGCTATTCTAAATTATTGCTCCATTATATGTATCCGGTCTCTCTACTCAGAGCTATCCGGATAGGTGTCAAGCTTGCATCGTCGTAACCTTTACGACGAACACTTTTACCACCTCCATAATCGAGAAAATTCCTTAGTCCACTAGTTACTAAGGATAACTTTGACCGCTGTCCTGTGAGCCATTCTTGGATCACTCTTGTACCCCTTGACTGACTCATGGCAAGGCACACTTCAGGTGCGGTACACAGCATAGCATACTGAAGAGCCTACGTCTTAAGCATAGGGGACGACCTTCGTCCTTTCTCTCTATTCTGCCGTGGTCGAGCTTTAAGTCTTAACTTCGTACCTTACAACTCAGGCAAGAACTCCTTCTTTGACTGGTCCATCTTGAACACCTTCAAGATCATGTCAAGGTATGTGCTCATTTGAAAGTATTATTAAGCATTTTGATCTATCCTTATAGATCTTGATGCTCAATGTTCAAGTAGCTTAATCCAGGCTTTCCATTGAAAAACACTTTCAAAATAAACCTATATGCTTTCCAGAAATTCTACGTCATTTCTGATCAACAATATGTCAACAACATATACTCATCAGAAATTCTATAGTGCTCCCACTCACTTCTTTGGAAATACAAGTTTCTCATAAACTTTGTACAAACCCAAAATTTTTGATCATCATCAAAGCATACATTCCAACTCCGAGATGCTCACTCCAGTCCTTAGAAGGATTGCTGGAGCTTTGCATACTTATTAGCATCTTTCGGGATTGACAAAACCTTCCGGTTGTATCACATACAACCTTTCCTCATTAAAATCGTCGAGGAAACAATGTTTTGACATCCTATCTGCAAGATTTCATAAATAATGCAGTAACCGCTAATATAATTCCAACAGACTCTTAGCATCGCTACGAGTGAGAAAATCTCATCGTAGTCAACTCCTTGAACTTATCGGAAAACATCTTAACGACAAGTCGAGCTTTCTTAATGGTGACATTTACCATCATTGTTCGTCTTCCTTTTGAAATCCATCTGTACTCATTTGCCTTACGACCATCGAGCCGTTCTGCCAAAGTCTACACTTTGTTTTCATACATGGATCCTCTCTCGGATTTTATGGCCTCAAGCCATTTATCGGAGTACGGGCCCACCATCGCTTCTCCATAGCTCGTAGGTTCATTGTTGTCTAGCAACATGACCTTCAAGACAGGATTACGTACCACTCTGAAGTAGTACGCATCCTTGTCATCCTACGAGGTTTGGGAGTGACTTGATCCGAAGTTTCATGATCAATATCATAAGCTTCCACTTCAATTGGTGTAGGTGCCACAGGAACAACTCCCTGTGCCCTGTCACACACAAGTTGAAGAGACGGTTCAATAACCTCATCAAGTCTCCACCATCCTCCCACTCAATTCTTTCGAGAGAAACTTTTCCTCGAGAAAGGACCCGATTCTAGAAACAATCCATATTGATTTCGGATCTGAATTAGGAGGTATACCCAACTGTTTTGGGTTTCCTATGAAGATGCATTTTATCCGCTTTGGGTTCGAGCTTATCAACCTGAAACTTTTTCATATAAGCGTCGCAGCCCCAAACTTTTAAGAAATGACAACTTAGGTTTCTCTAAACCAGAATTCATACGGTGTCATCTCATCGGAATTACGTGGTGCCCTATTTAAAGTGAATGTGGTTGTCTCTAATGCCTAACCCATGAACGATAGTGGTAATTCGATAAGAGACATCATGGTACGCACCATATCCAATAGGGTGCAACTATGATGTTCGGACACACCATCACATTATGGTGTTCTAGGCGGTATTAATTGCGAAACAATTTCCACAATGTCTTAATTGTGTGCCAAAACTCGTAACTCAGATATTCATCTCTATGATCATATCATAGACATTTTATCCTCTTGTCACAATGATCTGCTACTTCACTCTGAAATTACTTGAACCATTCAATAATTCAGACTTGTGTTTCATCAAGTAAATATACTCAACATTTACTCGAATCATCTGGGAAGTAAGAACATAATGATATTCACTGCATGCCTCAGCACTCATTCGACTGCACACATCAAAATGTGTTACTTCCAACAAGTTGCTATCTTGTTCCATCTTACTGAAAATGAGGCTTTTCAGTCATCTTGCCCATGTGGTATGATTTGCATATCTCAAGTGATTCAAAATCAAGTGAGTCCGAACGATCCATTTGCATGGAGTTTCTTCATGCATATACACCAATAGACATGGTTCGCATGTCTCAAACTTTTCAAAAACGAGTGAGTCCAAAGATCCATCAACATGGAGCTTCTTCATGCGTTTTATACCATTATGACTTACATGGCAGTGCCACAAGTAAGTGGTACTATCATTACTATCTTATATCTTTTGGCATGAAAATGTGTATCACTACGACCGAGATTCAATAAACCATTCCTTTAGGTGCAAGACCATTGAAGGTATTATTCAAAATAGAGTAACCATTATTCTCCTTAAATGAATAACCATATTGCGATAGACATAATCCAAGCATGTCTATGCTCAACGCAAACACCAATCTCGGTGGTAGAGGGAGCGTGCGATGCTTGATCATATCAACCTTGGAAACACTTCCAACATATATCGTCAGCTCACCTTTAGCTAGTCTCCGTTTATTCTGTAGCTTTTATTTCGAGTTACTAACACTTAGCAACCGAACCGGTATCCAATACCCTGGTGCTACTAGGAGTACTAGTAAAGTACACATTAACATAATGTATATCCAATATACTTCTATCGACCTTGCCAGCCTTCTCATCTACCAAGTATCTAGGGTAATGCTGCTCCAGTGGTTGTTCCCCTTATTACAGAAGCACTTAGTCTCGGGTTTGGGTTCAACCTTGGGTTTCTTCACTAGAGCAGCAGCTGAATTGCCGTTTCATGAAGTATCCCTTTGTTCCCTTGCCCTTCTTGAAACTAGTGGTTTCACCAACCATCAGCAATTGATGCTCCTTCTTGATTTCTACTTTCGCGGTGTCAAACATCATGAATATTTCAAGGATCATCATATCTATCCCTGATATGTTATAGTTAATCACGAAGCTCTAGCAGCTTGGTGGCAATGACTTTGGGGAAACATCACTATCTCATCTGGAGGATCAACTCCCACTCGATTCAAGTGATTGTTGTGCTCAAACAATCTGAGCACAAGCTCAACGATTGAGCTTTTCTCCCTTAGTTTGCAGGCTAAGAAAATCGTCGGAGGTCTTATACCTCTTGACGTGGGCACGAGCCTGAAATCCCAATTTCAGCCCTCGAAACATCTCATATGTTCCGCGACGTTTCGAAAACGTCTTTGGTGCCTCTACTTAAACCATTTAATTGAACTATCATGTAGTTATCAAAACGTGTATGTCCGATGTTCGCAACATCGACAAACGACGTTGGGGTTCAGCACACTGAGCGGTGCATTAAGGACATAAGCTTTCTACTGATCGCATAATCGCTACTATCAACTTTCAACTATATTTTCTCTAGGAACATATCTAAACAGTGGAACTAAAGCGCGAGCTTACGACATAATTTGCAAAAGGTCTTTTGACTATGTTCAGGATAATTAAGTTCATCTTATGAACTCCCACTTAGATAGACATCCCTCTGGTCATCTAAGTGATCACATGATCCGAGTCAACTAGGCCGTGTCCGATCATCACGTGAGACGGACTAGTCATCATCGGTGAACATCTTCATGTTGATCGTATCTACCATACGACTCATGCTCGACCTTTCGGTCTCCGTGTTCCGAGGCCATGTCTGCACATGCTAGGCTCGTCAAGTTAACACTAAGTGTTTTCGCTGTGTAAAACTGTCTTACACCCGTTGTATGTGAACGTAAGAATCCATCACACCCGATCATCACGTGGTGCTTAGAAGCGACGAACTGTAGCAACGGTGCACAGTTAGGGGAGAACACTTCTTGAAATTTTGTAAGGGATCATCTTATTTACTACCGTCGTCCTAAGCAAACAAGATGCATAAACATGATAAACATCACATGCAATCAAATAGTGACATGATATGGCCAATATCATTTTGCTCCTTTTGATCTTCATCTTCGGGGCTCCATG
Source organism: Triticum dicoccoides (assembly GCF_002162155.2). Classification (NCBI taxonomy): domain Eukaryota; kingdom Viridiplantae; phylum Streptophyta; class Magnoliopsida; order Poales; family Poaceae; genus Triticum; species Triticum dicoccoides. The sequence continues at coordinate 20,588,564 of NC_041386.1, forward strand.
ATCATCATCGTCACCGGCACGACACCATGATCTCCATCATCATGATCTCCATCATCGTGTCTTCATGAAGTTGTCACGCCAACGACTACTTCTACTTCTATGACTAACGCGTTTAGCAATAAAGTAAAGTAGTTTACATGGCGTTCTTCAATGACACGCAGGTCATACAATAAATAAAGACAACTCCTATGGCTCCTGCCGGCTGTCATACTCATCGACATGCAAGTCGTGAATCCTATTACAAGAACATGATCAATCTCATACATCACATATCATTCATCACATTCTTCTTGGCCATATCACATCACATAGCATACCCTGCAAAAACAAGTTAGACGTCCTCTAATTGTTGTTGCATGTTTTACGTGGCTGCTATGGGTTTCTAGCAAGAACGTTTCTTACCTACGCAAGACCACAACGTGATATGCCAATTGCTATTTACCCTTCATAAGGACCCTTTTCATCGAATCCGTTCCGACTAAAGTGGGAGAGACTGGCACCCGCTAGCCACCTTATGCACCAAGTGCATGTCAATCGGTGGAACCTGTCTCACGTAAGAGTACGTGTAAGGTCGGTCCGGGCCGCTTCATCCCACAATACCGTCGAAACAAGATTGGACTAGTAACGGTAAGCATATTGAACAACATCAACGCCCACAACTACTTTGTGTTCTACTCGTGCAAAGAATCTACTCAATAGACCTAGCTCATGATGCCACTGTTGGGGAACGTAGCAGAAATTCAAAATTTTCCTACGTGTCACCAAGATCTATCTATGGAGAGACCAGCAACAAGTAGAAAGAGAGTGCATCTACATACCCTTGTAGATCGCTAAGCGGAAGCGTTCAAGTGAACGGGGTTGATGGAGTCGTACTCGTCGTGATTCAAATCACCATGATCCTAGTGCCGAACGAACGGCACCTCCGCGTTCAACACACGTACAGCCCGGTGACGTCTCCCACGCCTTGATCCAGCAAGGAGAGAGGGAGAGGTTGAGGAAGACTCCATCCAACAGCAGCACAACGGCGTGGTGGTGGTGGAGGAGCGTGGCAATCCAGCAGGGCTTCGCCAAGCACCATGGGAGAGGAGGAGTAGGAAGAGAGGTAGGGCTGTGCCAGAACTTCGTGTATAGCTCCCATGCGCCTCCCCACTATATATAGGGGTGGAGGGGCTGGTTTCTTGCCCTCCAAGTCCATTGGGGCGTTGGCCAAGGTGGGAGGAAAGAAATCTCATTATTTCCTTCCCCACCGATTGTTATCCCCCCTTTTTAGGGATCTTGATCTTATCCCTTCGGGATATGATCTTATTCCTTCTAAGGGGGGATCTTGGTGCGCCTTGACCAGGGGTGTGGGGCCTTGCCCCCACTACCCACGTCCATGTGGGTCCCCCCATGCAGGTGGGCCCCACTCTGGAACCTTCTAGAACCTTCCCGGTACAATACCGAAAAATCCCGAACATTTTCCGGTGGCCAAAATAGGACTTCCCATATATAAATCTTTACCTCCGGACCATTCCGGAACTCCTCGTGACGTCCGGGGTCTCATCCGGGACTCCGAACAACATTCGGTAACCACATACAAACTTCCTTTATAACCCTAGCGTCATCGAACCTTAAGTGTGTAGACCCTACGGGTTCGGGAGACATGTAGACATGACCGAGACGTTCTCCGGTCAATAACCAACAGCGGGATCTGGATACCCATGATGGCTCCCACATGTTCCACGATGATCTCATCGGATGAACCACGATGTCAAGGACTTAATCAATCCCGTATTCAATTCCCTTTGTCTATCGGTATGTTACTTGCCCGAGATTCGATCGTCGGTATCCAATACCTTGTTCAATCTCGTTACCGGCAAGTCACTTTACTCGTTCCGTAACACATCATCCCGTGATCAACTCCTTGGTCACATTGCGCATATGATGATGTCCTACCGAGTGGGCCCAGAGATACCTCTCCGTTTACACGGAGTGACAAATCCCAGTCTCGATCCGCATAAAACAATAGATACTTTCGGAGATACCTGTAGTGCACCTTCATAGTCACCCAGTTACGTTGTGACGTTTGATACACCCAAAGCACTCCTACGGTATTCAGGAGTTACACGCTCTCATGGTCGAAGGAAGAGATACTTGACATTGGCAAAGCTCTAGCAAATGAACTACACGATCTTTTGTGCTAGTCTTAGGATTGGGTCTTGTCCATCACATCATTCTCCTAATGATGTGATCCCGTTATCAACGACATCCAATGTCCATAGCCAGGAAACCATGACTATCTGTTGATCACAACGAGCTAGTCAACTAGAGGCTCACTAGGGACATATTGTGGTCTATGTATTCACACGTGTATTATGATTTCCGGATAATACAGTTATAGCATGAATAAAAGACAATTATCATGAACAAGGAAATATAATAATAATACTTTTATTATTGCCTCTAGGGCATATTTCCAACAGTGTCACGTCTGAGTGAAGTTACAAACCTGCCCCTATTGAAAATATTTGCCTACATCGATTTCGGCCAAGTCGAGTTTGTTTTGCCTCCCACCGTGTATGAATGGGGAATGGAGGGAGAAACAGAGGTCTTTCGGACGAGCTTGAATCAAATGAGTTTTGCCGCCCATGTTTGACGCCCACCGTGTCGGAATGGGCTCAGAGGCGGTCGTGTCACGTCTAATTGAAGTTACTAACCTACCCCTATTTAGAGCAGTGGAAATCGGGCTGATGGATTGTCTGTGTAATTGGTAGACAGTAATTTCCATCTCCCAAACACTTGGCTTCGGGCAGTTGACGTGGGAGTGGACATTTTGCTGCTTCTTTCGAATTTTGGGACAATAAGCATCCATGTTTACCCTGGCAACTAAATTCAAATCCATTTTGTATTCCTATATGAATCTTTATAAATCATTCTATGTGTTTTTATATATCTTCAAAAGGACGACAAAGATGTATTCCACTGTCATATATGAATATGGTTTACAAATGTCGATACTCAACTTCAGAAAGTAGAATCCAGTTTAAGGTGAATTCGAATATTTGGAACACTTCATGTCCAACTCAAATGTCACACGCAGCATAATGTGTACTCCCATTTAGATATGTACACAAGCGATGTATCAAGATTCAAATACCGAGTCAATCAACCAAGAATGTATAGAACTAACAGACATATAAACACTTATAGAGTATATGGATCAATAATATCAACTAACATACATAAGCCAGGCCGCTGTACTTTTTTTTGGCTACAACAGCATCCTTTTTTTAGCCAGCATCTTGGCCCTTTCCGATGCGTGCCACTTATGGTCCATCTATACTACTACTATTGTTGAATGCACATTCAGCCTGATTGGCATATTTGTAGGTCTGGCATAGCAATCCAAATGAAATGTCTCCGAGTCTGATCAATTAATACAGACTTGTGCTCAAATAAAATTACAAACCAAAAACACAAAAACAATTATTACATGATCTCTAAAACAAATGGTTTGATTGATTACATGAACAGACAACACAAAGGTTATTCAACTATGGAAAGAACATTTCCCCTATGATTTACCAAGTAGGAATTTAATTTCCTTTTTTTCCTTCAGGACCTTAACAATCTGGTCAGTCTCAGCTTGCTTTGTTTTGAAATCCACCAAATATTTAATGGTTGTCTTGAGTACTGCTTGTGATTGTGTTGTTTGCTTCCTCAACATGTCAACTTCATCTCTAAGTGTAGAAGCAGAATATCTTTCTACCACTAGTTTAGCCTCTAGAGCATCAGCAGTTGGCAATTCATAATGCACGATTGGCTGGTGCCACTGCTATGGGATGATGCAACGTCCATGGGGACCTCGCTCTTTGATCTTGTGCTAACCTGTTTTGCCATTAAAGTTCTGATTGTATACAAAAAAGTTGAAGTTAGCAAAACATCTCAACTGGGAGTTATAACAGCAAACCAGTTAAACAAACAAGGAATTAAAGAGTTTCAATTGGATGCTGAAAACTAGTTATTAACATCATTGTAACCTGTTGTTGCAGTAGCAAAGCAGTTAAACAAACAAGTAGATATTTAAGTTAAGGCAAATAGGTAATTCTTAACAGTAAGTATCAAACACATAGATAGGCGCAGTCTACAATATGATTAACATGTTGTGCCATTATGTAATCAGTAGCAAACTAAATTAAGCCAAGCAACGTAATTGAACAATTTTGCAATAAGTGGCTAACTAAAATTCCGAGAAGCAGGTAACTAAACTTACGCTAGTTCTTTGTACAGGCACACTGCAACTTCTTTTTTGCTTACAAGGTTGTACGAAGGAGTCCATGGCATCAATTTCTTGGATACGCAGTCCCAATACTTCTTTCTTCCCACACTGCATGGGTAAGTCAATGGTTAATCTGGTAAGATGGTGCGTCCTTGATATGTTATATGAGGACATGTAGTCAGACTAGTTATAGCCAAACACATCACACTGGCTTTTACTGTATATTTCATGCGATTACTTTTGGCATATCGAGATCTAAGCAATCTACAATAGGATGAAAAGACTGGCATCCTTCACATTATTGGCGGACTCAGTTCATAGAAATAAGCAATTCAACCATTCTGTGGGTAAATCAAAAACGCCACTGGAATATTTTTCACTATCCAATCATACACGCAAAAAGGGGCAACGCCACCACAGGGGCTGGTATGGGCGGCCGCCTCAGGTGGCTGGAAAGTGTGCACCTAGTTTGAGTCGTCCAGGTTGGCCCATGCTAGTTTTGTTCGTCCCAACGCACGAGCAGGCAATGTAAAAAATGAAGAAAAATGTTTCAATTTGGATGGGCCAATAACATAAGTGCAAGGCAGGCCCTATAGCAGGCTCGGGGCCCAAACGAGCGCCTCCCATATCGATCTATAGCAGGGAAAATCCCAATTCATTAGCTCCAGCCTCCAGTCTAGTTCGCTCCTAACCTAGTCGCCGCTGGACAGATCAACACAGCACTTCCTCGCGCCCTCGTTGGAGGGCGGTCGCCGGGCTTCAAGCGAACGGAAGGACAAGAAGATGAAGATCCAACCCTGGGTGTAGCCTGCGTGGGAGGCAGCGGCGGCAGCACGGGCATGGCATCGAGCTTGCGCAAATGGACAGTCGTAGCTTGCAAGAGTAGCATGTGCAACGAGCAGGTACATCACATCCCTGATTATATCTAATTCAACTCTTCAGTTTCTGGCCAATAGTTAAACCTGACGGTGTTGTAAAACTGCTTGTATGTAGGGAATCTATGAGAAAATGAAACCAATTTCTACTTATTTTGTAACTCCCCCAATCAATACTGAACTGACTGAATCTGATGTATCTAATCAAGTTTCCGGTGCAAACATATAAGCTCATGTTGTTCTTGAGCCTGAAGTGTCTAATGAATAGACTACTAATGAAGGATTTGATGCAAACATTTTACATGCTCCTGGTGATGAACATATAGTGTCTAATGAGGGATCTCATGCAAGCATTTTGCAAGCTCATTGAAGGATTTAGTGTCTAATGATGATCTACTATGTTGAGAGAGATAAAGAATTATGGGCATTGATGACAAGCAAATTATAGTGCATTTTCATAGCTTGAGGAAACGTCGAGGCCATCTACCAGAAAGTCCCTGTATCATGACAACATAGCATAAATACTTTTCTAATCTGTTGTTTGAAACTATTGGCATACTTGTGCAGGATAGATATATTGATATGCAGTTTGCGCACTGGTTATATGTGCAATTACACTTCGATATTTTCAGCCAGAGAACGAATAATTCAAGCAGGTACAGACCATGTTTTTAGTCCTTGTACACCATGTTGAATTTTGTGTTTTTTGGTGCTTGCATCATTTAGTGTTTATAATCTGAACTACTTTGGATCATTAGCTGGTTTTCAAAGTGCATGTAGCTTCACATTTCTCAAGTTATGTTGATTTCCGGAGTGCAAGTGCCTTCATATTTTTTAAGTTAAATGTTCGCCCCTGGTAACTTGAATTCGTGGATCATCCACTGCACACAAATCATACATGAATGCCAGTATGAATTAAATGAAATGCAAGGACTTACGCTAGCTCGTTGTACAGGCTCACTGCAGCTCTTCTTGCGCTTGGGATATTCCATGTACAAGTCCATGTTACCACTTGCTTGGATGTGCAGGCCTTGTGCTCCTTGCATCCCCCTCTGCATTTTTGACACGGCGAATGGTTGATCAAATAAGAGTAATCGACCTTGATGTTGTACCGGAGGACAAATACTTACAAGGTTATACGGGTGTGCAGGATGTGTACCAGATCCCGTAGCGCCGTCATGCTTCGCTAAAAAAATGGATTTTCTTGTTTCAGATGATATCTCCAGAAGAAATAAGAGTTAAAGTCAAAGTTGCATAGGCGTGTAAGCTAAGAGAGCAGTGAAAGGATATCCAAACATCGTCGGAACAGTGCACAAGGGAGTGATGTGTGGATACCTAGTTCGGGCTGGTGTTTGGGCATGCTCGCCTAGCTAGAGTGCGGGTCACTTCAGAGCCGTTGAGGGTGATGCGCTGGCATTGGCTGGCTGCGCACGGATGCAGATCTTGAGTGGCAGCGGAGCGCTACGATGCAGTGGACGAGACCGTTGGTGAAGCCCCAACGGCCTCGGGCGGCGGAGGCGCGATGATGTGCTCGGTGAAGTAGCCCCGGTGAGCTGGGAGACGGTGTCAGTGAAGCACACCTGATGCGGTGGAACTCGGTGTCTGTGAGGCACGTCGGTTGCAGCGGCCGACGTTGTCGGTGGACCACCCGGTGCGGTGGACGAGGGTGTAGATGAGGTAGCTCCGGTGCGGTGGTGAAGCGCGACCGTCGTCTTTGTCGTCGTCGTCCGGCACAGATGTGGGGAATGGTGGGGAAAGAGACGAGACGAGGGGCGATTCGAAGGTTGCCAGCGAATTAGGGATTTAAGAAAAATCTGGGCGCGGAAGGGGACGGTGGAGAAGAGAGATTTTGCAGGGCTGGAATTGGGGCCGCCAGATATTTCAATCCGAAATGTGGAA
>NC_041386.1:20595836-20596597 GCF_002162155.2 Triticum dicoccoides
ATGTGAGCCCAACGGGTGGCTGGCCCACATGTCAGTGACCCAAAGGCAGTTGCCTTTAAGGCACCGAAGCAGCATCCACCCTGACATGACCCTGGTCTGCCTGGTGCGCCTACACTTGAGAATGCAAATGAATCTTCTTTCATTTGCAAACGAATCTGTATGTATTACCATGCCTGTGTTTTCCTTGCAATAATTAGTCATTCAAAACAAGATACTCCATCCGTTCACTTTTGTAAGTCATTTCAGACAACTTAAAATGAACTGTTTTGCACATTGTCTGAAATGTCTTCAAGGTCTTATAAAAGTGAACAGGGGGAGTACTATAAATTAATTAATGAGGAGTTATTTGAAAAAAAATCGAAACGGTACCCACGCTAACGTGGATTAGAGTGTGTGCCACATAATTAGTTATTTGAATTAGAGTGTGTGTCACGTAGTTAGTTATTTGAATTAGAGTGTGTGTCACATAGAGATCTCCAATTCTAACGTGGATTTCGCATTTCACTGTATCCACGCTACTTTTTTAATACAAATTCATATGTATATGATGAACACCATGGTAGTGAGAAAACTTTTGGATGGATTCAAACATATGACCTACAAAATAGCACAACAAACTGAGTCAATGTCAACTTTTCGAAACTTAGTATGGCACGAATTCGAAATAATTACCCGTATGCCTGGTCCTCGGTTCAAATCTTACAATGTACACCGAATTGAAACATCGATATTAAGTCTCGTACTATGTACATTCAAATGTT
>NC_041386.1:20596994-20629094 GCF_002162155.2 Triticum dicoccoides
CACCCTCTCACGCTAAATACATGCATTTCCTATCTAGCCCCCCCAACCTCTCGTTGGCACGCACACACGTTGTATATCTAGGTCACTCCCTCGAGACTGTCTCACTCTTTCTTCCGCACGGTGGGCCACACTCGCTCAATCTTGCTCTCTTTATTTGAGTCTCGTTTAACCTCATTTTCTTTCACACACAAATGATATATCTCCCTGTTCGGGCCTCGATCGACACACGCTATACTCTCTCATGCAGATTGTCTATCTAGGTCAGTCCATCCAAGCCGCCGCCACTCTTTCGACCTCATGGTGGGCCACGCTCACTCAATCTCTCTCTCTCTCTCTCCGTATGTCTCGATTGACCTTGCTCTTTCTCGAACAAAAACGATATATCGCCATGTTTGAGCCCAATTCGACATATTCACATTGTATACTCTCTCACGCACATCGTCTATCTAGGTCACTCTCTCCAACCCGTCTCACTCTTTCGATCGCACGGCGGCCTTATGTGATCGGTTGACCTTGCTTCCTCCCATGCTGTCGGCATTCTGGGAACGGGGGTCCCCAGACTTGCCTTCCTGCGGCCTGCGGTGTGGCTCAAAGGGGGCCCAGCACGGCCCGTCTTCATCAACACAGACCCAAGACCCTCGCGAGGGGCCAAGCCTCGCGGGGCGGACGACACGGAGCTTCCTCAGGCACGGCCTCATCAGGCTGGCTCGCGAGGAGGCGGAGAGATCAAGGCGGGGTACCTCACGAGGTGCCCGTGACTCAAGCCATGACGACCAAGGGCGCCAGGCGGGCGCCAGCCCGCGCAGTGTCCTCCTTTCCTCTTTGGTGCAAAGGGAGCAAGCGCAGGCGAGAGCATCAAGCAAAGGCACCCGTTTCGGTGCAACGAGACCAAGACCAGTCCAACGGCAGGGATCTTTGGCAGGCGAGGACCAACTTTAGTCAGGATAAGTGTACCAGATGTTCCCCTTCAAAATGGCCAATTGTTGGCGCCCTTCCCGCTCAATATTTGGGAAGATGCCCAGGGCCTTTGCCTATAAATAGGACTAGCCACCCACAGAAGAAGGGGACCGAGATCGGATCGCAATCGAGAAGAGAGAGAGAGAGAGAAGGGTGACTGAACTCCTCCTAGCAGTTCATCCCCCCAGCCAAGAACAGACCCTCGCGAGGCTGTTCTTCCTTGTATTACTCATCATCATCAGCCCAAGAGGCAATCCACCACACCACACACTGGAGTAGGGTATTACACCACAACGGTGGCCCGAACCAGTATAAACCCTGTGTCTCTTGTGCTGTTCTTTCCATAGCTTAGATCTTAGCGAGGCGGAGGGGTGCAGGTAGGTAGAAGGCGAAATCTCCGCGCGCGCCCCAGTGTTCGAACCTCAAGGGTCTGCCGGAACCCGAAATCCGACATTTGGCGTGCCAGGTAGGGGTGCGCCGGAATTCGTCTTCCACCACCCCGTTCTCCTCCGACCATCGCGTCCATGTCTGACGCTCGTCGGGCCCGCGCCGAGTGCCGGGCCGCTCTCGCTTCCCGCGTCGCCTAGACGACTCCTGTCGGCGGGCGTCCTCGCCGTTCCCCGTCACCTGTCATCAACACCGCCACCGGCCCAGCGGGGGACGAGCAGCAAGCGTCGTCTCAGCATCCGTCCGTGCGGCAAGACGGCCGGACCGCTACTCCCTCGCTCACCCCATCTGGTTCTTCGTCGCACGCGCTCCGCGCACCCATGGAGGCTCGAGTTGCGCTCATCACGGCAAACGAGCTCCTGCGCTACCGTCCCGTCGATGACGTCTAGGAAGAATGGCTCGACCGCGTCACCGAGCTCGTCCGCGCCGCAGGGGGCTCTCCTGCACCGTCCGTTCCGCTGCATCGCACCCCGTCCCGCGCGGGCGACGAAGCTCCGGCGGCGCCCCGGTCGCCCCCTCCTCAAGGAGGCGCCATGGCTCCAAGGCGCGTGGCCCCTGGGCATAACCCGCTCCGTTAGGTGCTAGCGCGGCAAGAGCAGAGCTGCCAAGAAGTCCCTCACCCGCAAGAAGCTGCCCGGGTGCTCCCTGCTCCAGCACATCGCGACCATGCTCCTGCTCGCGCGCATCAAGACCCCACGCTGCTCCCAGCTGCAGCGTATGGGGACATGCAAGACCAAGCTCTTCGTCACCCAAGGCCTCCCGTGGCCACAGCAGGCTGCCGCGCCTTCACCACCGAGCTAAGCAGCGTCGCGTGGCCCAGCAAGTTCAAGCCAGACCTGCCTCCTTGTTACAACGGCACGGCCGACCCTGCGGAGTTCCTCCAGCTCTATGAGCTGGCCATCGAAGCTGCCAACGGAGACGAGAAAGTCATGGCGAACTGGTTTCCCATGGCGCTCAAGGACGGGGCCCGCACCTGGCTCCTGAACCTGGCTCCAGGCACGATCTCCTCCTGGGACGAGATGCGCACCCGCTTCATCGCCAACTTCCAAGGTACTCGCGACCGGCAACCCGCCGTGAGCGACATGCGCCGCATCAAGCAACAACCTGGAGAGACCCTGCAGAAGTACATCCAGCGCTTCAACAACGCACGCCTCAAGATTCCCAAGGTGACCGAGGAGGCCATCATCTCAGCCTTCTCCGACGGCGCGCGCGATGTCAAGATGAAGGAGGAGCTGGCGATGCATGAAGACCTGTGCACTTCCTTGGAGTCGCGAGGATCGCTGGCAAGACCCGCCTCGCGAGGGAGACTGGAGGGATCAGCCTCGCGAGGATCACTCGCAAGGCAACGCAGGCCTCCCTCTGCTGCCACCGCAGCCAAGGAGAAACGAGGACCGCCATCAGGATGAGGGGGCTGGGGGCTTCCAGGAGCCGCGCGCGATCGCCTGCATCCTGGGCGGGGCTCAAGCCCCAGCCTCTCAACGCATCTTCAAGCAGTTCGCCCACGAAGTGAACGCAGTCCTCCCCAAGCTGGAAGCCACGCGCCCTCTCAGGTGGTCGGCGTGCGCCATCACGTTCAGCTCAGCAGATCAGCTCAAGTGTGCGGCCACAGCCGGAGTCCTCCCGATGCTTTGTTCCCCAATCATCAGCAACGTGGTGGTCACCAGGACCCTCATCGATGGCGGGGAAGGGCTCAACGTCCTGTCCGTGGAAACATTCAACAATCTCCAAGTGCCCTACAACCAGCTTCAGCCAACCAAGCCTTTCTCCGGAGTCACCGACGGCTCCACAGTCCCGATTGGGCAGGTCCGCCTCCCTGTCACCTTCGGGGCACGCGACAACTACCGCACCGAGCTCATCGACTTCGACGTCGCTCACATTCGCCTGCCGTACAACGCCATCCTTGGGTACCCAGCGCTGGCCAAGTTCATGGCCGTAACTCACCACGGCTACAACGTCCTCAAGATGCCAGGAAGTGTCGGAGTCATCACGGTGCCCTGTGAAGAGAAGGATGCAGTGCGTTCCCTGGAACGAGCCTTTCAGGCCGCATCGCTGGAAGACCCGGATCGCAGAAGCAGGAGGCTTCACGAGACCGCCCCCAAGAAGAAGAAGACATCATCCGGCCCGGCCCCTCAGGAGGCAGGCCCCTCAGGGCCCGCGCCTGCGCAGGGGGAACCTCCTTCCGTTGCATAGGAAAGCGCGCCCGGCGCCCTCCTCAGGCAGGGCTCAGGGGCTCTCCCCTGGAGGGCCACCGACCTGGCTAAGGTCACAAGGGAGGCGCTTGGGCACCACATGGAGGCGTGTTTCGAAGCACGTTTCCCTCAAGGAGGAGTAAGGCAAGGAGGGCCAGACCCTCAGAAGTTCGTCAGCAAGGCCATTCAGGAGCTACAGGAGTCAAGAGTCATGAGAGGCAGCCGCCGCCTACCAGCTGTGGCTCCCCATCCAGGCGAGGATGGTGGGCTGCGCGTCTGCATCGACATACCAGGGCTCAATCGAGTCACCTCTCTGGAGCGCCTCTGGCCCTCGCGAGTGGGGCGCTGCGAAGGTCCACCCCACAGCTATGTTCGCATGCCTTACAGCTTGCCGAACGCAGCTGCCATGTACCAGCGCCTCATGAGGGGCATCATGGAGGCTCAAGAGGCCAGGCGTTCCGCAGCCCTGGCGGAGATGGAGATGGTCCGCGAGGGGCCACCAGCGCCTCCGGAGCCTCCCCAGGCCCCTGGGCCTGGGGGCTCGTGAGGATCGGCTTCCGCAGCCCACCGAGTCTGCTACACCAACACTCCTTCGTCCTCAACATCATCAGGTGACATCTTTCAAGTTTCATTTCTAGCTGGGAGCGCCCCCCAGGGCTGCATTATTCCCAGGCCGTGTGGGTCCGTCCCTGCGGCATGTATCCCTTTTATTTCATGTTGTTAGCTTACTTTGTTGGGGGCGCCCCACGGGCTGCATCATCCCCAAGTCGCTCGGGCCAGACCCAGCGGCATTTATCCCTTTTGCGTTTATTTCCGGCTATGCGTTCGACCCACCATGCTTGATTATTTGATGCTTGTCCATGGCACCTCTTCTTCTCCATGCCAACCACTTGCACGTTAAAGGGGGGTACCTGAGCATCGCGACTCAGGGCTCTTACTGGCTCTCCATCCCTCACCCTCTGGCCTTGTCCACGGCATCGCGACCTGGCATACCAGCGACGGCTGAGACCAGCTCGAGGGCCGGGACCCGAGGACGTAGAGTGCCGGCATCTAACCAAGTTTGCAGGAACACATCACAAGATAAGGCCCAGTGCCAGGCGCAACCCGCCTAGAGGTAGGGCCCCGTGAGTCCCGCGCTGGCTCACGGGTGCCCAGATACACCTCACCAGGCCCTACCATGCCAGCCACGTGTCAGGGCGGGGCTGTACATGCCCCGGGGGCTCCTCTCGAAGGGGGGCCCCCTCCCACATACCAGTGGAAGCACCATGATCCGCGCTGGCTAACGACACTGTCGAGGAGCGGCTATGCCCGTACACATACGGAAGCGCTATGCTCCGCGCTGGTGATAAACAACTGAGGGCGGCCCCCGGGCCGCATCAACCTCAGGGAGCCCAGAGCTCAGTGTCTAGCCTCATCGTAACGCCTCCCCTCGGGAGTGCCGCGCGAGGGGGCTGGGCACGGGGGCTGCGCCTGGGTCACGCCCAGACGCACGCCACCCAGCTAGGCCCCCCCCCCCCGGGCCTGGTTCGTCGCGCGTCTCTTCCCGAGCGGAGCCAAGGTACGAAGGCCGTTTGAGCGTCAAGGGGGACTCCTGAGCATCGCGACTCAGGAGCCTAACTGGTCACGTAGCCCCTCACTCCTTAGTTCCGAAAGGCTAACGGCGGTTGAGGTATGCGCGCGGCCGGGCCCTGCAGACGTAGAATGGTAGATCCACCCACATCACACCTCCCTACTTGTTGTTCGTGCGCCAAGGGGACTCCTGAGCATCGCGACTCAGGAGCCTAACTTGTCACGTAGCCCCTCACTCCTTGGTCCCGTCCTGGTTTCCGGTCGGGGCTAACAGCGGCTGAGGTATGCGCGGGGCCGGGCTCTGCCGGCGTAGAACATAAGCAAGTAGGAAGGAAAAGCGTAAATTTCAAGGAATTGAAAAGCAAATATTACAGTCCACACTGTTATCTCAATGCCAAACGCAAGTTTAAACGCCTCCCCGAGGCATGATACATGTGCAGGAATTAAAGGCAGGACAGGAGCCACAACGGAGTCACTTGTCGGCGGTGGAGCAGCGCAGAGTGGGTTCGCCTCATGGAGCAGCGGGGTCGGCAGCGCCTTGCTTCGGCTTGGTGCTGAAGGCCCGGAACTTCCCCAGCAGAGCCTCCGCGCGACCCTTCACGGCCTCGGCAGCGGCAGCGGCACGCTCGCCGCTTACTAGCTCTAGCAGGCTGTCGAGGTCGATGCCGGGATCGCGAAGGTAGATGTGGGTGAGGACCCGCGTCAGCGCAGCAGAAGACAGGACACGTGCCTCGGCCTCGGCCGTGGGGCCAAGGCCAAGGGCGACATCTTCAAGAGCGCGAACCAGGAAGGGAAGCCGCTTGGCGGGGTCGTCCTCGGCGCCAGCCATCAGGCTATCCAGGCCGCTGTCGTAAAGCGTCCTCAGCGAGGAGCGAGCCTTCGCCTCCATCTCCACGAAGGCCACGCGGTCCTCGGCAAGAACCTGGGCCTTGTCGTCCAGCTCGACCTTCCTCGCCCCCAACTCCTGCTCCAGCGCGCCTAGGCGGTCGCGGCGCTTCCTGAGCTTGGCCTCCCGGCCCTCGACGGTCGCCTCGCGAGCCTTCACACCTTCTTCCTGCTCTTGGCGAAGGCAGACCTCTTTCGCGAGCTGGTCCCGCAGGCCTTGCAGCTCGTCCTCCAGCGCCTTGCAGCGACCACGGACGTCGACCACCTCCCCCAGGGCTGCGTCACGAGCAGCCTTCGCCTCAAGGATGGCCTGCCTCTCCTCATCGCAAGTCATCGAGGCCTGGACCAGCGCCGCCCGAATCGAAGCGTCGGAGCGAATCCATCCTGAAGCCAGCTCCAAGCGCCCGGCCACCAAGCAAGGGTCGGCGCCAAGAAGATCCTGCCGCAGCCGGTCCAGCTCAGCAGCAGCACGATCCAGAACGGCAGGAGGAGTCAGAGAGACAGCAGTCGGTGGAGTAGAAGGAGAAGGCGGCAGCGCGACCACAGCATCCTGAGGCGGAACTTGCTGCGCCCCAACGGCTGAAGTGGCGGCAGTAGGCAAAGGCACCTCGGGAGTCACTTGGGCCATGGGGGCTGAGCTCGCCCCAGCCGGCTCAGCCAGGCCTCGCGAGGACGACCGGGCAGGAGAAGCCCGTGCGTCACGGTCACCTTCCTTCATGGGCGGAGGCGCTACCACAGATGGAACCTCAGGAGCTCCCATCGGCTTCTTTGCTGCGGGCGCCAGCCTATCCAAGAGATGCGGACGTCAAGCCTCAGAAGTAGAACAAGAAATAAAGACAAGAATCAAGTGCTTACGAGTCGTCGCCAGTAAGCTCAAGCGGCCTCCGGCCAAATTTGAAGCCTGAAAGCCGGCTAGAAGGGTCAACCTCGGGAAGCTTGGAAGCGGAAGGCGCGTCTGCGGTCCACCTTGGGGCCGAGGCAGACCCGCGGGAGATCAGCCCGGTCCTGTCCTTCTTCGGGATCGGGGGCAAGCTCATGCCGTCCTGCTCGTCATCATCCTCGTCGTCATCGCTCGGAGAGAGGCGGAGAACGCGGGACCTGCGCCGGGGGAGGGGAGCCCTCGACTCTCCGTCAGTCGCCTCGGAGTCAGGCCCTTTTTCCCCCTCCCCTCCTTCCTCCTCTTCGCTGGAGTCATCGGAGGACACGTCCACTGATTCCCCGGGAGTCTCCATGGGCACGGGACCGCCCCGTTGAAGACAGGCATGGACTCCACTACCTGCTCCTAGCCGTCGTGGAGGAACAAGGGCATAGGAGCGCCCTCCAACCTCGCCACATCGCCCCCGACCAGAGATTGGAGGACCGCAGCCAGATCTTCGTCGGCCAAGGCCGCGGGGCTTGGATGGGGCCTCCACATCGGAAGAGAGTACTGCCGAAGCGGAGCCAGCTGGTGCTCCATGAATTCCCTCAGCAGCGACGCCCCGGTCAGCTTCGCCGCCGCCATGTTGGCCGGCCTCAGATCCGCGTCCATCTTCTCCAACACCAGCTTCGCACGGGGGTCCGCGAGCTCCACTCGACCCCAATCGCTGGAGCTCGTGGGTTGCTCCGTGGGCAAGATCAGCCGAGGGTGGATGCGCCCAGCATCTGCCAAGACCCACTTGCTCCTGAAGCCCTCAATCCTTTTCCCGGGGTTTGAAATGGCAATGGCGCCACCGTACGCGATGAAGCTCGCGCATGCAGAAGCAGGACCGCGCGAGGTCCGAAGGTAGAAGTAGTGGCGCAGCAAGGCCACCGAGGGCTGCACCCCTACATGAGCCTCGCAGTAATAGGCGAAGATTGCCAGGAGAAGGACGGAGTTGGGGTGGAGATGCAGAGCCTGTAGCTTATAATGGCGGAGGACAAAGAAGAAGAACTCGGAGAAGGGAGGCACCAGGCCAGCAGCAATGGCACTTACAAAGAACGGATAGAAGGTGCTCCCTTGGCCCTCAGGGGTGGCGGAGCCAGCCTTGAACACCTTCGCCCCGTCGATACCCTGCACTGCCGCCATCCGACACAACCGGGCGAGGCTCGCCTCCGACACGTTCGGCGAGTCCAGGGCAAACAAGTACCAAGCTCTGGCCGGGGACTGACGAGGCGCCATGGCTTCCTAGGTCACGCGGTTGGAGTAGATCTGGAAATTTTGGAGGAAGGAAGGAGAGGCGCAAGAAAGGGGATCTGAGCAGCAACCGGAGAAAGCAAAAAGCAAAGCCTAGGCAGATGCCGCACCTTTATCAACTCGCGCGGTTGTGGAGACGCCCAGTCAACCGCCACGCGGCGCCCAAGGCCGCAGGCTATTAGGGCCCGCGGCGCTTCGCTCTTGCCCTTTCGCCTCCCTGCACGGCCAAGTCCGGGCGCGCCTTGGGCCCGGGGGCTACTGTCGGCGTTCTGGGAACGGGGGTCCCCAGACTTGCCTGCCTGCGGCCTGCGGCGTGGCTCAAAGGGGGCCCAGCACGGCCCGTCTTCATCAACACAGACCCAAGACCCTCGCGAGGGGACAAGCCTCGCGGGGCAGATGACACGGAGCTTCCTCGGGCACGGCCTCATCAGGCTGGCTCGCGAGGAGGCGGAGAGATCAAGGCGGGGTACCTCACGAGGTGCCCGTGACGCAAGCCATGACGACCAAGGGCGCCAGCCCGCGCAGTGTCCTCCTTTCCTCTTTGGTGCAAAGGAAGCAAGCGCAGGCGAGAGCATCAAGCAAAGGCACCCGTTTCGGTGCAATGAGACCAAGACCAGTCCAACGGCAGGGAGGAAGTCATTGTGGAGCCCAAGCTAGCGTCACCACCAGAGTCTTTGGCAGGCGAGGACCAACTTTAGTCAGGATAAGTGTACCAGATGTTCCCCTTCAAAATGGCCAATTGTTGGCGCCCTTCCCGCTCAATATTTGGGAAGAGGCCCAGGGCCTTTGCCTATAAATAGGACTAGCCACCCACAGAAGAAGGGGACCGAGATCGGATCGCAATCGAGAAGAGAGAGAGAGAGAGAAGGGTGACTGAACTCCTCCTAGCAGTTCATCCCCCCAGCCAAGAACAGACCCTCGCGAGGCTGTTCTTCCTTGTATTACTCATCATCATCAGCCCAAGAGGCAATCCACCACACCACACACTGGAGTAGGGTATTACACCACAACGGTGGCCCGAACCAGTATAAACCCTGTGTCTCTTGTGTTGTTCTTTCCATAGCTTAGATCTTAGCGAGGTGGAGGGGTGCAGGTAGGTAGAAGGCGAAATCTCCGCGTGCACCCCAGTGTTCGAACCTCAAGGGTCTGCCGGAACCCGAAATCCGACACACGCACAAAATATATCTACATGTCTGTGACTGGATCATCTCTCAAGCTCTATCTTACAGCCCCCACCCTTGCCAAAAATCTCAATCGGACAATATCTCTCCAGAGCATATATATTTGTTCAATGAATGTCCGACCACACTTTGTCTCTCTATCTATATGTCTCTTGATTGACCTGCTTTCTCACATCGTATCTTCCACGCATTGAAGCTACTACCTCTCCATCCCTCGCAAAGCCGGAGCTATTTACATTGTGAGGGGCACTCCAACCTTGGATTAATTTGTGTAGGCATTTATTCCGGTCGGTTTAGATTATATTTTCGTAGCATTCGGCCCACAACTACTCCAAACACCGTTGCAACCCACGCAACTCCCCTAGTTGATTTCTCTCTGGCTCGGTCATCGCTCTCTCGCATGTCCTTTCTCGCCTTCAACGTCGCACCATGGTATTGTTGAAAAAACTATGTTGTTCTCTTTAATTATTATAAATAATCTACAAAACTACACACCGACAGTCCACTTGGAATGGAACAAATTTTGACCCACAAATTAAAGTGCTACAAACTACACACCGAGGGGCCCACATGTCATGAAACAAATTTGGACCCATATACAAATTAAAAAACAAAGGACGAGGATCGAACATGCAACTGGGCCTTCAAGCCGCATGTCAATAGGCAACATACGTAGAATACCAATGTTTGTTGTACCCCCTTTGTTCACATAATGTTTTATATTTCCGCAGCCCAATTAATGGATAACATGTAATATTATTTTTAGTACTATTCGCCTTCACTTACTGGTGGGTTCCATGTGTGCTCTCTCTCTCTCTCTCTCCTCCCCTTCTGCGTTTAGACGCACGGGTAAACAGGAAGAACTCGCGGGCGATGTTGCCGTTGACCATATCTGGACGCGTTCACAAGTCATGGCACCAGTTTCACGTACTAGCAGCACTAGTCAGTGTGTACCTAAATGCACGTTAATTTGGAAGTATATTAAGTGCATGCGGATATTAACTATTAGGATATTATTTGCGTGTTGTCGTGTGATTAGCACTATTTTTGGCAAGAAATTAACTGCACGCTAAACGTGTTGAGCGCTCGACATTGAAGCAGTCTAGGTCGTTGGATGACAAGGAATACATGTGGCTTGATGATGTTCTATATTTAATTTGATACGGCTCTAGTAGAACATTCAATCGATCAAACCATACATTTCGTTCAGTCTGACTCCGACTTTAAATTATACGATGATCGATATAAAATAAACGGAAATGATGAGTGTTCGGATTTTAATCATGGCAATCCGAACGTTTTTCATGGCAAATTTAGATTACGCGGCGGTGGCGGGGGTGTCTCGTGGTGGGAAGCGGCTCCTCTGTCGTGCTTTGTGTGTCATCGGGCCACTGACCGACGGCGACGGCGGCGTCTTGCGCCGTTGTTGGCGTACTCCTAGACGTTGGCCTAGCTTCAAGGAAGGTTAAAATGTTCTGGACTTCGGAGCGAGTCAACTGGCGGGAGGAGGCGATTGGCGGCCATCCATGCCGCTGAGGGGGGCACTGGCACCCGCGCGGGGACAGGCGCTGTCAACGGCGCGACGGAGACATTCGTGTGCACGGGCATCGGCATGGGCACGCACGTTAGTACACGCGCAGGCACATGCGCTGGCAGGTGGACGGGCGCGTGAAAGTCGGCGGGGACCTCGTGGAACCCTGTGGGGTCAAGCTCGGCAACAATGTGCTGCTCCCAGCCCATCAATGCCATGGGGATGGGCGCTGGCGCAGTTGGGGTGACGGGAGCCGGAACGGGAGCGGGGACAGGCGCAGCGTCTTCCCGCAAGGCCAGTTCAAGCTCGTCCCAAAGCGCCTTATGTTCTTGAGACTCCGACTGGTTGTCTTCCTCAGGAAACTGGAACACTAAGGGCAGACCATCGTGATGCGGCATGGCGTACATTTAGGTCAGGCTAGTTGGAGGTAGACGACAAGAGAATCGGAGAGGAAGAGAGAGGATTGTAGCGATACTGGGTAGTGCGGGGTTGATTTTAAACTGCGGTGTCGGCGACATTAAAAGTGGGAGCAGTTGGGACGCCGGTGGGCGGCGGAGCCTGTTCAAAGGGCTCGCCTCCCGGTGAGCCTGCCGATGACTCACACGCTTACTCGGACAGCACCTGCCGATGAGAAGTGGGGACTCGTGGCGGCACGTAAACGCCCACGGTTTCAATAGTGAAAGTGTTCGCCTTAATGTGATAGGTCTTTGTTCCAAAATACCTTGGCTCTTCATTTGTGCAACTTGTCATAAGCAGCTTGTCTCAAATTGAAGAAAAAACTTACGAAGTAATATTTGTGCCATATCACATGACCATGCTTAGTTTCAAGAATTTATGCTCACTTTTGAATTTTCTGAAATTTAAGATCCAGGATTCGAAACAATATCATAACCTGCATCATGCAATAAATTTTCAAGCCGTACATTTGTCCTGTAGTATTTCTTAAGAAAGGATTTGGTCAAACATTTTTCTTAGTTAGACTTCAGACAAGTTATATATGCAGAGTAAAAGGATAATCCCTCCGTACCAGTTTATTGCCTGATATATTAACTCAAGTACTAGGCACGAACAAACGGGCTCAATTCTGTGCTCATCCTGGTGTAGTAGTAGTAGTATTAGTAGTAGTAGTAGTAGTAGTAGTAGTAGTAGTAGTAGTAGTACTAGTACTAGGCAATGCAGTTGACGGGTGACCTTGACGAGCGGAGACCGAGGGAATTGAACCGTGCTCGGCACGGTAGGTAACGTTGTCTAGTTACTAAAGCATCCCTCCGTTGTTCATCGGTAGTCATTATGAACCGGGGACATGAGGGGAATTTCCTAGGGCTGGAATTCTAGCCACCGGATATTTCGACTTGAAACGCTGAGGCTCGACTGGTTGGGGTTGCCTAATGTGCGTACCACGCACGCCACCGAAGGACACGAGCCCGGTTTTTTGTAGGATCAACACAAGCCAAGGACTAGCTGGTACGCCGTTGGGTCCTACCATTCGAGAATACGGAAGGAACTTTTTAAATTTCCGAACGAATCTATGTGTATTACAATACCCGTATTTTCCTTGCAAATACTAATCTCAACGTGGTAATTGATTTATGACGAGTTGTTGAATTAGAGTGAGTTTGTGATATGGTGATCTCAACGTGGATTTCACATTTCATGGTATCCCTAGTAAGTTTTCCAATGCAAATTCAAATTTAAAAGATGAACAATATGGAGGTGAGAAAACTTTGTATGTATCAAGCATATGACCACACACACACACACACGCACGAACACAACAACAATCCAATAAGTATAGTGCACCTATTTTTCCAAACCATGCATGTATGACACGAACTCAAAAATACTCCTTCTATTCCTAAATATTAGTCTTGTAGAGAGTTCAACAAGTGACTACATACGGAGCAAAATGAGTGAATCTAGACTCTAAAATATGTCTATATACATCCGTATGTGCCAGTCCATTTGAAGCCTCTAAAAATACTAATATTTAGGAACGAAGGGAGTAAAATGTAAGACATCCATGGTCCTCAGTTCAATATTTAAAATGAACATGAAACTGAAACATGAATATTAAGTCTAGTACTACAGTATATGCAAATGTTGTGTTTAGGCGGAGCTATGATTGTCGGGGGTCAACCCCTCGACCTTAGATAAAATTGTGGAGCTCTGTTTAGGGTTGTTTAGATTATATTTGTCCCCACCATCCCAACCACCGATTGGTTGTGCACCCCCCCACCCCTCATCCCCGGGAGAATATCATGTGCCCCCATACCTGAGATGCTATATGCCGATACGAGTTGCTTGGAGCTTGTATATATGAGATATGGAAGCTCACATGATGTGTCTTAATATTTTTGCAGGAAACCTTGATGAGTTTGAGAATTGCACACAATTTGCACAAAAACTACTTAGATGCCCTTTGATCCCATATCCAATGACCTCGAAGCTCATATCACCGTAGCATCTAAGATGAAGGAGGACATCATATTCTCCTGTATGTAAGAATATCATGTGCTACCACACCTTAGATGCTTTGGTGATACAAGCTCTTCGGAGGCGTTGGATTTGTGACCCAACACCTCCTCGGTGGTTCGAATGGTTTTTTGCAGAAAAGCCCCAAAAGAATTCGGCCACTGCTTACAAGCACAAAGACTGCTCAGATGCCATTGGATCTCAGATCAGACGACCTCCAAGCTCGTATCACCGTAGCATCCAAGCTGCGATAGAACCTTATGTTTTCTCGCACAGGAGAGTATGAGGTGCTCCCGCACCGTCGATTCTATGGTGATATGAGGTCACTGAGATCTAACGGCCCACAGTAGGAGGTTTGAATGTTTTTGCAATATACGGCTGATAGAGTTTGGGAAATGCGCAGAAAGTACAAGTACTACACATGTGCCATCTGATCACTAATCATACGACCTAGATGCTCATATCATCGTAGCGGGTAATTAAGCTACGGGGAGCACCTAATATGAGCACCGGGGAGCCGTTGGATCGAAGATGCAGCGGCACACACAAGGCCTGAATGTTTTATTTGCAAAAAACCTTCGGAGAGTTTGGAAATTGCGCATAATTACAAAGACTACTCCCAAGCCATTGGATCTCACTTCCAACGGTGTAAAAACTCGTATCACCATAGTATCTAAGCTGCAGGGTGGATGTGATATTCTATGCCACTGTCATTTTTGTTTATAAACTTGCAAAAAACATGTAACTCATGCCGTTACTTGTCTAACCGCGCAAAGTGTTTGTTCCAAAAAAACCATCCTACACTAAAATATCGGAACAACACACGGGGGTCCCACTTGTCATTAATCAAATTGGGACCTAAAACTAACAAATCTGAAAGACGAGATTCGAACTGGCAACCTAGACTACAAAGCGTAAGTCGATAGCCTGAAAAAACGAACGGTTGTTGGCTTTGTCCCATAACTTGATTGTATATAGTACTTGCGTTGAGTTGAGTAGAGGGAGTGCCTCGTCAACACGTGCATGACCGTTGTCTCACTTACTAGTGGGTCCCAGGTCTGCGATCTCAATCTCTCTTCTCTCCATCGTCTAACCTTTGCACGGGCACACACGAAGAGTGGTGCTAGCTTGTCGTGGTGTTATTATAACTAAAAAAGCTTGGAAAATAGAAGAATCGCCTAGAACAAGAGACGTTGTGGCTGGTCGAGATGGAGCTAACCACATCTATCCTCCGTGCCACGTTTGCATGATGAAGCTGTGTGGCTAGTGGGGTGTTTTCAACCGACTGGCTAGGTCCCGAGGTCAAACCATAGATACTACGTCTGATACAGTATATTTTTCAACGCACATTTTTCCTCCATGCCGAGACGTGGCACACCCTACCGCGCGGTTTCGGGGTCCTCCCGGGTGGTGCACGCATATATTCTTCCTGACGTGCGACGCCCTACCGCGTGTTTTTTGGGTCCTCCTCGGTCATAGAGCCGAAGCAAGTAAATGAGTCGTCAAATCATGAAAGACCACCTTTCCCGCCGAGTACATCAGTGAAGCACGGTGGCTAGCTAGTTGGGCTAGTTCGACCGATTAGCTAGGCTGCCGCCACATTTGTTTTTTCACCCCTTTTTTATCTACTTGCTGGCAGGTAAATTTAAATATCCACCATGGCGTTGCTCTGGTGTTTGGGTGCGGCAGGATTTTTAATTTTTTGATTGACGGGAGCAGGCGCGGCAGGATTTTTTATTTTTTTGATTGATGGGAGCAGGCGCGGCAGCAATTAGTCACGATGACTCCGCCTGTAAAAACCCACTGCTCCCTGATGTGAGAAGTCGTCGACTGGTGTTTTACCGTGGTGAAAACCAAAAGATTCCCCGCTCCCTCCGCCTTCCCGTAGATTGCATTGCCTTTCAGCTGTTTCGCCCCCTTTGCTTCCTCTCCCCATTGCTTCTACCTGGTGCCATGGCGGCGCAGCAGATCATGGAGTCCGAGGTGAGGCGCCTGACACTGGCTCCCGTCGACCGGGAGCGGGCGGTTGCACCCTACATCACCAACATCGTGCGCCTCGATGGTATTTAGGCGCCCTCTGCATGGGCATGTCCATGTCTCGGCGCAAAATAATTGTTGGATCAAACTCAGACGGTGCAGATCAGTCACTGTAGCACAAAGCGTGTGGGTGTGTTTGGTTGCATTCTCATCTCAATATAGTTGTTTCCTCTTCGTGTATTTTTGTCAACCTACTAGTGTGGACTCATGCAACCTTCATGCACTCTACCAAACACCCAAAAGTGGGTCGAGAAGGGAACTTTTGCTCCCATCCCATGCACCCTTCATACACCCTGCCTAACACTATCCGTGCTTCATATGGTTCATGTTTCGTGGAGTACTGTAGCAACGTACTCTCCGTGCGCTGTGGACCTAGTTCTGTTAACATTGATCTCACCGTTCATTCTCGACCGGATAGTCGAAAAAGCGGTACTATGTTACATATAGGAGTAGTTGACATGCGCACAACATCATTTGTTATCGTCATATCTTACTACACTAGCAACAAGATTGTGTAGTACTGACGTATGAACCACTGCACATGCCTAGTAGTAGGAGCACTGTGTATGTTCAAGTGGCTGCCGTGTTTCACACTCCTCCGTCATAAGAGTGGAAATGCTTGATGTAATCATTTTTTTTCTTCAGAAAACAATGGACACGCTCTACCGTGCAGATCCTCCTCCAGCCATGCACTAAATTACTCACTTTCGCTGATGTGTGGGACAGCGAGCACTTGGGTCCACCAGCCATGCACTAAATTACTCCGTAGTAGAGTGATGGTAGACTACCCTAATCGAACCGCCGCAGTAATGCCCAATGAGTCGTCAAATCACAAAATCCCCTCCTTTCCAACAGTAAGTTAGACGAATGAAGCAACCATCATTTCACTCTTCTCTCTCAGCTTCCTCTCTTGAAGAAAACCCCCACTCGCTTCGCTTCTCCCTCATCTCGTTCCTCCTTTCACTCTTCTCTCTCAGCTTCCTCTCTTGGATGGACACCGGAGCACCAGCCGACGTGATGTCTATGGCTCTAGCCAAAACTGTCGAGGCTCATGGTACGAAGAAGCGCAAGCACCTTGCCGAGACTACCGCAGACAAGCTCAAAGCCATCGCCCTGTCCAAGCTCCCCTCTCCAGGATCCCTCATTAAGCAAGTCCAGGTAATGTCTCTTGTTGACGATCTTTTTCTCGATCTTGATCGTATTTTTTCATCTAACACGCGGTACTAGTACTGGTAGTACAACTTTCTGGGCGATCTTGCATGTGATTTTAGTGTGCCAAATGATGGTTCTAAATTCCTCTTTTGACCAAAACATGCAAGAGGTTGACACTGATTTCTTATAGATTACTTTCAACTACTCCCTCTGTCCCAAATTTCTTGTCTTAGATTTGTCTAGATACGGATGTATCTAATACTAAAATGTGACTTAATACATGTTCTAGTGTCTTTGTTCACTCATTTCTGTGCGTATATGTAGTCATATATGGAGTATAATATCGAAAATCATCTTATATTTCTGAACTGAGGTAGTAATAAAATATGGTTTCTGTTTGAATTAGAACCAGGTCCACGGTGGAGATGAAGTTCTCAAAGTCATGACGTGTGAACTGGAAGACCTGATGATGAGTTCTACTGCTGAACTATCCAGCTGTTGTGTCCTTGTCGCCACGTGTCGCGAACTAGTGTTTTCCTATAGCATTGTTGTCAGGTGTGTTCTCGAGGTTGTACTTGACCACAACAATTTCCTGGTTGTGCCTTCGATTACAAAAGGTGTGGTTCTTGTAAAGCTTCCCAACAAATCTGATGCGGCATGTCTTCATCATCATGTTTATGAGTGGAAAGACCACTCTGTTAGCTTCTCCAAGGTTGACAAGATGGTGATGGTGCATGTAGACATCTCACACGAAGTCCATGGCCTAGTCAGTTATGCGGGGTTCATCCCGTAGGTCGGTGGCAAGAAATAGTTTGCAGAGTTTAGTTAGTGCAACTTTGCTTGTCTATAGTAAGTACTATTGTTCAGTACTTGATTTGTGTTTGTGAACCCTGTATTGTTTATTAGTACTACCGCTTTTGGTGTGTGGTCAGTCCTGAGAACGGTCTATGTTAATGTCTGTCCACTCAATTCAGTCTGTATATTTTGAAGTATCCAGATCATAATTTTTGTGAGGATGGTTTGTCAATTATGGTTACACTCCAATATATGTATGCATTGCAGGATTTATCGCACCCACCAGGATTTCCAGTCCCATGGATGTTCGGTCCATAAGATTTGTCACGACCTTTGGACTGTCCTGCATGTGGGAGTAAGCGGGGGCCCTGCATGCCATGCGTAGTTGGACGATCAATCTTCTGTTTAGTACTTCAACATAGTGATTTCCTGGTAAGGATTCACTCGTGTCACATCAAGTAAATCTTATTGATTTACTGTCTAAATCTCATTGATTTAATGTCATGTTTTCTTTCTTTTCCTGCAATTTTATGATGCAGGCTTTACCATGTGACATTCATCACAGAATAAACCATTTGGTTTGCTCTACGATGGCTACTTTTGCAGGTTTCACTTCTTATGTCGTGTCAGTAACGAAGGCACTGTCCATCACTTATATTACTGGAAAAAATTGGATCAGTCTGTTGTCTGAGTACAAGCTGAATCCCTATGATGAACTGCAGTTTGGTTTAACAAAAATGCCACAATTAGTCCTCGTCTTTAAAAGAAATGAAGAAAAAGACTAGATCACGGTCATGGATCCTAGTCAAGTTAGAAAGCTGATCATAGCAGACCAGACACAATCGCCGCTGTCTCGCACAGATCGAGCACCGGCAGTTGCTCTAGCACTGATAGCGGCAGCAACTCAGTCTGATCCAGCTGAGGATTGGGCACCAACCACGTCAGCGGATCAGTCTGATCTACCGGAGGATTGGGCATTGACATCGGCACCTGCTCCGACACCGGCACCAGCTCTACAAGGAGCACCATCTCCGGCAGCAGCAGCGGCTTCGGCACCTGCACCAACACTTGCACTTGCATCTGCTCTGGCCCGTGCAGTTGCACCGGCAACAGACTGGGCTGCAGTTCGCACTTCATATACCAAAGTCCTTACAAAAACTGACATGTCCACCTTCTTGGTAAGCATTGACCGCCCAAGTGATTCGTTCTTTTTTCTTTCCATGTTGTTTCACATGATTCGTTGTGTTGATCTAACTGTTTGGGTATGTCTTCTTGTTTGCAAACAAAGAATTCCTAGAGCAACGAGGGAGTCGTTCAACAATCCGGGCGACCGCGGCCAAGTTTCTCTTACCATGCGCAGCCTTGGTGTGAATGAACCTGCTCAATATACCGTAAGTACAAAGGATGGTCGCGTGATGATTGATGCTAAAGGATGGTCAAGGTTCAAATCTAAATCATATCTTGCGGTAGGGGATGATGTCAAAATCGAACTTTCTCGGCAAGGAGAGCTGGTCCAAATCAACTTTGAAATTCTTCAGTAGCAGCACGCAACTGCCAAACTGATCTATCCTCCGAGAGATTTTGATGTAATAATATGGCATGGTGAAACAAGTGCCATTTGTGTATAAGTAGTACGACAATATTATTTATCACATGGTATATCGTTGATAGAATTGCAACTCTGATTGCCGGTTAGGAACTGTCGTTTGATTTCATTCCAACAACTGTCATGCTTTATTCAATTTTGTGTATTCGCCTTGCGACAGCATCTGAAACCAGCACCGTACCGATCGCTTGCATATGAAAAGCGCTGAGGTAGAACACATGGGCCCCCAAACATGCAGGGTCGGCCTGCGGCCCAAAGTCCAGAACCGTGAGCCTATCTGAGTATTATATTCTCAGCTGAACCCCCATAAAAAAAGCTGAACACCCATAATGCCTGTGCGTTGCAGGGGGAGTATATTTCTCGGCAAGGTGAGCCTGTGATATAAAAGATTTGTATATTTCTTTACAGAGGGAGTATCTCTCTATCAAAAAATATATTTATGTGTAACTAGTTACTCCTGTCTTTCTACTTCCTTTCACTGATATGTGGGGCAACCGGTAACGGGGTCCACGTGCCACATGCACAAATAAGAGTGCACAACTTCACGGTAGACACACCCCGGTCGTAGCGCTGCAGTAATGCCCAATGAGCCGTCAAATCACAACCCCCCTTTTCCAGCTTTAGCAGTAAGCTGGACGGACGAAGCGGCAATATTTCACTGGGCCTGAATCCCCTTCTCCCTCGTTTGCTTGTTCAGAGAAAACCCCCTCTCGGCGATTGCATAGGGTTTTCTCATGGATAACCAGGTATGAATTCTTCATCCATCCCCGATAAATCCAAGTCCCTTGGTCGCAGGAAATGCTAGGATGGCAGCCGCCGCCGTTGATGCATTTTTCTTCCTACTGAATCTAGTGTGTTTCGTTTACAGTGCCCAAAGTGCGAGTACCCTACAGGTTTCTGCGCCCTACGCGAGATGCCACACTTGTTCCTTCTCATCCTAACATAGCATTTTGAAACGCGGACAGTATGTTCCTAGAATCCTCTTTTCTATTCGGGAGGGTGGGGTTTTTTTGAACATGCTGTGTTCTCATATTATTTTTTCCTGCAGTGTATTATTTGCTCTGGAAGAACACATGTACTCAAGATGCTAGGCCTTGCCATAACTGAATACACTAGTTTAATGGTCACAGTGAAGACAAGCCATGGATATAAGTTCCGAGTTGGGTTCATGAACCAAGAAGATCGCTGCTTTTTTAATGGCCGAACTTGGATAAACTTTCTCAAGTGTTACGGACTGAAAGTTGGCGCACGAATGTTGATGGAAATAGCAGAACCTGGTCTCATCTTCACTACGATCTTCCACCCCGACATCGTTCCAATTGTTCATCCATGTTAGTTTTGTATCTGGTTCTTGCTTGTTGCCTCGATTACTTCTTAATCCACCTATTCTGTCTAAGTAATCACAATTTAACTTTAGAAGTAGCAATTAATCTCTCACGAAGATGCTACTTCTAACTAATATTTTCTTATAATTGGTGGCACGTGTAGGTTTTTTCAGAGTTAAGCAGTCTGCTCGTTTGTTACTCTGTAATAACTCGGCTGTTACAAATGGCACTGAAGTTGACTGGATCGACATCCACAAGTTCCTGCACTTTATTGATCGTCTTGAGGTCCTTGTGGGGCGTTTCAATGGTGGAAGGCCACGTGGGATATGTGCGCCACTGCTGCACTCGTTGAACAGGTCCAACTGTGTCGAGAAACTTATGGTACGAGCTATTTTATGTTATATATGTTGTTCACAAACTATTGCTTATACACAGTTTTACAACTGCGATCTTCTTGAAACAGGAACTGCCGAGTTCTATTATTCCTATACAGATGTCTGACCATGGTCGGGTCAGACTTGCGCTTGGTCACAACATGATGATTATGTCGACCTACTCAATTCCCCTTGGAGGTGAAAAGATACTTATTCATGGGTGGTCTCAAATAATGAAGGCCCGTCCATCTTGGAGAATAGGACAGAAGATTATGTTCATGCTTTTCCATGGCTCTAAAGCAAATATCCTATTTATTGACCATGTTATGAGATGAAGCCGCTTTCAGAAGGTTGTGGATGCGCGGGGTGGCGCCTGGGCCTTGTCCTAGGGTTTGGCGGCCTCACCCTTGGTTAACTGTAGGCAAAGTAGCACTGTTCAAGGCGTGCTTTGTACGGTTGAACCTGTATAAGTACTCATACTTCTTTCAGCTTTGGTTCTTAAGTGCCCCTGTTGGTTTCAGTTAAGGTTGTTAAGTACTCCTGCTGCTTTTACCGTATGTCGTGTTTCTTCAGTCCTGTCTTCCTCTAGCCGCCAAAACCAAACCAGCACCGGCGGGGCCGCCTGCTTCCACCTCCCATGGCTGGCTGCGCCTCAGCGCACACATCGCCGCCCCACCATCTCCTAAATCATTAACGTCGACGTCCTCCGCGCGCTTTGGTGCGCTCGCCGCGGCGCCGCCCTCTCGCGTTGTCAACATGGTCAGCAAACAACAGGAATCGGCAGAAGTATGTGGAGAGGATGACAGTAGGGGCCCACCACGTCAGCATATGGAAAAATAAAATTCTTCCTCCTGGTGTTTTCCTGACATCTGGGACCCACGACATTGTGAGTGTATATAGTCAATAGACAAGAGAACAGCACAAGATCGGCTGACACCTGGGGTGTAGCTACTCGAGCAGTATTTTTTTTGTTTGGTATTGTTGAGATGGAGCAGGGTTTGAACTGGGCTGTGGCTCGTCTAGCCCAGGCTTATATTTTATGTTCACCATGTGACCAGCCCAGCTATTTTTTCTTTGTGAAAATGAGCCTAGTTTATTTTTTCTGAAGAATACCCAATCCAGGCCTACTTATTTTTCTACGCCCTGATGGGCTACAACTCTTTCAAGACGCCTGCAAATCTTGAAAGTAATATGAAATGGGTTGTAAATATAAAAACAGATGACAAATTGGCAATTACTTTATAATTTCTGAATTTTTTTCACATTTTCAGATTCCTATTTCACTGGGCATTAACCTAATTTAAATATATCTTCAAAGTACTTTAAATTTGGTTCGACATTTTGGTATTAAAAATAGTTTGGAACCCACAAAAATATGCGAAATTGGCCCTGGCCAACCAAAAAAACAACTGCAATAAATTGCATAAGAAGTTGCCATGAGCTATATATAAATTATTAAAAAAATAGGGAGTGGTCTGACTTGTGGGCCTGTTTAGTTGACGCGTATGCAAGATATTTTTAGTTATTATATACGTCAACAAACGATTCTAGTAGACGTAACCGTTGGATGTCAATCCAACGGTCGTCGTGTTTCTTCAATCTTTGATCCTCTTGCTCCAGCCACCAAAGCAGCGCCGGCGGGACCGCCTACTCCTGCCTCCTGTGGCAGGTTGTGCTGCCGGGCAGGCCTCGGCGCCCCCTACTACTCCCACCGCTGGCCAGGGCATCCCTCTACTCACCCACACCCCCTGTTATTCTGCGGCGACTACGGCCAAACCGGTGAACCCTCGTACTCCTCTCCGCGCGGGCTTCCACTGCCGTGTCTTCCCCGGCTCCGCGTCGTCCCCTTCCTAGGCCTCGCGTCGTCGTGGTGCTCTCGGCGCGGCGTGGTCAATGTGGTCAACGACCGACTTCCATCGGAAGAGTACTGTACATGGAGAGGCTGAAGTTGGGTCCACGGCAGCCGCAAGGAAGTGCCTCCTTATTACGCGGAAAATAATTATTCCTCCACCTGACAGCAGGGACCCACCAGACGAGCCACTAGTATTTCGCGAAAAAAACATTTCTCCCTGACTGCTGGGACCCACAGGACGGGCCACCGTATTTCGCAAAAAAAACATTACCCCCACTGTCAGCTCAGACCCATCGGAAGTGCCTCCTTATTACGCACAAAAAAATGAATACCCCCTGCTAGCTGGGACCCACCTTGGTGGGAGGCTGACTTGTGGGCCTACTAAGTTGACTGGGACGGGGGCCTTTGTCAACTTTAGTCAATATATGAACGATTCTAGCTCCATTGACTGTACGATGTCCATCCAACGGCCGTAGTGCTTCTTCAACCTCTGGTCTTCTTGCTCCAGCCGCCCAAAGCAGCATCGGTCGTGCCGCCTGCTCCTGCCACCCGTGGTCGGCTGTGATGCCGCGGAGGCCTCACCGCCCCCTACTACTCCCACCGCTGGCCAGGACATCCCTCTACGCACCCACACCCCCTGTTATTCTGCGGCGACGGCAGCCTCACACCGCAGCCGAACGAGTGAACCCTCATACTCCTCTACACGTGGGCATCCACTGTCGCGTCTTCCCCGGCTCCGCATCATCCCCTTACTAGGCCTCGTCGTCGTCCACCGCCCCGGTGCTCTCGTCTCCTTATTACGCACAAAATAATTATTCCTCCACCTGACAGCTGGGACCCACCGGACGGGCCACTGTATTTCGCAAAAAAAATGTTTCCCCTGACTGCTGGAACCCACCAGCTACACCTTCGCACGTAAGGAAGTGCGTCCGGGCAAAAAAAAGATTTGCCCCCTGACTGCTGGGACCCACCAGCTACATCTTCGCAGGCAAGGAAGTGCCTGACAGTCGGGACCCACCTGGTCGAAGTGTACGTAGCATTGTCATTCTGGTCGCGAACGTGTACGTACATATATACTGGTTGATGTAGAGGCGCGCACGTGTCGTAGTAGAGGCGCGTACGTGTCGTAGTAGAGGCGTGCATGTAGCATGTACACGTACGTACAGCGGCCAGGGTGCAAGAAAGAAAATATGGCAACATATGTGTACATACGGGCAGGGTCTCGAACGCCTACTCGCGCATACGTACGGCCAAGGCTCGTGTACATGGCTGGGTCGGAACGGAGAAACAGCATCGTGTTCATGGGGAGGCAACGGAATGCGTCGTGTTCATGGGGAGGCAACGGAATGCGTCGTGTTCATCGGGAGGCAATGGAACGCATGGGAGCCAACCGGCTGGGTCGGAACGGAATGCGTGGTTGTGTTCATCGGGAGGGCTTCGACGGAACAGGCGATGGAAACGAGGCCTGGCATACCGCAAAACGGAGGAAACTGACCTCCTACGGTCCAAACGGGGGTCCTGTTGATCGGGAGGGGTGTGGCGTACCGCACAACGGACGAAACAGACCTCCTACGGTCGAAACGGATCTCCTACGGTTGAAACGGGGGTCCTGTTGATCGGGAGGGGTGTGGCGTACCGCAAAACGGACGAAAGAGGACCTCCTACGGTCGAAACGGGGGTCCTGTTGATCGGGAGGGGTGTGGCGTACCGCAAAACGGACGAAACGGACCTCCTACGGTCGAAAAGGGGGTCATGTTCATCGGGAGTGGTGTGGCGTACCGCAAAACGGGACTCCACGGGATACTGTTCATCTCCACCGTCGACCTCCTCCAGCCTCCACAGGTTACCGTCGACCTCCTCCAGCCTCCATGGGCTCCTATTCATCCAGCCTCCACTATGCGCTACTCCACCATCTACTGTTCATCCTACCCTCCACACCACGGGGTCCTATTCAACCACCCCTCCACGGGCACCCCTCCACCGTCTACTGTTCATCCAGCCCTCCACCACACCACGGGGTCATGTTCATCCAGAGGCAACGCCACCGCTCACTGTTCATCCAAACCCCCCTCCCCCCCGCAACGCTCACTGTTCATCCCAGAGGCAGCATCAATCGGCTTCAGTTAGCAGTAGTAGTGAAGGAATCGCTCGATCGGGTTCAGTTAACAGTCATCGATTGATCGCTCGGGTTCAGTAACTCGTAGCCTGCAATGCAATCGCTCGGGTTCAGTTAGAGCCCAACGCCTCGCTCGGGTTCAATTAGAGCCAATGCCTCGCACACACGCATGTACGTGTACGAGAAAAACGCGCATCGCTCGGCCCCCGACCTCCCACTGTAACCGGGAACTCCCCGAAATTTTTCTTGCCCTCGCTTCTACCACGGTTTTTTCCGTCATGGACGGCCCAAAGAATGTCATGCAGTTGCGTCTCCGGCCCGCCCAAGACAAAAAGCCCATTTTCTGTCATGATTTTTTTGTCATAGAAGTAGGATCCCACCACGTCTATGATGATACCGGGTTTTGTCACAATTATCGTCATAGAAGTGTCATATGTATGACAGAAAAAAAATTCGTTCGGCCCAAAATGTCATGGATGTGTCTTTTTTTTGTAGTGTCACTAGCATGACTCCAATAACACCATCTTTATATCTAAAACAAATGCAAGGAATCAAACTTCTCATATATTCAATGCTCTTTATGAAAGTTTTTATTACATCTTTCTTGAAACTGACAAACTACTCCAAAAGGATATAAGTGAAGATCAATGAATAATTATGTAGCTATGTGAAGACTCTCTCTCATAAATAAAATTTCAGATCTTAAGTACTTTATTCAAACAGCAAGCAAAACAAAATAAAATGGCATTCCAAGGATAGCACATATCATGTGAAGAAGCAAAAACTTAGGTTCAACCAAAACTGACCGATCATTGTTGAAGAACAAAGGTGGGATGCCAACCGGGGCATCGCCAAGCTTAGATGCTTGAGACTTCTTGAAATATTAATTAGGGATGCCTTGGGCATCCCTAAGCTTGAGATTTTGTGTCTTCTTCATTCCTTTTATGTCACGGTTTGCCTAAATCTTAAAAACTTCATCCACACAAAACTCAACAAGAACTCATGAGATAAGTTAGTATAAATCAATGCAATAACCTTGTTATTCTCTACTGTAGCAAATCACTAAAATTATTATTTAGCATTTCATACTAAATGCCTCTGCATATTTAATAATCCTATCCTCAAATAGAATCATTAAACAAGCAAACATATGCAAACAATGCAAACATAACAGCAATCTATCTAAACAGAACAGTCTGTAAAGGATGCAAGAGGAATCATACTTTCCTAACTCCAAAAATTCTGAAATATTACCATGCTGTAGAAAATTTGTTGTCACTCATTCCGTAAAAATTTCAAGATTTTATCATGTGCTGACTATTCACAAATATTCAGACAATGATAGGAAACTTTCTGTTTTCAAAACAGCAACATATAGACTTGCAAAATAAGCATGGTAAAGGCTATTCTTGACCTTTTTATTGAACTAAAAAATGAAAAACATTACTATAAATAACAGCAAGCAAATCCTAATAAAATAAAATGATGCTCCAACCAAAACTCATATCATGTGGTGAATAAAAATATAGCCTCAAGTAATTTTACTGATGGATTGAAGACAAAAGAGGGAATGCCATCTGGGGCATCCCTAAGCTTAGTTGCTTGTGTGTTCCTTGAATATTACCTTTGGGTTCCTTGGGAATCCCCAAGCTTAGGCTCTTGCCACTCCTTATTCCGTGGTCCATCAAAACTTCACCCAAAACTTGAAAACTTCACGACACAAAACTCAAGAGAAAACTCATAAGCTCTGTTAGTATAATAAAGAAAATCACCACTTAGGTACTGTTGTGAACTCATTATAATTTAATATTGGTTTTATATCTACTGTATTCCAACTTCTCCATGGTTCATACTCTCTGATACTACTCATATATTCATCAAAATAAGCAAACAACACAATGAAAACATAATCTGTCAAAAACAGAACAGTCTGTAGTAATCTGGAAACTTCGTATACTTATGTAACTCCAAAAAATCTGAAAATTAGGACAACCTCGGAAATTTGTATATAAATCTTGTGCAAAAAGAATCAGGATTTTATAACACTTCTATAAAAAATGAAAATTATTTTACTGGGCGCAAAAGTTTCTGTTTTCAGCACGATCAAATCAACTATCACCATATAGATCATCCCAAAGGTCTTACTTGGAGCTTTATTAAAACAAAAGCTATAAAACATGATTAATACAGTAGCCTAATCATGTTAACTCACAAAAACAGTAGGTATAAATATTGGGTTGTCTCCCAACAAGCGCTTTTCTTTAATGCTTTTTTTAGTTAGGCATGATGATTTCAATGATGCACTCATAAAAGATAAGAATTGAAGCATAATGGGAGCATCATTGATGACCCACAAGTATAGGGGATCAATTGTAGATCTTTTTGATAAGTAAGAGTGTTGAACCCAACAAGGAGCGGAAGGAAATGACAAGTGGTTTTCAGCAAGGTAATGTCTGCAAGTGCTGAAATTGTAAGTAGCAGAGTAGTTTGATAGCAAGATAATTTGTAACGAGCAAGTAAAGATAATAGTAGAAAAAGTGCAGCAAGGTAGCCCAATCCTTTTGAGGCAAAGGACAAGCCAAAATGTTCTCTTATCATAAGCAAAGCGTCCATGAGGGTAGACGGGATTTTCATCTAGTCACTTTCATCATGTTGGTTTAATTCGTGTTCGGTACTTTGATAATTTGATATGTGGCTGGACCGGTGCTTAAGTTTTGTTCTTACTTGAAAAAACCTCTACTTATGATTAACCCTCCCGCAAGCATCCACAACTACGAGAAAAGTATTAAGAATAAATTCTACCCATAGCATTAAACTTTTGGATCCAATCAGTCCCTTACGGAATAGCGCATAAACTGGGGTTTAAGCTTCTGTCACTCTCGCAACCCATCATCTAATTTCTACTCCCCAATGCATTCCCTTAGTCCCAAATATGGTGAAGTGTCATGTAGTCTGTGTTCACATGACACCACTAAGGGAATCACGCCATACATACTATCAAAATATCGAACACATATCAAGTTCACATGATTACTTGCAACATGATTTCTCCCGTGACCTCAAGAACAAAAGTAACTACTCACGAACGATAATCATGCTCAAGATCAGAGGGGTATTAAATAGCATATTGGATCTGGACATATAATCTTGCACCAAATAAACCATATAGTAATCAACTATAAGATGTAATCAACACTACTAGTCACCCACATGCACCAATCTATACTTCCGGTAACAAGATTGAACACAAGAGATGAACTAGGGTTTGAGATGAGATGGTGCTGTTGAAGATGTTGATGGAGATTGCCCTCCTCAAGATGGAAGAGTTGTTGGTGATGATGATGACAATGATTTACCCCTCCGGGAGGGAAGTTCCCCCAGCGGAATTGCTCCGTCGGAGGGCAAAAGTGCTCCTGCCCAATTTCTGCCTCAAGACGGTGGCGCTCCGTGCCGAAAGTCCTCTCCTTATTTTTTTCTAGGTCAAAATGACTTATATACCAAAAGATGGGCACCGAAGGTGGGCCTGGGTGAGCACAACCCATCAGGGTGCGCCTGGGCTCCCTGGTGCGCCCAGGTGGGCTGTGTCCACCTGGTGGGCCCCCTCTGGTAGTTATTTGCTCCCATATTCCTCAAATAATCCATAAAAACCTCCATGAAGTTTCAGCTTGTTTGGAGTTGTGAAGAATAGGTGGCCTGACGTAGCTTTTTCCAGGTCCAGATTTCCAGCTACCGGAATTCTTCCTCTTTGTGTATACCTTGCATATTATGAGAGAAAAGGCATTAGAATTACTCTAAAAAGCATTATTATGGATAAAAAATTATAAATAACAGTAAGAAAACATGATGCAAAATGGATGTATCAATCATGAAGCATATGACTAGCACATTTAAGTCTAGCCCACTTCCTATGCATAGGGATTTTGTGAGCAAACAATTTATGGGAGCAAGAATCAACTAGCATAGGAAGGCAAAACAAGCATAACTTCAAGATTTTCAACACATAGAGAGGAAAATTGATATTATTGCAATATGTAGAAGCATATGTTCCTCTCCCATAATAACTTTCAGTAGAATCATGAATGAATTCAACAATATAGCTATCACATAAAGCATTCTTTCATGATTCATAAGCATAGAAATCTTAGTACTCTCCAGATAAGAAAATTTATTCTCATGAATAGTAGTGGGAGCAAACTCAACAAAATAACTATCATGTGAGGCATAATCCAATTGAAAATTAAAATCATGATGACAAGTTTCATGGTTATCATTATTCTTCATAGCATACATGTCATCACAATAATCATCATACATAGAAACTTTGTTCTCATAATCAATTGGAACCTCTTCCAAAATAGTGGATTCATCACTAAATAAAGTCATGACCTCTCCAAATCCACTTTTATCAATATTGTAATAAGATTCAACACCCTCTAAAATAGTGGGATAATTATTATCTAAAGTTGACACTCTTCCAAACCCGGTTTCATAAATATTGCAATCATCATAAGTAGGAGGCATGGTAACATCATAATAAATTTGTACATAAAAACTTGGGGAGCTAAAAATATCCTCTTCATTAAACATAGCATCCCCAAGCTTGGGACAAACATTAATTGCAGCAAATAAATTCTCAAACATGTCATTCTCATCAAACATAGCATCCCCAAGCTTGTGGCTTTGCATATCATAAGCATAATCACTCTCATCATTAATAGTAAGAATAGCACCAATAGTATAACAATTATTATCATCACTACTTTCTAAGTTGGTGCCAAAAAGATTTCCAAGATTATAAGAAGTATCATTATTTGCCCAATCATAATCATCACAATGAGTAATAGGCATAACAAAATCATCCTCAATAGTTTCTCCGGACATTGTACCATAAGACAAAGAATCACAATCATCATCGAGCGTATCATCTTCCATATTTATTTTTGATTCATTCTCATGAGGCATAACAATAATAGGAGCAACATCACTTGGGAGGATACCTTTTTACCTTTGCTTCTCCTCCTTTTCTTTTTCTTCTCCACATCATGTGTGGGTTTAATCAACTTTTTGGAGCTCCTCATTGATGAGATTGGTTGCATAGGAAGCTCATTCTCGTAACCTGCTTCATCACGAGAAACAATAGGAAGAAAAGTGGAGAGCTTTACCCTTTCATTAGTATTTCCTTTATATTCTATTGGTTTTCCCATTTTTCTATACTTGGAAATATAAGCATTCTCATTGTAATTTACCACACAAAACATATAGATATTTTTAAGAGTAGTTTCAGCATGGTCGGTGAATATGAACGCTTCGAACCAACTATTTGTATGTGACAACTCTTCACACCCCCAAAATAAACAAAGTTCATTATAAAGTTCAAGGGTGATCGAGTTATTGCAATATTTCTCCCCAATTCGATCATGAAAAAGTATGCATTGAAAATTAAGATGACCAACTCTATTGCAAAGTTCACAAGTAATGGGATGAAGAGAGCATAATTTTGTAGAAAATTTATCTATCACCTTAAGCCACCGATTGGTTTCATCATGTTTATGCTTCTTACAAAATCTATCATCCCTATAAGGCATGTCTTCACAAATTCTATTCACTCCACAAAAATTGACGTGCTTATAAGAAACATTTTTATCATGACTAGTGCAATCATCATTAGTATCATGAATATTCATAGCAAGCACACTAACAACATTGCGATCATGTCTACCATTCAAAGATTTAGTGCCAAACATTTTATTGACTTCTTCTTCTAGCACTTGAGCGCAATTTTCCTTACCATCATTTTCATGAAAGACATTAAAAAGATGAAGCATATGAGGCAACCTCAATTCCATTTTTTTTGTAGTTTTCTTTTATGGACTAAACTAGTGATAAAACAAGAAACTAAAAGATCCTATTACAAGATCTAAAGATATACCTTCAAGCAGTAACCTCCCCGGCAACGGCGCCAGAAAAGTGCTTGATTCTACTATGCAACCTTCTTCTTGTAGAGTCGTGTTGGGCCTCCAAGCGCAGAGTTTTGTAGGACAGTAGCAAATTCCCTCAAGTGGATGACCTAAGGTTTATCAATCCGTGGGAGGCATAGGATGAAGATGGTCTCTCTGAAACAACCCTGCAACCAAATAACAAAAAGTCTCTTGTGTCCCCAACGCACCCAATACAATGGTAATTGTATAGGTGCACTAGTTCGGTGAAGAGATGGTGATACAAGTGTAATATGGATGGTAAATATAGGTTTTTGTAATCTGAAAATATAAAAACAGCAAGGTAACTAGTAACAAAAGTGAGCAAAACGGTATTGCAATGCTTGAAAACAAGGCCTAGGGTTCATACTTTCACTAGTGCGAGTTCTCTCAACAATGACAACATAATTAGATCATATGGCAATCCCTCAATGTCCGACAAAAAGTCACTCCAAAGTTCATTTCGTGGAGAACATAAGATGAAATTGTTTGTAGGGTACGAAACCACCTCAGAGTTATTCTTTATGATCAATCCATTGAGCTA
This sequence comes from Triticum dicoccoides, assembly GCF_002162155.2. NCBI lineage: Eukaryota > Viridiplantae > Streptophyta > Magnoliopsida > Poales > Poaceae > Triticum > Triticum dicoccoides. Next base: position 20,628,154 of record NC_041386.1, read on the forward strand.
TTCCTATAAGTGTCACAAACAGCCCTAGAGTTCATAGTAAAATAACACCATATGACACACATCAATCAACCCTAATGTCACCTAGATACTCCAATGTCACCACAAGTATCCGTGGGTCAATTATACGATATGCATCAAACAACTTTAGATTCATAATATTCAATCCAACACAAAGAACCTCAAAGAGTGCCCCAAGATTTCTATCGGAGAAACAAAGATGAAAACGTGCATCAACCCCTATGCATAGATTACCCCATTGTCACCTCGGGAATCCACGAGTTGAGTGCCAAAACATACATCAAGTGAATCAAGAGAACACCACATTGTCACCAAGGGTATCCCACTACTGGAATCAGGATCTTTGCCATTAGCTAGCTCTTTGTCGTCAGCTAGCTGATGGCAAACAAGGTATTTGCCATCAGCATACAGAAAGCTGACGGCAAAGAAAGAGCGGACGGCAAAGAGCATGTTTATCATCAGCTAGCTCTTTGCCATCAGCTAGCAGACGACATAGAAGCTTTGCTGTCAGCTAGCGGACGGCAAAGAGGGAGGGTGGACCACTAGTGAGAACCACCTAACGGCCACTTTCTTTGCCGTCTGCTAGCTGACGGCAAAGCTTCTTTGCCGTCCGCGAGCAGACGGCAAAGCTTCTTCGCCGTCCGTGAGCAGACGACAAAGAAAGTGGAAACCTAACGGTCGTTTCCCCCTGTCCCCACCCCACTAGCTACGCTCTTTGTCGTCTACTAGCAAATGGCAAAGAAATTAAACCTAACTAAAAAATTGTCGGCCCCGCGCCCCACCCCTCTCTCTCTTCCTCACCTCACCCGTGCCACCCCGGCCCCCCACCGGCCTGTGACCCTGACACCGTCGACCCCCCGACGCCTACGCCACCCCGCCGCCCTCGCCGCCCGCGTCACCCCGACGCCCGCGCCACCCCGCCG
>NC_041386.1:20629500-20640675 GCF_002162155.2 Triticum dicoccoides
CCCCCGCCGGCCCGGCGCCCTGTCGCCTCGACAACCAGGTGGCCCGCCGTCCCAACGCCCTAGCCGCCCTCACACCCCGCCGCCCCGGTGCCCCGCCGACCCACTCCGATGAGCTTCCCCCTGTTTTTTTTATTTTTTTTCTACTGCTTGTAATTAGGTTAGTTTGTACTGTTAGTTTCTTTTTTCCTACTGCTACTAATTAGGTTAGTTAGTACTGTTAGTTAGGTTAGTTTGATTTTCTAGGTTAGTTAGGTTAGTGTCATTCCTCTCATGTCTTCTTTTGTCAGATTTTGTAGACTGAATTTTATGGCGAAATGTTAATCGGGCTAGAATTTTTCAAATGGGCTATCCTTTTGGTGGATCTTGAGTTGCTTACTGCTACTTGTTTGATCATAAGCATAATCCTATTTGCCTAGAGAGCATTGTCTAACGGCTCAACCATTTGTTATGAAACTCTTTAAATATTCTTATTTGAACTCAGGATCTGTGTAATGTTTCTGGTTGATTTTTCTTTCCTAATTGGAGATTGTTGTCTATGGATCCCGGCGATGACTTGTGATGTTAAAATGTAGTGGCCTGATTCATACATTGATGAGATCTATATTATCACTCTGAGTGATCTGTCCGACAACATATCCAACTTTTTTATGTTTGTGTTTTTTGGGTGATATTTCTGTTATTTGGACACAAATGTTCATAAATTGTTTATTTGCTTTGATCTTTGTTGTTAATTGATATGTCTCTGTCGTATCTACTTTTCCAAACACTTTTGCCCTTGTTTTGGACTCTAACTTGTATGATTTGAATGGAACTAACCCGGACTAACGCTGTTTTCAGCAGAATTGCCATGATGATGTTTTATGTGCAGAAAACAAAAGTTCTCGGAATGACCTGAAACTCCACGGAATATCTTACGATAAATAATAAAAAATCCTCGCCAAAGATGAAGACTAGGGGGCCCACACCCTGTCCACGAGGGTGCCCCCCCTAGGGCGCGCCCCCCTACCTTGTGGGCCCCCTGGAGACCTCCCGACTCCAACTCCAACTCTATATATCTGCTTTCGGGGAGAAAAAATAGGAGAGGAGATTTCATCGCATTTTACGATACAGAGCCACCGCCAAGCCCTAAAACCTCTCGGGAGGGCTGATCTCGAGTCCGTTTGGGGCTCCGGAGAGGGGGATTCGTTGTCGTCGTCATCATCAACCATCCTCCATCACCAATTTCATGATGCTCACCGCCGTGCGTGAGTAATTCCATCGTAGGCTTGCTGGACGGTGATGGGTTGGATGAGATTTACCATGTAATCGAGTTAGTTTTGTTAGGGTTTGATCCCTAGTATCCACTATGTTCTGAGATTGATGTTGCTATGACTTTGCTATGCTTAATGTTTGTCACTAGGGCCGAGTGCCATGATTTTAGATCTGAACCTATTATGTTTTCATCAATATATGAGAGTTCTTGATCCTATCTTGCAAGTCTATAGTCACCTATTATGTGTTATGATCCATTAACCCCGAAGTGACAATAATCGGGATACTTACCGGTGATGACCGTAGTTTGAGGAGTTCATGTATTCACTATGTGCTAATGCTTTGTTTCGGTTCTCTATTAAAAGGAGGCCTTAATATCCCTTAGTTTCCATTAGGACCCCGCTGTCACGGGAGGGTAGGACAAAAGATGTCATGCAAGTTCTTTTCCATAAGCACGTATGACTATATTCGGAATACATGCCTACATTACATTGATGAATTGGAGCTAGTTCTGTGTCACCCTATGTTATGACTGTTACATGATGAACCACATCCGGCATAATTCTCCATCACCGATCCATTGCCTATGAGCATTCCATATATTGTTCTTCGCTTATTTAGTTTTCCGTTGCTATTGCTATCATCACTACAAAATACCAAAAACATTGCTTTTACTACCATTACCTTTTGCTACCGTTATCACTACTATCATATTACTTTGCTACTAAACACTTTGCTACAGATATTAAGTTTCCAGGTGTGGTTGAATTGACAACTCAGCTGCTAATACTTGAGAATATTCTTTGGCTCCCCTTGTGTCGAATCAATAAATTTGGGTTGAATACTCTACCCTCGAAAACTGTTGCGATCCCCTATACTTGTGGGTTACCAAGACTAATTTCTGGCGTCGTTGCCGGGAAGCATAGCTCTATTCTTTGAGTCACTTGGGATTTATATCTGCTGGACACTATGAAGAATTTGAAAGACGCTAAGACAACAATTTATCCCTCAACTACGAGGGGAGGTAAGGAACTGCCATCTAGCTCTGCACTTGATTCACCTTCTGTTATGAGTAAGCTTGCGACACCTAAACCTGCTTCTGCTATTTGTTCTGATATGTCGCATGTTATTGATGATGCTACTTCTGCTATACATGATACTTATGATGAAACTACTTCTATGCTTGATACTACTGTGCCACTTGGTGATTTTCTCGAGGAACGACTTGTTAGGGCTAGAGAGATTGAAAATATTGATCTGATTATGATGATGAAAGTGATGATGAAGAATCACTTGTTATTCCTGAGGGTTATTTATTTGATCAAGAAGCTTCTTTAGCTATTTTAGCTTGCAAAGATAGATATGAACTCAAAAGGTTATTAGCTAAATGGAATAAGCAATCTCCAAATGCTAGGATGAAACCTGACCCTCCTTTTGCTACTTCACCTATCTGTGTTACTGATAAGGATTATGAATTCTCTGTTGATCCTGATATAATTACTTTGGTTGAATATGATCCTTTTCATGACTATGAATCTAAAACTGTTGTGGCACATCTTACTAAATTAAATGATATAGCCACCCTGTTCACTAATGATGAGAGATCTCGCTACTTTTATATCCTTAAAATATTTCCATTCTCATTAAAGGGTGATGCTAAGATATGGTTTAATTCTCTTGATCCTGGTTGTGTGCGTAGTCCCCGGGATATGATCTATTACTTCTCTGCTAAATATTTCCCTGCTCATAAGAAACAAGTTGCTTTAAAGGAAATATACAACTTTGTGCAAATTAAAGAAGAGAGTCTCCCACAAGCTTGGGGGAGGCTTCTCAAGTTACTTAATGCTTTGCATGATCATCCTCTTAAGAAAAATGAAATACTTGATATCTGTTATAATGGACTAACCGATGCTTCCAGAGATTACCTGGATAGTTGTGCTGGTTCTCTTTTCAGGGAAAGAACACTGGATGAAGCTGAAATCTTATTGAACAATATGTTGACAAATGAAAATAATTGGGCACCTCCTGAGCCAGCTCCTGCTCCAATTAATGAGCCCATTCCTAAACCAACTCCGAAGAAGAGAGGTGTTCTATTTCTCAGTCCCGAAGATATGCAAGAGGCAAAGAAATCTATGAAAGAAAAAGGTATTAAAGCTGAAGATGTTAAGAATTTACCTCCTGTTGAAGAAATACATGGTCTTAATTTACTGCCTGCCGAAGAAACATATGATCTTGATCCTTTACTTATTGAAGAACCTCCAGACCTCGATAACCCGACACAGGTAGTAAAGGTAAATTCTCTCTATAGATATGATAGAGCTGAAATCCCTCCTACTAAAATTGCTAGTCAGTGCTTGGATGAGTTTGATAATTTTATGTTTAAGCAAGAAGACTCCAATGCTTATTTTGGTAGACAATTAAAACAAGATGCTGATATGAGTAAATACTTGGGTGATTATATGGCTAATATTAGAGGTGAACTTAAACTTGTTAGCAAACATGCTTCTATGGTTACCACTCAAGTAGAACAAGTACTTAAAGCTCAAAAGGAATTTCTCAATGAGATGAATAGTAAGAAAAATAATTATGTTGTTAAAGTGGCTACTAGAACTGGTAGAATGACTCAGGAACCTTTGTATCCTGAAGGCCACCCTAAGAGAATTGAGAAAGATTCTCAGAGAAATAATATTGATGCACCTATTTCTTCTAAAAAGAAGAAAAAGAAAAATGATAGAACTGTGCAAACTTCTAGTGAACCTATTGCTGAACCACCTGATAATCCAAATGATATCTCTATGTCTGATGCTGAAACACAATCTGGCAATGAACATGAACCTAATGAAAATGTTAATGATGATGTTCATAATAATGCTCAACCTAGTAATGATAATGATGTAGAAATTGAACCTGTTGTTGATCTTGATAACCCACAATCAAAGAATCAACGTTATGATAAGAAAGACTTTGTTGCTAGGAAACATGGTAAAGAAAGAGAACCTTGGGTTCAGAAACCCATGCCTTTTCCTCCCAAACCATCCAAGAAAAAGGATGATGAGGATTTTGAGCGCTTTGCTGAAATGATTAGACCTATCTTTTTGCATATGTGATTGACTGATATGCTCAAAATGAATCCTTATGCTAAGTACATGAAAGATATTGTTACAAATAAAAGAAAGATACCAGAAGCTGAAATTTCCACCATGCTTGCTAATTATACTTTTAAGGGTGGAATATCAAAGAAACTTGGAGATCCAGGAGTACCTACTATACCATGCTCCATTAAAAGAAACTATGTTAAAACTGCTTTATGTGATCTTGGAGCCGATGTTAGTGTTATGCCTCTCTCTTTATATCATAGACTTGACTTGAATAAGTTGACACCTATTGAAATATCCTTGCAAATGGCTGATAAATCAACTGCTATACCTGTCGGCATTTGTGAGGATGTGCCTGTTGTGGATGCAAACGTTACTATTTTAACGGACTTCGTTATTCTTGATATTCCCGAGGACGATAGTATGTCTATTATTCTTGGAAGACCTTTTCTTAATACTGCAGGGGCTGTTATTGATTGCAACAAAGGCAATGTCACTTTTCATGTTAATGGTAATGAGCATAGGTACATTTTCCTAGGAAACAACCTCAAGTTCATAGTATCAATTCTATCGGAAAAATTCCATCAATTATATTTGGAGGTTTTGAATTTCCTCTTCCTACTGTCAAGAAGAAATATGATATACTTATTATTGGGGATGTGCATATCCCCGTTGAGGTAACCTAGTGTTATTCGAAATTTCTCTGGTTTCATGTTAATCGGAATGAGTGTGTTAACAAGACTTGATCAACCTTGTCAGTGGATTCCTTTTGATGAGCATGAGATGGATGAAACTAGAAGCACAACCTTCTGTACCCTCTCTATACTTTCTGTTATTTAGTTGAAATAAAGTAAAAATAAATAATTTTCTGTCTGTTATCTGATTATCCGTGCAATATAAAAATAGCTCAAAAATAAAAGTTCTCCAAATGCCCTGAAAATTAGATATGATTTTTTCTAGAATATTTGAGGATTTATGGAACAAAGAACACACCAGGGGGGCAACCACCTTGCCACGAGGGTGGAGGGCGCGCCCCCTGCCTCGTGGGCCCACGATGGCCCTCCTCCACTTATTCCTGCACCCATCCTCTTCTTCTTCCTCCCACAAACATGAAAAACCAACTCAAGCACGAGTTCCAGCCCTCTTTGCTGCCATTTTCGATCTCCTTGCTCAAAGCACCTCTCACAAAACTGCTTGGGGAGATTGTTCCTTGGTATGTGACTCCTCCATTGGTCCAATTAGTTTTTGTTCTAGTGCTTTATTCGTTGAAAAAATTTGCTGCTTAGGTGACCCTGTTCTTGAGCTTGCATGTCAAATTTATATGGTCAAAAGTAGTTTTGATGCATGATATAGGCCCTAGGCACTTGTAGGAGTGGTTGCTATCAATATTATTGAGTTTGGTTTACTTTTATTTTGAAGTTACTAAAAATTTCAGAATTTTTCAGAAAATGATGAGGAGATTATTGAGGGGCTCATTGAGCCAAAGCTCGAAGGAAAAGGAACCGAAGCCTAAGTATAATTTGCCGCGCACCGCGGAGGTTCGGGCGTGTGAATGGCCTTCCGAGGATTTATTGAGAGCAGCCGGGATTTATGAAGATTTTCATGAGTTGGCTCGTAATGCAGGCCTCACCGCTTTCCTCCACGACCAATGCGAACAGTATCTCTTACTCACAAATACCTTTGTGCAAAACTTTCATTTTCATTCTAGGAACTCACCACCTACGGTGGAGTTTCATTTATATGATGAGCATAAGGAGATGTCACTTTATGATTTTTATCGGATTTGTTTAGTCCCTTTTGAGGGCAAGACAGAAGAACCACATCGTGATGGTGTGGAGGGATTTATTGATACTATCATTGTAGGGGAAACTAGGAAGGTTTCCGATGCACGAATCACTAGCATACGTTTTCCTGTCTTACGTTACTTTGCATTATTTGCTAGTCGTTGCTTAATTGGTCGCGGAAACTGTGGAAACCTTAGTATCCCTGATATTATTATTTTGGTCCAAGGTTTATACAGTGATAACACTTTTAGTATGGGTGGTATTATTGCTAAATGGTTAAGTCTGAACTGTACAAAGGGCCCCATCTTTGGAGGCATCTATGCTACACGCCTAGCTGCACATTTTAACATACCTATTAGGCATGCTGAGAAGGAAGAAAAAGCGTTGGCTCGTGTTTATCTAGATTATAAAAGTATGGTGGCACATGATTTTATTATTAAGAATAGGGCAGGAGAGCTTAAATATCAATTATTCTTTAATAAACATCATCCTGAGACTATTACCTTGCCTGCTCCTTCTTTGTTTGATTTGACTGTAGGCACGTACCTTGTTCCGTTGATGGCTATTCACGCCTACCGGAACCCTACACCAGCCGAGGAGCCAGAACCGGAACCACAATTTGATCCTTCACGACAGTCTAACTATCAGTGGGATCCGGAGATGATTGCCAGCCAGTGGCATCGGAGCCTTCTTCTTCCTCATCGCAGTACGACCCCAACTATTATTATGGATATCTGCCAGGCCAGCCGTGGCCATAAACCAACTTAGGCCAAAAGCCTAAGCTTGGGGGAGTACGTATTTCTCACCGACATTACATTTATGTTCAAACACACTCATTGCTAGATGTCGGTGTTCATACTTTTTCATTGTATCATCCATACTAGTTTATTTCCTTTTATGCTTTCTTCTTGTGTGTTTAATAAACCTTAAGAAAAACAAAAATTAGTAGTAGTTTACTTTTCTTGCTGTAGTAATAATTAAAAATAAAACCCAAAAATATTTCCCGTTCTTCTTTTGCTTGTTGGGAGCTTTCCCGTGTAAATAGTTTTATTTCTTTTCTTTGGGGGTCAGTAGGAGAAGACCATGATTAAATTGTTGAAGTGGCTCGTATATGCTTTATTGTTGATTTAACCAAGATCCCATATTGCTTTGTCTTCTCCTGTTTATTGAATGCTCGCAGATTCCAGCTTAGTCCAATGCACATGCACTCTTATTATTATTCACATCGTTCTGTCGTGCAAGTGAAAGGCAATTATGATGATATATGATGGACTGACTGAGATGAGAAAAGCTGGTACGAACTCGGCCTCTTTTGTTTTTGTAAATATGATGAGTTCATCATTCTTGATTCAGCTTGTTATGAATAAACATGCTCGCAATGACAATTAGAGATCATAGTTGCTTATGCCACGCTTGATTAGCTATGAGTTATAATGGTTTACCTTGCATGCCAACATGCTATTGAGATGGTTATGATGTGGTATGATGGGGTGGTATCCTCCTTTGAATGATTTAAGTGACTTGACTTGGCACATGTTCACGCATGTAGTTGAAACAAATCAACATAGCCTTCACAATATTTATGTTCATGGTGGATTATATCCTACTCATGCTTGCATCCAATGTCTATTAATTTTAATGCATGTACATGGCTGTTGTCGCTCTCTAGTTGGTCGCTTCCCAGTCTTTTGCTAGCCTTCACCTGTACTAAGCAGGAATACTGCTTGTGCATCCAATCCCTTAAACCCCAAAGTTATTTCAGATGAGTCCACTATACCTTCCTATATGCAGTATCTACCTGCCGTTCCAAGTAAATTTGTATGTGCCAAACTCTAAACCTTCAAATAATCATCATGTTTTGTATGCTCGAATAGCTCATGTATCAACTAGGGTTGTCTGTATCTTCCATGCTAGGCGGGTTATTCTCAAGAGGAGTGGACTCCGCTCCTCACTCACGAGAAAATGGCTGGTCACCAGGATGCCCAGTCCCATGCTTTATGCAAACTAAATCAAAAATAATTGCAAAACAAAACTCCCCCTGGGACCTGATGTATGTTGGAGGCACTCGTTGTTTCGAGCAAGCCATGGATTGATGTTTGTTGGTGGAGGGAGAGTATAAACTTTACCATTCTGTTTGGGAACCGCCTATAATGTGTGAAGCATGGAAGATATCGCCATCTCTTGGTTGTTATGTTGACAATGAAAGTATACCTCTCAAAATATTATTCACCTCTATTTCAAAACCGAGCTCTGGCACCTCTACAAATCCCTGCTTCCCTTTGCGAAGGGCCTATCTATTTACTTTTATGTTGAGTCATCACCCTCTTATTAAAAGCACTAGCTGGAGAGCGCAGCTGTCATTTGCATTCGTCACTATTAATTTATATTGGGTGTGACTATGATTGGATATCTTTTACCATGAATTACAATGTCTAGTCAGTCCTTGATCTTTAAAGGTGCTCTGCATTTATGTTTTGCGGTCTTAGAAAGGGCTAGAGAGATACCATCTTGTTATATCATATTATGATTGTTTTGAGAAAGTGTTGTCATCCGAGATTTATTATTATGGCTTGCTAGTTGATTATGCTATTGATATGGGTAATCATGGGACCTGAGAATTATTGCAAATGTGGTTAGTTATAATCTTTGCTAAAAATTTGAATGCTAGCTTGACATATTTGTAACAACAAGAGCAAGCAGAGTTTGTAAAAGTTTTTCTTTATTTCTTTCAATTTGTCAACTGAATTGCTTGAGGACAAGCAAGGGTTTAAGCTTGGGGGAGTTGCTACGTCTCCGTCGTATCTACTTTTCCAAACACTTTTGCCCTTGTTTTGGACTCTAACTTGTATGATTTGAATGGAACTAACCCGGACTGACGTTGTTTTCAGCAGAATTGCCATGATGTTGTTTTATGTGCAGAAAACAAAAGTTCTCGGAATGACCTGAAACTCCACGGAATATCTTACAATAAATAATAAAAAAATCCTCGCCAAAGATGAAGACCAGGGGGCCCACACCCTGTCCATGAGGGTGGGGGCGCCCCCCCCCCCCTAGGGTGTGCCCCCCTACCTTGTGGGCCCCCTGGAGACCTCCCGACTCCAACTCCAACTCTATATATCTACTTTCGGGGACAAAAAAATAGGAGAGAAGATTTCATCCTGTTTTACGATACGGAGCTGATGCCAAGCCCTAAAACCTCTCAGGAGGGCTGATCTGGAGTCCGTTCGGGGCTCCGGAGAGGGGGATTCATTGCCGTCGTCATCATCAACCATCCTCCATCACCAATTTCATGATGCTCACCGCCGTGCGTGAGTAATTCCATTTTAGGCTTGCTGGACGGTGATAGGTTGGATGAGATTTACCATGTAATCGAGTTAGTTTTGTTAGGGTTTGATCCCTAGTATCCACTATGTTCTGAGATTGATGTTGCTATGACTTTGCTATGCTTAGTGCTTGTCACTAGGGCCCGAGTGCCATGATTCCAAATCTGAACCTATTATGTTTTCATCAATATATGAGAGTTCTTGATCCTATCTTGCAAGTCTATAGTCACCTATTATGTGTTATGATCCGTTAACCCCGAAGTGACAATCATCGGGATACTTACCGGTGATGACCGTAGTTTGAGGAGTTCATGTATTCACTATGTGCTAATGCTTTGTTCCGGTTCTCTATTAAAAGGAGGCCTTAATATCCCTTAGTTTCCATTAGGACCCCGCTGCCATGGGAGGGTAGGACAAAAGATGTCATGCAAGTTCTTTTCCATAAGCACATATGACTATATTCGGAATACATGCCTACATTACATTGATGAATTGGAGCTAGTTCTGTGTCACCCTATGTTATGATTGTTACATGATGAACCACATCCGGCATAATTCTCCATCACCGATCCATTGCCTACGAGCTTTCCATATATTGTTCTTCGCTTATTTACTTTTCTGTTGCTATTGCTATCATCACTACAAAATACCAAAAACATTGCTTTTACTACCGTTACCTTTTGCTACCGTTATCACTACTATCATATTACTTTGCTACTAAACACTTTGCTGCAGATATTAAGTTTCCAGGTGTGGTTGAATTGACAACTCAGCTGCTAATACTTGAGAATATTCTTTGGCTCCCCTTGTGTCGAATCAATAAATTTGGGTTGAATACTCTACCCTTGAAAACTGTTGCGATCCCCTATACTTGTGGGTTATCATTAATTTTTGGTTTAAAATCTTTCTCTATGAAGAGAGTATAAGCAGATCTTTGTTGCTATCTGGACACTTTTGCTTTGATCTTTAGACTAGGTTAGTTAGGTTAGTTTCTAGGTTAGTTAGGTTAATTAGTTTGTAGGTTAGTTAGGTTAGTTTGTAGGTTAGTTAGGTTAGTTTTGTTAACCAGTTCTAGTTTTAGTTTTACTAATTGCTACTCCTAGAAAACAACCATGTAAATGATTAGGATTAGGATGCATATACATCCCTTTTCATTTGTTTCCTGAAAATCAGAAAAGAAAAAGAAAAGGCAGGTTTACTCATCATTTGTCAATTAGTTATAAAATGACCTATACTTAGCATTTCTTCCTACTAAATGACTTAATATGCTTAGTTAGCTAAAAACAAGCATAACTACCTAGGATAGCTCAATAATGATCTATACTTAGCTTAGCTAGTTCATTTATGACATAATTAGCTCACTTGGGGAAAATGGCATAATAACCTAGGTTTAGCTCCAAAATGACATAGGCTTAGCTTATTTTCCTCGAAAATGACATAATAACCTTACTTAGCTCCAAACTGACATACTTTACCTACGATAGCTATAAGATGACCTATACTTAGCATTTTTTCCTACTAAATTACTTAATATACTTAGTTAGCTAAAAACAGGCATAACTACCTAGGATAGCTCAATAATGATCTATACTTAGCTTAGCTAGTTCATTTATGACATAATTAGCTCACTTGGGTAAAAAAAATGGCATAATAACCTAGGTCTAGCTCCAAAATGACATAGACTTAGCTTATTTTCCTCGAAAATGACATAATAACCTTACT
>NC_041386.1:20641220-20642251 GCF_002162155.2 Triticum dicoccoides
ATAGACTTGGCTTATTTTCCTCGAAAATGACATAATAACCTTACTTGGCTCCAAATTGACATACTTTACCTAGGATAGCTATAAGATGACCTATACTTAACATTTTTCCTACTAAATGACTTAATATGCTTAGTTAGCTAAAAACAGGCATAACTACCTATGATAGCTCAACAATGATCTATACTTAGCTTAGCTAGTTCATTTATGACATACTTAGCTCACTTGGGTAAACAAATGGCATAATAACCTAGGTTTAGCTCCAAAATGACATAGACTTGGCTTATTTTCTTCCAAAATGACAAAATAACCTTACTAAGCTCCAAACTGACATACTTTACCTAGGATAGCTATTAAATGACCTATACTTAGCATTTTTCCTCCAAAATGACAAAATATGCTTAGTTAGCTCAAAAATGTCATAACTACATAGGTTAGCTCAAAAATGACCTATACATAGCTTCTTCTGTTCATTTATGACATACTTAGCATACATAGGTAAAAAATGGCATGATAACCTTAGTTTAGCCCAAAATGACATAGACTTAGCTTATTTTCCTCCAAAATGACAAAATAACCTTACTAAGCTCCAAATTGACCTATTTGCCTAGCTTAGCTCTAAAATGACCTACACTTAGCATTTTTACCTAGCTTGGCTAAAAAAGGGCATTTGTACCTACCTTAGTTAGAAGAAGAAGAAGAAGAAGAAGAAGAAGAAGATAAAGAAGAGGAGAGGAGAAAAAGAAAGAGAAGAAAAATTCTTGTTTTTCTTATTTTTCTTCTTCTTCTTCTAACTTCCTTCTTTCCCAATTTGCAGATTTGCTTTAGATGAGGAGCTTGCGTTCATGGAGTCCACTCTTCTCCTTGTGCTTCTTTTATGTTTTTGGAAAGTTGTTGCAAAATTGTTGTTGGATATGTATGTATGGATGAAACCATTTTGTGTTGGATATGTTGTTGGATAACTTGTTGTTGGAAACTTGTTATATATATATATATATATATATATATATATATATGTTGTTGGAAACTTGTTG
>NC_041386.1:20642592-20670627 GCF_002162155.2 Triticum dicoccoides
TGAAATTCAATGAAATTCAATGAATTTAACAAAAAAACAGGAAAAAAATAGGGGTTGTACAAGCTCCTTGTCGTCTGCTGGCAGACGGCAAAGAGCTTTGCCATCTGCCGGCGGACGGCAAACCTGCCACATGGCAGCTACCTGTGCAACCTAGGGGCACTATAGCTGGCCTATTTGGTTAGTTTGTCGTCTACTGGTAGACAGCAAAGACCTTTGATTCCTTGCCGTCTACTGGCAGACGGCAAAGACCTTTGATTCTTTGCCCTCCGCTGGCAGACGACAAAGATGAAAAGGTCTTTGTCGTTAGCTGGCAGACGGCAAAGCACGTCGTTAACCCCCTAATGGAACTAACCTGCCACGTGCGCCGTCCATGCCCTTTGCCGTCTGCCAGCGGACGGCAAAGGCCTCGAGATCTTTGCCGTCAGCCAGCAGATGGCAAAGAAGCCTTTGTCGTGGTTCGTTCAGCCGGACTGTTTGTTGTCTGTTGGCTGACGGCAAAGGTCTTTGCCGTACGCTAGTCATGCCTTTGCCATCTGCCATGGCAGACGGCAAAGATCCTGATTCTTGTAGTGTCCCATGCAAGACATACATCAAGTGTTCTCAAATCCATAATAGTATTCAATCTGATAATAGTGAAACCTCAAAGGTAAAAATCAATTCATCACAAGAAAGTAGAGGGGGGAAACACCATATGATCCAACTATAGTAACAAAGCTCTCGGTACATCAAGATTGTGTCAAATCAAGAACACAAGAGAGAGAGAGAGAGATCAAATACATAGCTACTGGTACGTACCCTCAGCCCCGAGGGTGAACTACTCCCTCCTTGTGATGGAGACCGTCGGGATGATGAAGATGGCCACCGGTGATGGTTTCCCCCACCGGCAGGGTGCCGGAACGGGCTCCCGATTGGTTTTTCGTGGCTACAGAGGCTTGCGACGGCAGAACTCTCGATCTAGCTTTCTTTCTGGGGGGTTTCGTGATTTGTAGGAACTTTTGGTGTCGGTCTCACGTCAGGGGGGTCCACAAGGCAGCAGCAAGACAGGGGGCGCACCCTCCACCCTTGTCATTGCCTCGGGACTCTTCTGGCCCAACTCTTGTGCTTGGTGGACTTCTTCTGGTCCGTAAAAAATCATTGTAAATTTTCAGCTCGTTTGGACTCCGTTTGATATTCCTTTTCTGTAAAAACTCAAAAATAAGAAGAAAACATAAACTGGCACTAGGCTCTGGGCTAATAAGTTAGTCCCAAAAATAATATAAAATAGCATATTAATTCATATAAAACATCCAAAACAGACAATATAATAGCACGAAACAATCAAAAATTATAGATACGTTGGAGACGTATCAGCTCTCTCTCTCGCTCTCTCTCTCTCTCTCTCTCTCTCTCTCTCTCTTTCTCGTGTTCTTGCCCTCAAACCCGCGGATTTCTATCTCTTTGCTCGAAGCTCCGTTTTTGAGACTGTTTTGGGGGATTGCTAGTTGGTATGTGACTCCTCCATTGCTCCAATTAGTTTTTGTTCTAGTGGTTTATATTTTGAGTATTTAGTTACTCTTGGTGTTGTTGTAAATGAGCTTGCATGTTGAGTTCTTTGAGTTCTAAGTAGTTTGAATGCTTGATATAGCTTCTAGACATCCATATGAGTAGTTGTTATCATGACATCATTTTGTGACCCAAAAATTTCAGAAATTTGTTCGCGAACAAAATGCACGTCTTTAGGAGTTCTTCGAGGAGGAGGTCCTTAGAGGTATCATCGAGCGGGAGCTCGATATGACAGTCCTATGTTGAGCCAAGTGCAAGCTCAATGTGTGACACCGATACCAAATCATGCCTATGGTCATGTAACGAATTCATGGTAGGTGTAGGCATCAAGGAAGAATTTGAGCAGTATGTTCAGAACACCGAGTTGGCCCCCTTCATTGCAGATAAGTGCATTCAACATCTCAACCTCACACAGACATTCACTAAGAAATTTAAATATCATTCCCGTGATTCTAGAGTTTCATTTAGCCTTTATGATAATGCCTTCACCATGCCTTTAGAAGAGTTTTGTGTTGCATGCAAAATTCCATATTGGGGTTAGCTGGACGAACCACCAAAATCTGAGTATGAAACATTTTAACTAGTCTATGTTATGGTGAGGATAGGGGAGTGACTCAAGCTAGAATAAAAAGTATACAATTCCCATCAATTCGATACTTTGCACTCTTTAATTGCAAATGCATCATGGGCAAACAAGATTGTAGTACCTTGTGTGCCCCAGACTTTAGCCTCATACACACTGCTTTAACAGGAATTAAACGCTATACTCTTGGAGCGATCATTGCACGGAGGTTGCAACGCAATGCTGATAGTGGTCACTTTTATGGTGGGATTTATGCCTCCCATATAGCTAAGAAGTTGGGTGTGTCACCTTGGCCTAATGATTCTATCTTACCTACCCAGTACTTAGACTTTGAGGCCATGCAGCACCATAAGTTCATTAAGGCCACAACCACTAAATATAATTACAACTTGATGTTTAATAAAAAACCATTGTACATGTTATTTTGCATGCACCTGCTCTCTTTGATTGCCAGAATATAGGAAGATACTACATTTATGAGAGCGAGGCGCGCGAGTACAACGCGGCGGTCGAGGCTGCTCGACAGGCTGAGGAGGCCGCACCAAGAGCCTCCGTGAGTTATCACTCTGACTATTATCTAGGCCTGGGATGGTGATTACCAAGCTAGGACAAATCCTAAGCTTGGGGGGTGCGTATTTCCATCGACATTACATTCATGTTCACACATTTCATTTCAGTTGTCGGTGTTCACACTTTTTAATTGTATTATCCATGTTAGTTTTGTTTTCTCGCTTCCTTCTTGTGTATTTGAAAATTGTTGAGAAAAAACAAAAATATTTGTTGCTGAAAGTGCTAGTGATCGACTAGAGGGGGGGTGAATAGGAGATTTTTATGAAGGTCTTCAAAACATGGAAGTTTCGAAGACAAACGATAGAAATAAACCTATTACCATGCAGCGGAAGGTAGACTACACTAGGCAAACCATAGTCAAGTATTCAATGAAGTGAAAGCACAATGACTAATAGCAGCTAAGCAGTAAAGATCAGGTAGGAAGATATTGTGAAGCCAATCAGAACAAGCAGTCACTCAGTGAAGACATAAGATAATGCAATCATACAATGACTTCACAAGGACCTACAGTAAGTAAAGGGAAGGGAAGGATGAAACCAGTGACTCGTTGAAGACAATGATTTGTTGGACCAATTCCAGTTGTTGTGACAACTGTACGTCTGGTTAGGGAGGCTGAGATTCAACTCAGAAGACCTCGTCTTCACCTTATTCCCCTTGAGCTAAGGACACCCAGTCCTCGGCCAATCACTCTGGTAAGTCTTCAAGGTAGACTTCCAAACCTTCACAGACTTCGTTCACCGGCGATCCACAATGACTTTTGGATGCTCAGAATGCGACGCCTAACCGGCTGGAGGATTCACAGTCCTCAAGTGTAATAAGTCTTTAGATCACACAGACAGGAAGACTTAAGTGATGCCTAACACTCTTTGGCTCTGGGTGTTTAGGGTTTTGTCCTCGCAAGGAATTCTCTCTCAAAGGCTTCGAGGTGGGTTGCTCTCAAATGACAAAAGCCGTACTCTAACTCTGAGCAGCCAAGCGTTTATGGTTGTAGGGGGTGGGCTATTTATAGCCACTAGGCAACCCGACCTGATTTGTCTGAAATTACCCTGGGTCACTAAGGAACTGACACGTGTTCCAATGGTCAGATTTCAAACACACACGGCAACTTTACTTGGGCTACAAGCAAGGCTGACTTATCCAACTCTGGACAAGATTTGCTCTCATAGTCTTCACTCGAAGACATTGGATTCTGGTTAAGCATCACATCAGTCATTCTGACTGGTTCTCTTGGACCCCACTTAACAGTACGGTGGTTCCTATGACTCAACAAAGAAGAAAAAGAATGACGAAAGAACTAAGTCTTCTCGCTCCATAGTCTTCATGCGATGTCTTCTCTTGTCATAGTCTTCAATGTGAATGTCTTCACATACCACCTTTGACTTCAATGTCTTCTTACATTTTTAGGGGCCATCTCTGGTAGGAAAACCGAATCAATGAGGGACTTCTACCTGTGTTATCCTGCAATTCTCACAAACACATTAGTCCCTCAACTAGGTTTGTCGTCAATACTCCAAAACCAACTAGGGGTGGCACTAGATGCACTTACAATTGCTTCTTTTCAGTTTTATTTCTATTTTAGTTCAATTGTAGTATTAAAAGAAAACCCCAAAAGATTTCCCATTTCTTCCTTTGTTTGTTGGGAGCTCTCCCGTGTAAATAGTTTTTCTCGTTTTCGTTTTTCTTTCTTTAAGTTGCTTTCTTTAAAAAAATATCAAATCAAAAACTCCAAAAATATTTTAGTGTGTTTCTCTAAAATTCTTTTCTTTTGTTGAGTCGTACTAATTAAGAAGAAGAGCACGATGAAAATGTTGAGTGGCTCTCATATGCATTATTGTTGATCTAACAAATAGCCCATATTACTTTGTCTTCTCTTATGAATAAAATGTTTGCAGATTCCAGCTACTCCACGGCACTCTTGCACTGTCATTATTTTCATATCATTTGGTCGTGCAAGTGAAAGGCAATAATGACGATATTTGTTCTGTCAAAAGAATAATGACGATATTTGATGAAGTGGATGTGGTAGGGAAAAGCGGGTATGAACTCAACTTGTTTTTGTTGTTGTAAATATGTTTAACTCATTATCCATGATTCCGCATATTATGACCGCACATGTTTGCAATGAAAATTAGATATTATAGGTTTTCATGCCATGCTTAAGTAGCTAGGAGTGGATAATGATTTATCTTAGGTGTCAACATGCATTAAAATGATTGTGGTGTAGTATGATGATATGGTATCCTCCTCTGGATGTTTCAAGTGGCTTGACTTGGCACATGTTCGCACATGTAGTTGGTTCAAAACCAACATAGCCTCCACGTATGTTCATGGTGTCTATATCCTACTCATGCTAGTATTCAATCTTAATTGTTCATAATGCATGCTCATGACCGTTTTCGCTCTCTAGTTGGTCGCTTCTCAACCTATTTGCTAGCCTTCACCTGTACTAAGTGGGAATATTGCTTGTCCATCAAAATCCTTAAACCAAAGTCATTCCAGATGAGTCCACTATATCTACCTATATGCGGTATTACCCTGCCGTTCCAAGTAAATTCGCATGTGCCACCTCTAAAAAATCAAATGAACATATGTTTTGTGTGCCTGGACTGCTCATGGATTAGTATCTCCCATGCTAAGTGGGTTATTCCCATGATGAGTGTTTATTCACTTGTCCTTGCATGAGAGGGGCTGGTAATCGGGATGCCCAGTCCCATGTTCAAATATTGCAAATAATTAAACAAAACTCCCCTGGGACTGTTGTTGGTATGGAAGGCATCCATGGATTCGGCTAGCCATGACTTGTGTTTGTTGATGGAGGGGGGGTAAACTCGAATTTTATCGCTTGGAACCGCCGCTACTTTGTTTAGCATGGAAGATATTGAAAACTCTTGATCGTAACATTGACAGGAAGGGTATACCTACCAGAATTATATTTATCTCTGATTTAAGCTTTCAGCTCTAGCACCGTTGCAAATCCCTGCTTTCCTCTACGAAGGGACTGTCTATTTACTTTTATGTTACTTTACGTTTATGTTGAGTGATCACCTTCTCAAACAAGCTCCAATCCTGAGAGCACTATTATCATCCTCATGCATTGTATATAGTTAATGTTGAATGCATCGTGACTGGATCTCTTTTACCATGAATTACAATGTTTAGTCGTTGCTTAAAATTTGGGGGTGTTCTGCATTTATGTTTTGCACTCTCAGAAAGGGCTAGCGAGATACCACTATTGTCATACTATATCATGATTTTTTTGACAAAGTGTTGGCATTTGAGATATCTTATTATTGCTCGCTAGTTGATTATGCCATTGATATGAGTTAATATAATTTCTAAGAGTTATTGTTTGCATGGTTAGTCATGGTCTTTGCTGAAAACCTGGGTGCTATTTAAGCATATATATGACACAAGAACAAAAGAGTTTGTAAAAGTTTTTCCTTATCACTTTTAGTTTATCAACTGAATTGCTTGAGGACAAGCAATGGGTTAAGCTTGGGGGAGTTGATACGTCTCCATCGTATCTACTTTTCCTAACGCTTTTGCTCTTGTTTTGGACTCTAATTTGCATGATTTGAATGAAACTAACTCGGACTGACGTTGTTTTCAATAGAACTACCAGGGTGTTGTTTTTGGGCAGAAATAAAGGTTCTCAGAATTGGACGAAACTTTTTGGAGAATTATTTTGGAATAAATAAAAATACCGGAACCAAGACCCACTGGAGGAGGGCCCATCTGCCCACTAGGAATCAGGGTGCGCCACCCCCCTCTAGCGCGCCCTGGTGGGTAGTGGGGCCCATGAGGCTCCGCTGACCCTAATTCCAATTCTATAAATTCCTATTTTTGGTGAAAAAAATAAGAGAGGAAGTTTCATCACGTTTTACGATACGAAGATGCCGCAACTCCTGTTCTTCATTGGGAGGCCAGATCTGGAGCCCGTTTGGGGATCCGGAGAGGGGGATCTTCGGTCTTCGTCATCACCAACCATCCTCCATCACCAATTTCACGATGCTCACCGTCGGGAATGAGTAATTCCTTCGTAGGCTTGCTGGACGGTGGTGGGTTGTATAAGATTCATCATGTAATTGAGTTAGTTTTGTTACGGCTTGATCCCTAGTATCCACTATGTTCTGAGATTCATGTTGCTATGACTTTGCTATGCTTAATGCTTGTCAATAGGGCCCTAGTGACATGATTTCAGATCTGAACCATTTATGTTATCACCATTATATCTATGTTCTTGATCCGATCTTGCAAGTCATATGCACCTATTACGTTTTGTGATCCGTAAACCCCAAGGTGAAAATAATTGGGATACTTCCCGGTGATTATCGTAGTTTGAGGAGTTCATGTATTCACTATGTGCTAATGCTTTGTGCCGGTTCTCTATTAAAAGGAGGCCTTAATATCCCTTAGTTTCCTTATGGACCTCACTGCCACGGGAGGGTAGGACAAAAGATGGCATGCAAGTTCTTTTCCATTGAGTGTAGAAACAAAGCCTAATTGAGATATAAAGTCGACTGGATCAGTCATGAAGCTTGTATCAATGTTACCCTTTACAATGAGCTCTTCAACATCTCCATACATTATGAATATTTCCTAAGTCCTATTAAGATACCTTAACTGATATCCAATAATCCATTCCCGAATCACTCTAGTACCTACTCGTAACAATAAGAGCATAGGGACATCCGGATTTGTACATATCATAGCATACATGATAGATCCGATTGCGGAAGCATATGGAATGTTCTACGTCTATACTCACGCATCAGTCGTCTGAGGACACTGACTCTTGCTTAACATTGTGCCATGTGACATCACAAGAACCCTTTCATTGTGTTTTTCATATCAAACATCTTTGTACTTTGTCAATGTACGTGCTTTGACTCAACCATGTTAGCAAATTATATATCGCTGTAGATTTTTGTGCCCAACATGTACGCTATTTCACTTAAGTGCTTCATCAAACAAATATTTTTCAATGAATCGGTTATCGTGTTACAGTTTGTTGCTTAGGTCTCAATCAACAATATGTCATCGATATAAAGTATTAGAAATGCTATTGTGGTCCCACTTACTTTCTTGTAAACACAAGTCCCTTCAGCATTATTGCTGAAGCCAAACCCTTTGACCACTTCACCAAAATGAAGATTCCTATTCCTTGATGCTTGCATTAGCCCATAGATGAATCTCTGAAGTTTCCACACCTTTCAGCATCATTAGGATTAACAAAACCCTCGGGTTGTATCACATGTGTACATCCTCGGTTAAATTTTCGTAGAGAAAATCCATTTTAACGTCCATCTACCATATCTCGTAGTCAAAATATGCAGCAATTGCTAGAATTATCTGAATGGACTTAAGCATTGCTACAGATGAGAAGTTCTCGTCATAGTCAACCACTTGTGTGTTGAAAATCCTTCATGACAAGCCGAGCTTTATGGATGAAAATATTTCATCCGCATTTGTTTTCCTCTTATAGATCCATTTAAATTATATAGGTCTAACACCTTCCGAAGGGTATTCCACATTCCTAACTTGATTAGTGTATATGGAGTCTATCTCAGATTTCATGGTTTCGAGCCATTTCCTAGAGTCAGGGGCCACCATTGCATCTTTTGTAATTTGTAGGTTCATCATTGTCTAACAAGAAAACTTCATCGTCAAACCTCTGTAGCAGAGAACGAATCCTTCATGTTATGTGTGGTTCAGCTACAATCTCGACCAAAGTTTCTACATCACATGTAGAAGCTTCCGTTTCAGTCATAGGGGTGCTCTCAAGAACATCTTCACGTGTTTCGGTCCTTTGATCTGAAACCAACAATTCCTAAATTGTATCGAGTTGTATTGTCCCCCCCACTCACCTCTTCCGCAAGAAATTCTTTCTCGGGAAATACTATGTTTTTTGCGACAAACAATTTGCCTTGGTTTTGATGATCAAATTAATACGTAACGACATATTCGGGGTATTTGACAAGGTAACATTTCTTTGATTTAGAGTCAAGCTTATTCAGTTGTAAACGTTTTACATACGTGTCGCATCCCCAAATTTCAAAAGATTTTGGTGACAATCTATTCAGTGTAAAAGCAACGGTTTATAGAGTATAAGCCCAAAAAGATAACGATGGTTCATATAATGTCATCATCGATTTTACCATGTTAACAAGGTTCTATTATGTCTCTCAGACACTCAGTTTCTCTATGACATTCTGGGTGACGTAAGTTGTGAAACAATTCAATGGATCTTCAAATGTTCGCTAAACATGTAACTCAAATATTCTCATCCGAGATTTGGTCCCAAAAACATGATGTTCTTGTTACGATGATTTTCTACTTCGTCCTAGAATTATTTAAACTATTCAAAAGTTTTAGACTTAGGTCTCATGAAGTAAATATAACCATATCTACTTAAATCATCAATGAAAGATACAAAGTAAAGAAATCCGCGGAGCGTCGCTACACTCATTGGACCGCATACATATGTATGTATGACTCCAACAAGTCACTCGGACGTTCCATTTGTCATGTGAGCAACGATTTCATCATTTTTCCATCAGACAAGACACAGTTTTTAAATCATTCATAATCAAATCCCTCAAAAGTCCAAACTTATGGAGTTTCTTCATGTGTTTCTTTCCAATATGACCTAGATGATAGTTGCACAATAATGTGGTATTTGTTTTACCAGTCATCTTAAGACGTTTAATATCAATGTTAAAGATATGAGTATCAACATTGAGATTCAAAATAAACAACCCGTTCACAATAAGTGCACAACCATAAAATATATTATTCATATAAATCAAACAATTATTTTCTAACTTAAATGAATAACCCTCTCGCAATAAACATGATCCTGATATAATGTTCTTGCAAAGGCTAGATATCCTAATGGTATATGTAGAGGTAGAACGTTGACAGCTTTCACAAAACTCTTACTCTATTCCCGACATACATTTGCACCTCATTCTTTGCTAGTCTTCAAGGCCTTCATAATTCCTGCATGCATTTGCAAAATGTGAGCAACCAATCTGGTACTCTCTAATACCAAAAAGATATTAGATGAGGACTAGAAAGAACAACATCAATCATACATGAGCTTGACTTTCCAGTCTTCTTCTTCTCTGCCAGATACTTCTTGTAGTTTCTCTTTTAGTGACCCTTTTGCACAAAAGGAGCACTAAATATATGAAGGGGTGCACCTTTAGGGTTCCCATCTATGTAAGTCTTACCGGCACCCTTGGACTTGCCCTTCTTCTTGGTATTGCCCTTCTCAAACTGACGTTTTGTTCATCATCATCACATGATTGGTGTTCTTTTGTATTACACATTTTGCAACCTTGCGCATGTTGAAAAAATCATTTACGCTGTTGTCCAACCCATTCACATTATAGTTCATGATAAAGCCATTATATCTAGGAGGGAGAGACGCGAGGACAAGACCAGTGCGCAAAGAAGCTAGGTCAGAAATCCTAAAGATTCCAACCCCTTTGCACATACCCTGCTAACTTGAGTAGGTGTTGGCTCACTGAACTTCCCTCTGCCATCTTGCATCAAACATGGACTTAAAGACCTCATATCTCTCAGCCCATGCCTGTTGGTGAAACAAAACTTCCATCTCCACTTTCATCTCATAAGCACCATAGTTTTCAAAAAGTTTCTGAAGTTTTGGCTCCATGGATGCAAGTATGATACATTGTAATGCTACATAATCGTCACTTTTTGATTGATAGATATTTCTTTCATTCTCAGTGGCGTTGTCACCTGGGGTGTCAACGAGAGCTTTTTGTAGAACATATTCTTTATTAACACTCTTGAGGACAATCTTTAGATTACGAAACTGAACCATAAAGTTACTGCTAAATGCAGACAGCTGTTCTTTCTCAAGCATTCGTGCTAAGTTGAAGGTGGTGTTGTGTGTCATTTACTCTACAACAGAATATGCAAATTCACTGAGACATTGTCTATAATTAATGCAACTCAATTTAACAATTTTAACTATAATATGCTTCCACTAAAATCAATATTGTCTACTATTAAAGGAGATTTTGTACGTTCACTTCCTCACTTCTAGTTATGATCGTCCTCCCCACCTCCTTGTACCACTAATTTTTCGTTTTTTCCAAGTTCCCCATGTTCTTTTTTGCACTAAAAAATAGCATGCTATAGCATGTAGAGAATTGTCTCGTTAAATAAATCGGTGTACAGTGTCTCGCTAATAACATGCTATAGCATGCTAATAGCATAATTTAAGGGGTGGTGCTATTTTGTATAGTGTTGGTTTTTTCTTTTTTGCCTCTTGTCCCAGTTCTTCTCCCGGTCCGCACAATTTTCTACACCTCCACATCTCCCATCCCACCGATGGCCTCCACCACTTCCTCATTCCTAACCCCTCTTCGTTGCTCAGCATTACCATGCCACTCCCCCAGGTTGTCTCATCTCACTGCGCCCACTACATCTTTCGTCCAAGATCATTCAACTGATGTCCCCCTCTATTCTCTCCTATCATACTACCGTTGTTCTCTCCTCCCCAGCACCTCCCCATCATGAGTGTGTCACACAGGCGCTACGAGGTCTAGTGGGCGGCGACGACGAATAAGATGGCATGGTGGCTCTGTGACGGTGGTGCGGCCTCTGTCGTGCGCTCGACCTCACTCATGCACCCCCTGCCAAGGCTTGATCTCCCATCATTCCTCCCCAACCATCTCACCCACCTCCCTACCCACATCATCATGCTCTCCAACGGTGTCCGCATCACCTCCAAGGATGTCCCGGTATTACCTCACCTTCCGCCATCCTCCTTCTGATGATAGGTTTATAGCATCGTATGATGCGACATTGTCGATCTCCGATGACGCTCCGTGTGGTGGATTTCCAAATTTGTCATTATGCGTGTGGCGTCAGGCTCGATCAACTAGTCGACTGAATCTATCGGCGTGACGCACCTGCTAGAGAAGTTGGCCTTCAATGACACGATGCACCAGATCCACTTGCAGATCTTGTAGGAGGTGGAGGCCAGGGCAACGTCGTCCACGCGTTGGCATCCAAGGAGCAGATGGTGTATAGCTATTGTTAGCATGGAATAGAGGGATTGGTGGAATTTTTGTTTATTGCTTGATCCTCATGGACATATATATAGGAGTACAAGACAAGGCAGGACCAAATCCTAGTCGATCCTATACTTCCTAATAATCATAATACTCAACATCTCCCATAGTCATAACGGTAGCGACGCAGACGGTGAGACTAGAGAAAATCAGAAGGCAAGCCAACAGACCCCCCCCCCACACACACACACACACATACACACAAACACAGTTGTAACGGTCGATGCGTCACAGAAATCGTGGTTAGAGTGGAAACCGATGAGTTTGCTCAAGCAAGGCAGTAACCCTTTGTGTTGCAGTCATGGTCGAGGTAGCCGTGTGAAGAATGTCGTGGTCGATGTCGATATGGGGTGGCCAGTGTCGAGGAAGTCATTGTGGAGCCGTGGACACACGGAGGCACCGAGTTAGTCATGGGTGCAGTGGTGTCAAAGTAGTGGTGCACCGGAAAGAAGACGCTGTTGACGAGGCATCGCACCGGTTTGCCAAACCTGGGGATACGTTGTAAACAAATGCACGCATTGGTGTTGCCAGCACTGGGCATGCATAGACGGACGAAGACGAAGTTGATGAAGTGTCGCACCAGGCTTGCCAGGTCCGGGGACACGTCGTGGATGAAGACACACATCGGTGTTGTCAATACTGGGCATGCGTAGATGAGGGACCTGCACGAGTTGTACCCCATGTCAAGGAGTTGTAGGGGCTAGCAGAGAAGAAGACTCGGCGATGGTTCTGGCGCCAATTGGCGTGGGGCCGATGTCACTGACGGTGCTCGGAGTAGACTAAGTTGTCGGGGAAGATGACAGCAACGCTGGCGACAAGCTGGTGTTGGACGAAGACGAAGGGGGTGGACGGGCGGTGGCTACGGGGGTAGCAACGGCGGTGGCCGAAGAAGAGCAGCAACGACGGCCTAATGGCGGCAGTGGCGGCGAGGTTAGGAGCGCGGCGGCGGTGCTCGAAGTAGGCGAGGAACCCAACAACATGACGAAGACCAACACAAACGGTGGCATTCCCGCGCCAAGGGAGGCGGCACGGCGCATACCATGGGAAGTCGACGTGCGGGGAAGGCGGAGTGGACCGTGGGCCATGGCGCTACGGCCCGAAAGGGCGACGCGGCAGCGGGAAGACCTCAGAGTTGCGGCGTGTACCGCATGCCATGGCGCTACGGCCCGAAGGGTGGCGCAGCGGCGGCGCGCGGGTCGGTGCAGCCACGGGAACGGCCTCGGGTGTAGGCGGGGACCACGTGCCACGGTGCTACAACCCAAAGGGGCGATGCAGCAGTGACGCGCAAGTCATGCTACCGCAGGGAGAACCACGGGGCAGCGACACTACGGCCCGATGTGGCAATTATCCCAAGAACATGATAGCTCTTAGTTTTGCATTCCCCATGAACATGGCTTGCTGCTTGGAAGCTCCCATTTACATACTTTTTGGTAGAATGGTCATTTACATAGAGTGAACACATCTCAAAAGCATTACATGATATCAGTTTGCTTTTTATACTTTTGTCGTTTTCTTTTGTATATACTTTCACTTTTCCATTGACTAGTAATAATATACGTGCAATGCACGTTTATATTAAGTAGGATACTGGTTGCACGTTATATTAGGTAAGATATATCTGTTGCATGTTGCTATTTGGTAAGATATCAATTACTTTTTCGCGGGAACGGTAAGATATTAGTTACATGGAAAATTTCAAGGGATAGTGTTGAGTCAAAACGTGTTTATAACCAATAGCAGTGGTGGATAATTAGAGTGTTAAACATATTTGGTGCTCAACATTGGAATGATTTGAATCACTAGATAACATGATTTGACAGTCGAGATGATTTGGATCTGCCCATTTGGGTCTTTTTATATTGGTATAGATATAGATGTAAGCTCGGCAGATTCTAGATATTAACAGTTTGACATTATAATACTCTGTTGATCGGCGCTAAAGTAATTCTATTAAATGCATAATATATGGTGCCAACCACAATAAGAGATGTTATTGTAATCAGCATGTTCTAATTTTACAACTTTATTTTCAAACTATGGACCATTCTTGTTTGCAGGAAAATGCTGCAACAATTTCATGCAATGTTGTTCTCACCATATGGTTGTTCTGATATTCTCTACAATTCAATGAATATGTTTTAATCAAAAAAGCGTGAAGAGTTGCAATTTCAAAAAAATTATTGCAAAAATATTTTTTAAATTTTTTAATGAATTTTAACTTGTGAATATTTTGAATGTTCTTTTGAATAGTTTTAAAACTTGAGAATGTTTTCTTGAAATCTTGCCCTTTTTCAATAATCATGAACATAATTTGAATTAGATCCTTCAAATAATTTTGGATCATTTTATGATTATTTTATAAACCTTTTTAAACCTGCAGTTTTTTCTAGAAAAAACAAAAAAAAATGCGGTAAAAAAAAGGGCAGCCCCAGTGCATGTAGCTCCCGCTTGCGCAGGGTCTGGGAAAGGGTCCGACCACTTTGGGTCTATTGTACGCAGCCTTTCCCTACATTTCTGCAAGAGGCTGTTTCCAGGACTTGAACCCGTGACCTCATGGTCACAAGGCAGCAGCTTTACCACTGCGCCAAGGCTCCCCTTCAAAGACCAAAGGAATTGGAAAACCGAAAAAGACCAAAGGAAAGAGAAAACGTCAAGGTGAAAGCGAGGACTCCACCCATTACGGAAATAGAGCGGCCAAACACGCCGAAATCATTAATTAAAGAGTACTCGTTGCAAAAAAAACACTCCATTTTCCCAGGTCGCGACAAGTGGCGCACATGCTGGGACTCTCACTCTACGGTTTTTTTCGTTTCCGAAAGGCACGGCCGTGACTCTCACTATGCGCTGATTGTTGCGAAGCTCTCGAAGGAGCGCTCGTTAACTAGTTGCTCTCCGAACACGCAGCCTTGTTGTGCGTTGGGTCTCCATTATGACTCAAAGTGCGTCAATATATGCTCGAGTAGCGAGAATAGCTCCCGTCTCGGTGGGCCACCCCTATTACTCGCGTTACGCGAGAGGATGGAAGCCTCGCCTTTGGCCGCCCAGCCGCACGGGAGACCACGGCCTGTTTTTTTTCCTAAAAAAACTATGTTATATGTTCTTGTTTTTTGATTTGTTTTTTACTTTTCTTTACACTTTAAAATATTCTACATATACATATCTATATATTACAAAAGACACTCTTCAAAACATATTTGAAAATAATGTTAAACAAGTGTTTGAAAAATGTTGAATAAGTATTAGAAAATGTTGAGCAAGTATTTGAAAAATGTTTAAAAAAAACTATTTGAAAATGTTGAATAAATATTAAAAATGCTGGACAAATGAAAAATATTGAATAAGTATTAAAAAATTGAACAAGTATATGAAGATGTTAAACAAGTATTTGAAAAATGTTTAATAAGTATTGGAAATGCTGAAAAATATTTGAAATTTTTTGTAATAAAAGTACTAAAAAAATTGAACGAATATTTGAAAAATGTTGAACAAATAATTGAAAATCTTGAATAAGTATTAAAATGTTGATTGAGTATTTGGAAAAATGTTGGATAAGTATTAAAAAAATGTTGAAAGAGTATTTAAAGAATGTTGAACAAGTATCCGAAAATGTTGAATAAGTATTTGAAAATGTTCATCAGTATTTAAAAAAGTTGCAAATATTTTAAAAATGTTGAATAAGCGTTCGGACAATGAAAAAAATGAAGAATCAAAAGCAAAAAAAAAGGAGAAGAAGAAAGAAAACAAAAACAAAAAAAGGAGAAAACTAGCACGTCTTTCTTCGAGTGGATAGCGCCCTTACTATTATCAGTTATCACGGCGCAGTGGCTAGTCACGCTTAGGGATCATCCCTGGTACTTCCCTTTTTTAAAAAGAAAACATTCTGCGTGAAATGGGCCAGCCGAGTAACAACCAGAGCAGGAAAACTCGATGCGAGACTTAATCTGTAGCATTGCATCTCCATCTCCACTGCTATTAAACAATCAAACAAGAATTTTCTTACGTGCACCCCATAAAACGTACACGGATTCATCATGACCGCATGATTAAGCCCACTAAACTTAATCTAACGGCTAACCTTAATCTAATTTATTCTCTGTGTGCACTTAACAATTTACATTGACTGACCGTGCTTCACCATATGAAACTCCACGTCCGATTAATTAAAAAACTATAATCATGATTGCGTCTTCTTAGGAAACTAATCTCGTCGCATATTCTTAGAAAACTAATCACGATTGTGTTTTATTAGGAAACTAATTATGATCGCGTTTTATTAGGAAACTGACCACGATCGTATTTTATTAGAAAACTAATTGGGTATTCGCACACATTGACACGTCCATCACCTCGACCTCCTGGATCACGATCCTATCTCTCCCAAGAAAAACCACCACAATCGGCCTCCACTTGGCATGGCGACAAGGAGCCGAGGACCAACAACTCTTTCTCAGGGGACGCCGTCGGAGTGCCGGTAATTCGTGAACCGCCGAGGGTGCCGCACCGGTTGCCCCTTCTCAGGGGATGCCGCTGGAGTGCCAGTAATTTATGTTGCTTGTAAGACAACTGCCCAGCCAGCATTTATGGTTTCTTGCGAACTTACACGGCGTGCCTGTGCTGACTTGTGTACTTCAAAATAAGGTTTCTATGCATTACTAACCAGAGTGTGCTATCTTTATATCTTCGGTGTTTCTTAGCAAATGTCGTTTACATGTGTCATCAACACATTATTTGTTTTTTCTTAATTTGTAACACTTGTACTGCTGGAGTTGGTTTATTTTAAGTTGTTACATTTGGAACTCCTTTCACTTCATAACGGGGCTGGATGGTCTAAATTGCAAGATGTGATTTTTTTTCTCACATGAACCATCTATAAATAAATATATTTTTTACTATTCTTCTACGTATAAATACTTTGTGGTCCTTTCGCTGTTCATTCGGTTAATGGTTAGGAACTAATGACCATCAAATTATTTTTATTGTTTGATAGTATTACACACAAGTGGGTGTAAACAAAAACTATCAAAAATGGTCATGACTTGCATTTTTTTCTTATTTTCTACAACTGGTGCTTCTCCATATGTCCCCATTGTGTTTCGGGATGTTATTTTGTACTATTGTTTTCCTATATCTACCCTTGTATTTATTCAGTGCATTGTTCTTTTCGCATTTTGGCATGAAAGCTTGCTGGCTTGGAGGAGGATGAACACAGATGAAAGAGGGGAAACATTGTAGAATTGTGTATGTTGCTTGCCAAGTTTAGCTTTGGATTTTTAGTGCTTTGACACTTTGTGCAGAATAAACTAAACATTTACATGTCAAGAGCATCTTGATGCATATAAAGAGTAAACGGAGGCATGAAATAACGAGTTGTATGGGTTGATTTATACTCTTCAGTTTTATATATGTTTGTGACTGTGTGTATCAGACATGAACATTCATCGTTTCATGCGTTGTCAAGCTTTCCTATACGCCACGAGACACAAAGCAACCTTTTATCTACCACATGTTGGCATCTACTTGAAATGCAACCAGTAATTATACGTGCGTTGCACGTGCACACTTACTAGTAACGCAACAAATAGTTCGTCCTCTATTATTTCTGGGTCGGACCGTTTACAATTCTTTTTCATTCGCTCTTTCTCACTCGCTAGATCGGTCGTGTGTCGTTCACTGGTTCTCGCCCGGTTTTCTTCTCTCTTCTGTTAAACTCTCTTTGTTACTCAAGGACTTCTTCGGGTTCTTTTCTTTTTCTTTATTTTTTCATTGGTTTCTCGGTTTTCACATGTATTTTTCTATTCTTTTTATTATGATTTATTTGGTTCATTGTTTTCTTCTCAGTTATCACTGTTTTTTTCTTTTAATTTTTTAAAATGCTTTTTAGTTTTCCCTTTTTGGTTTTATTTTGTTTCTTTTTCCTTTTTTCTTTCATTTTGCACTTGTTTCATCAGTTTTATTGTTTTTCCCTTTTGTTTCTTTTTAGGGTTCTATTGCTTTTTTAATTCTTCTTTGTTTCTATTTGTTTTCATTCTAAAAGTTTCATGTATGTCAAGAACATTTTTCTAATACATGTTTAATATTTTTCAACAACAATTTCAATATTTTCTTAATACATGATCAACATTTTTCTATACATATTTTTCAAATGCTTGATTAATATATTTTTAATACAAGGACTACATTTTTTATACACATTTTAACATTTTCAAATGTTTGATTAACATCTTTCAAATACAAGATTGAGATTCATACATGGTCAAAAAAATAGATATGTAATGTTTTTTAAATAAATGATTAACATTTTTCAAATACAAGTTAAAAAATTCAAATATTTGATCAGTATTTTTTTCTAAATACATGATCAATTTTTCACACACATTGTATATTTTGTATATATTTTTTCATATGCATGAAAATATTTTCCTCATAGACGTTTATCATTTTCAGATTATTTTTTAACAGTTTTTTAATACATGGTCAACATTTGTATACATACTTTTCAAATGCTTGATTATAAATTTCATATACATGATTAACATGATTGTAATACATTGTTAATATTTATATACATCTTTTAGCATTATTAAATGCCTGATTAACATTTTTCAAATACAAAATTGACATTTATTGAATACACGATCAACAATTCGTTTATCATATTCATCAGTGTTCAAAAGATTGATTAACATTTTCGTAATACTTGTTTAGAATTTTCATATACATTTTTCTTACATGTGAGAAACATTTTATTTATAGATATTTAACCTTTTTTAAATACTTGATTAACATTTTTGCAAATATTTTATGTGATTTATTATTAATATTTGTATATAGAATATTTGTAGGTATAAACTAAAAAAATAAGACAAAAACTTTAAACAAAAAGAGGCTATGGCCTCCCAGCGCCTGGCCGGTCCACTAGGAAGAATCTTGGCACGAGAGCACACTAGATCTCGCTGCAAGCAAGACATAGCCCTGCCCAGCTAGAAAAGGCGAAGAAAGGCCAAGGGCAGCGCACTCATGGTCAGTCCATTTCTTTGTCGAGGTTTTTTCAGGCTCAGCTATGGTTTTTTTTGGTGTTTCCTTTTCCTGTTTGTTTCTTAATTTTGGTTTTTATTTTTCTTCTTATAGTATTTTTTCCTTTGTAAAAAAGTGTAGAATTTTAATACTTTTTGAGGAATCTAAAAAAATGTTCGTACTTCCAAGAATGATCAGGATTTCGAAATTTATTCATATATCGATATATGGTTGAATTTTCCATGAATTTCGAGATTTGAAAAATCTGAAATTTCAAATATTTTTTGGAATTGCAAATTTGTTCATATTATTTAGAATAAATATCGGAAATTTTTTTAAAAAGTCGGAAATAAGAAAAAGGTGGCATTTACAAAAAAGTGGGGTTGCTAAAATTCATTAGAAATTGAAAATTTTGTTTTGAACTTTCAAAAAATGTGTAAATTCAATATTTTTCAAGGTTTTCAAAATATGTGCTCAATTTTTCAAAACATGCTCATGTGTTGATATAAAATCCTACTTGAAAAAACTGATTGCTACAGCAGAGTGATTCCCTACATTGCCTATGGGCCGAGCTCAGTTGGCTGCTCTGTGTGCGTCGCGGTCCCTAATGACGCAAAATGCGTCATATAGGAGGTCCAAAATATGTGTTCCCTCGTTCTCCTGAAAACATGTGTTTCTCATGAAGGAAAATGTGTTTCTCGACCAGGTTTTTTCTTACGAACCGCATTCTTATTGTTTTCATAGGCCTTAGAAATTTGGCCCCTAATAGCCGGGCTAGAAAGGGGTTTGAAACAATGCAGGTCTACTTTTTTGTCATGACAAACATCGAAATCACTAATTAGGTACACCTCTTATTCAAGTTTTGTTGCGCCAAACTGGAGGGAAAATGCGCAGTGCGCATATTCAAGGGGCGGCCCACTCCCATTGCATGTAACGAGCCGGTAGTGAGCTGTTTTTCTTGCGATGCACTGTACCAAACGACATGGTAGCGATCAGCTACTATAGCAGCACTGCATTGTAGGCTATATGTTATTGTAGCGAACATTTTTTAAATTTAGTTCCTTTTTAAAAAATGTGATTCTTTGTTTGAAGTGCTAACATTTTTTAAAATTGCAAACAATTTCATGTAAAAGACGATTTAAAACACTGAACAATTTTTGAAAACATGATTGGATTTTAAAAATTGGGAATTTTCTCCGAAATTCCCAGCATTTAAAAAACAATCTTGTGAAAAACTGAACACTTTTTGAACTTTCAACAATTTGTGTACATTTTCTTGAATAGTAAACAGTTTTTTAAATTCCAAGAATTTTTTGAACCACCAAATTTTTTAAATTTGAACAATTGTTTGAAATGGTGAATAATCGAAATTTCAAACAAATTTCAAAAATCTAAACCATTTTTAAAGTCATGTACAATTTTCAATAATTGAGATTTTTCATAAAAAAGGAATACATGAAACAAAAAGAAAAAGGAAAATAGAAAACTAGTAAAGAAAATAAAGAGTAAAGAATACAGTTATGGAACCTCCCAGAAGGTTCCTAAACATGTAAAAACCCAGGCTGGAACCTTCCAGAAGGTTCCGAAAACTGGGAGCGCTTGGCTACTAAAATGGACCTGACGATGCCTTGATTCTCGCTGCTCGGCACCTCCTTAGCGTGCGTAGCGTCTACACTTTGCGGCAAACAGGCATCATGAGGGCGGGGGCATGTCCTGTTGTGCGTGTTGGGCCTTTGGCGCGCAACTGTTTCCAGCATGACAATGGCCAGCTAATAGGCAGTTTCAGATTCTCCAACTCCAGAGCCGTCGTCCTCGTCAGCTGGCAGCGACTCGACGCGCACAGAGATCATCATCTCCTCCGTTGACGAGGAGGACCAACAACCGCCGCAGTCCGCGCCGACGATGCCGGACCAGGTCTACGCCGTCACCGACGCGGAGTTCAAGGAGCATATGAAGTTAATGCTCGTCCACATCAACGGCCCTGCTCCGCCATCGGGGGTGCTCCTCCTCGTGAAGTCGGAGTCGACATCTCCTCCATGCTCTTCGTCGCCGCTGCCGCGGCGTCCAAATCAGACGCCACGTGAAGGAAGAGCGGCTCTCGCCCGCGCCCCGCGCGCATCGTGGAGGAGAGATGCTCGCCGCCACCCCGACGCTTCGTCAAGGAGGAGCACCGCGTGTGGCCCACCCCGATGCATCGTCAAGGAGGAGCGCCGCGCACCGCCGCCCCTGCCCAAGGCACGCGGTCGCCTTCTCCACCACCTCGGCAGCGGTGCCAGCTGTTCGTCCTCCTGGAGTGCCATGACAGCGCATGAGTACATCGACCGGGAGTAGTACCGACGGGACAGCCGCGCGCCGGTCCAAGTTCGCGGACTCGGATGCCCCCCGCCACACATCGCGGTGGATCCGGTCCTGGCGTATGTCTGAGTTAGAAGGGAGAGAGGGATTTGGTGGAATAGTTTGATGTATTGCTTGAGCCTCGTGGGCATATATATAGGAGTACATGATCTACTTGGAGTACAAGGCAAGCCAGAATATTTCCTAGTCTAATCTATGTTTCCTAATACAATCACGTTACTCAACATCCCCCCGCAGTCACAACGGTAGCGACGCAGACGGTGAGACTGGAGAAGAATCCGAAGGCAAGCCGACGGACCCCCCCCCACACACACACACACAGTCGTAACGGTCGACGCATCACAGAGTCGTGGCTGGAGTGGAAACCAACGAGGTTGCTCAAGCAGGCGGTAGCCCTTTGTGCCGTTTGTCGAGGTAGCCGAGAGCCGAGGGTGATGTACCCGTGGTTGAGGTAGCCGCGCGAAGAATGTCATGGTCGATGTCGAGTCGGGGAGCCGGTGTCGAGGATGTCGCCATGGAGCAGCGGGCGCAAGAGGGCGCCGAGTTAGCATGGGCGCAGTGGTGTTGAAGTAGTGGTGCGTCGAGAAGAAGACGTTGTTGACGATGCGTCGCGGCGGGTTTGCCAAGCCCGGGGACACATGGTAGATGAAGGCACGCACCGGTGTTGCCAGCACCGGGCATGCGTAGACGGACGAAAACGAAGTTGACGAAGCGCCACACCAGGCTTGTCAGGCCCGGGGAAACGTCGTGGACGAAGGCACGCATCGGTGTTGCCAGCACCAGGCATGCATAGACGAGGACCTGCACAAGTTGTACGCCATGTCGGAGGAGTCAGAGAGGCTAGCAGAGAAGGACTCGATGACGGTTGCGGCGTCAATCAGCGCGGAGCCGATGTCGCGTGCGGTTGTCGGAGTAGACGAAGTGGTCGGGGTAGATGACGGCGACGCTGGCGACGGGCCGGTGCTAGACGAAGACGAAGGAGGTGGACGGGCGGCGGCAGTGGCTAGGTGGGTAGCGGCGGCAGCCAAAGAAGAGCGGCGGCGGCGGCCTGACGGCGGCGGCTAGGTTAGGAGCCGCCGGCGGTGCTCGAAGTAGGCGAAGAACCCGACAGCATAACAAAGACCGGCGCGAACAGTGGCATTCCCGCGCCAAGGAAGGTGGCGCGACGCATACCACAGGAAGTCAACGCGCGTGGACGACGAAGTGGACCGTGGGCCGCCGCGCTATGGCCCGAAGGGGCGACGCAGCGGCGGCGGGCAGGTCGGGGTGACAGCGGGAAGACCTCGGGGCGGCGGCAGGGACCGTGGGCCGCGGCACGACAGCCCGAAGGGGCGGCGCGGCAGAGGAGCGCGGGTCGGTGCAACCACGGGGACGGCCTCTAGACGGCGACGTGGACCGCGTGCCACGCTCGCTACGGCCCGACAGGCGACGCAGTGGCGGCGCGAGGGTCGGTGCCTCCACGGGGACGACCTGGAGCGGACGGCCTCTGGGCGGCGGTGGACCACGGGCCGCGGTACTACGGCCCAAAGGGGTGACGCAGTGGTGACGCGGGTCGTGAAGCTGGGAGAAGAACCACGGGGCAGCGGCGCTGCGGCCCGACGGGGCGACGCAGCGGCAGCCCATTGCTCGATCGGTAGAGGGGCGCGCTGAACTCGGGACGGTCTTCACGGGGCTTGCGGAGGCGCACGCAACCGACGGCCCAGGTTGGTCGCACGGCGTAGATGAGACGGATCGCGGCGGCGGGCGGGTGATCAATCCGATCGCGCGCGAGGTCGGGGACGCCGCTCGGTGGAGGCGCGGTGGCGGCGGAGTCCAAGATGAAGCCGGCGGCGGCGGGCGGCAGGGCGGCTATAATTGGCCGCCAAATGGCGCGAGGCCGCCGGGTCGGGGTGATGCAGGTGTCCCGGTCGAAGCAGTGCGGTGACGGCCGGCGTAGATCGACGGGCGGGCCGTCGCACGAAGGGCGGCGGTGTAGAGCCGCTGCATGACGCGAGGCCGCCGGGTCGGGGCGACTAGCGGGCGGACACAAGGACGCCGCGCGAGGCCGTCGGGTCGTGGTGACCGACGGGCAGACGCGCGGACGACGCGCGAGGCCGTCGGGTCGGTGAAGAAGCCGGCCGATCGCGCTGGTGTTGGAGTAGAGGCGCACGGGATCGACGGCGGCGATGGGCGACGCAAACCGGATCATATAGACCGAAAAACCAAAAAAGAGACGCCGATCAAAGCGACCGGCGAGAGAGAGAGAAAACCCGAATCAAAAGATCGGGGAAAAAGACTCTTTAGGGCAGACGGCCAACACGGCCGGCGGACGAACCCTAGGTACGGGCGGCTCGGCCCCCGGCGGCGGTCATGGAGGCCGACCGCCCCGAGGGCGGCGCGTGGGTACGGAAGCGGCGGCGGCTAGGGTTTAGGATCGACTTGCGATAAATACCAAGTTAGAAGGGAGAGAGGAATTTGGTGGAATAGTTTGATGTATTGCTTGAGCCTCGTGGGCATATATATAGGAGTACATGATCTACTTAGAGTACAAGGTAAGCCAGAATATTTCCTAGTCTAACCTATGTTTCCTAATACAATCACGTTACTCAACAATCTGGACCCTGGACTGCTCGATGACGACGTCGGAGACAGCCAAGCGTCGTCTCTGCCACCTCGACATAAAGATGGCCAGGTACAACGAGGAATGGTCCATTGTCGATATCGACGCCGCCAACGACGCTTCCTCCAACGACCGCCACCCTCTCGCCAAGCCCATGTCCTTGATGGCCGTGGTCGCACTTCGCACGACGCAAGAGGAAGCGGAGACGATCATCCGCGGGCGTCAGGCGGCTGCCAGAAAGCCCTGCCATGACGCCGCCACCTTCCGCCACCCCAAGCACGACGACAACGCCGGATCGGGCGTCGATGATGGAGGAGGAGCCGCCTGCCAGCCCAAAGGCATGGCGTACGAGATCACCGTCACGTATTGGATAGTTTAGCGGTTTTAGCTGATCGGACGAAATATCATTCGGTTTTATGTACAAATGATCCTAATTTCAATGAAATCCGTCATGTTTGATCAAATTTTGTTCGGTTTGATCAGATTTCGTTCGATTAGTTTAAATTATTATGAAAATGTATGCAACTATGGTTGGATGGTGTTATTCCGCATTCATTTTCTTGAACTGGTCCTCTGATGCAGGAGAATTTTTGCGGTTGCCGTTTGAGATGCCTCCTGCTGCTGGAGATGCCCTAAAGCGCTCTTCCCTCCTCTCCTAAATTGACCAATAATGGTCAGACGGATCACACTGGTGGGCGCAGTGCACCGCCAATCTTTTCCACATTCACCGCCGAGTTCCACACTTCCCAGTGAAAAGCAGGATATGGCCTTGCACGAGGACGGCAACCGAGCGCGACACGACGCCGGCAGGACCAGGGCGAGGAGGCAACGTGCGAGTGCGTGTGCGCGCGCGTGCGTCGCAGTGGTCGCGCGCGCCAGAGGCACAATCACGAACGTATGCGCGCCCTTTCACGCGCGCGTCACCCACTGCGACTTCCCCATACTTACTTTTGCTTACTGCTCCCTACCCAAACAGCAAGTCCTACTCCTACTACACGGGGCTAGCAGCAGCACTAGGGCTAGCCAGTGCAGGGCTTTGAGAATTGAGATCGATCTTCACGTGAAACTGCCGGCGATCTCCCTTCCAATAGCCTAGGCGAAACGGGGTGGCTATGTACCTAGGCGGCTTTGTCTCGTTCCTTTTGTATGCGTGCTCGTTTCATCAGCTACCAAATTAAAAGCTCAACTAGAAATAGAGTGCGTTTTTTGTCGAGTGAGAGGACCGAGCTACAGCAGACGCGTGCGTCCATTTTACGCCGCGTATTAGGTTTTAGTTAAGTCAAACATTGTAAAGGCGTCACGGGCGTGTTGACGTCCAGGATCATACAAATGCACGTACAGCCGATAAGGTCCAGGGCCTGCCGCTGAATTCCGTGTCGATGTATCCATCGACAGCCATACGAGCCATGAATGAATTCCCAGCTGCCTCTGCGCGTCAGCACTACTCGATCGTGCATTTCACTGCCTCATCGATCATCTTTTACGCGGAGCGAGTGTGGTCCAAAACCAAACCAAAAGGCTGCTGCCTGCTGGGAGGAAGAAGCCTGGTGCTTGGGCTTGGCTTAGTCCTAGCATCGTGGTAGCGGTTGCATTCAAGATGGATAAGCAGAGACATGCATTCATTGATCGGGCCGACCGGGATCTCAAACCAGCCAGGCATGCATGCACCAAGCAAGCCAGCATGCAGGTCGAGCAAGCAGCTGTAGCGGCAGCCAGCCGGCCAGCCACAGCGGAGTACGTACGTACGCACGCACGTACGTAATGCGGACACGCCACCATATATAGCATTCTGCAGCCTATCCTGCTCTCCGCGGACGTACACCACGTACATGCACATGCCCATTCGGTCGATCCAACGCCCTAGCTATGGCCAGCACTGTTGGACCGGGACGGGTCGGCCTGGGAGATCGATCGATGGAGAGAGTTCGCTGGGCGCAGTGGCGTGTCTAGCCTAATTCTGCGCACGCATTTGCATGCGCATGACTGAACAGCTCTTGCCCTCGCACAGCGGCGCTCGTACGTACGTACTTACGAGGATCGATGGATCGATCGTCGGTGCCGCTGCGTGTGGCCCGGGCCGGACGGCCGAAGCGTGGTGTCACGTCCGTCCGGCCGGCCGAGGCGACCCGTGCGCGCACATGCACGTACACGGGCTGTTGCCGGGGGGGCTGACGGAGTTGATGCTTTGCCAACCTGCCGTTGGGTGGCCTCGAATAGGTTTCGCACTGTACGAGTAACAAGAACCTAGCCTCTCTAGGTCCCGTCCGTCCTCCTCCCCGCACTGTGCCTGAGTTGATGCATGCGAGGGCGAGGCACGAGCCGACGGACGGCACGTACCGCTCAAACACAAGCCCGTTTTCCACATGGAATTTCCATTCCCTACTTAAATTTTATGCGCACCGGAGTTCGGAATGGTGTATTGGCGTCGTATACGTATACGTAGGGTGGGTAGTAGCACGTGCGCACGTCTTTGCAAACAGAGCTGGCGGGTAGCCTGGCATGGACACTGGGCTCGTATCGCGCCCTGCAATGTTTGGACTCCGAGTTGAGACACTCGCTCTGCGACGTACCGCGTACACCATGTGCGAACGAACGAGACGCGCCCGTACCCGTGCCGTACGTGCTTCGTGGGGGGGCAGCGGCAGGGTCTGAGCGGTGGGGCCCGACCGGGGGGCGTACGTGCGCGTGCCGGGGCGCAGAGGTTCGTCCCTGTCGGGCGCGGGCAGAGGCAGGCGGCCTTTCCCTCCCCTCGTGCGCCCATGCCGAAGTGACCGAAATGACCCCGGCGCACGCACCGCCGGCCCCACGTGTCGGGGACAGACGATTCCCACCCCGTGTGACAACACGGCCGGGCCTCGTCAGGGCTGGCCCCTGGGCTCGGGCGCCCGCGGGCCTTCAAAATTCTGCTCCGGCGAGTGGGCCAGGTCAACGGTCAGCGAGGGTAGGGGCCGCGAGGAAAGAGACAGGTAGCCGCCGGTGGACGCCCACCCATGGAAATTTTATTTGACAGGTCCACGGCCGGGGCTCTCGTGTCCCCCTCGCGCCGGTGCGCCCTTTTTCTTCCCTTCCACAGCTGGGTGATGGCCGGATTCGCTGCAAACAGTGGCGCTCACTGAGCGTCTGTTTACCTCCATGCTTGTCTCACACGCCCCCAAAGTCACGAGACCGTCCAAAGAAGCATGCATAAAAGATGCAATAGATTAATCG
This sequence comes from Triticum dicoccoides, assembly GCF_002162155.2. NCBI lineage: Eukaryota > Viridiplantae > Streptophyta > Magnoliopsida > Poales > Poaceae > Triticum > Triticum dicoccoides. Next base: position 20,669,573 of record NC_041386.1, read on the forward strand.
GTACATTTAGCTTGGAGCCTCGGACACAAGTCTCCAAACACCAGTGCAGCACTATAGGAGTATCACTGTGCGCCTGCTCCCTTCCAAAGGCATGCATGCTTAAATGGAGCACCTCTGACATGATTTGCCTAAGAGCAAGAGAGTGCTAGAAAAAATGTCCAGTGTGCTTTGATGTTTTGCAATCTCGACGGGGCATCGTTCGTTATCCTACTAATACTTGGAGCATGCAGAAACTATGTGAGGTGATGACTGCTTGTGTGATCATGCACAATATGATAGTAGAAGACGAGCGTCCGGAACATCTGTACGATAAAGGCTTTCAGTTTCAGGGTGAGAATGTTGTGCCTGAGCATGGAGTAGCGGCAACATTTGAGCAGTTTACTCAGTTTCATGAAGACATGCGTGATTGGAAACTCACGTGCAACTGCAAAATGATTTGGTTGAGCATATGTGGACTCATGTTGGCAACCAATAGATGTATCTTCTTTTATTCGTTTGCAAAACTATGTGAAACATTTTTATTTGTATTTGGCTTGCAAAACTATACTATTTATTTGGGGGGCTAAACTATTTTGCTTGTTATTTCATTTCACAATATGTTTGAATGCAAATCAATGTAAAATTGGCCGGCCAGCCGGCCACGCCTGCACTGCACATATGGGTCGGCGCGTTGGGTGCGCTGCTGACCCATATGAAAAACAGGGCGAACACCGGACGGGCGGCCGACCCAAACGAATAAAAAGCGGATGAAATCGCCGTTCGTTTGGGTCGGCCCGTTGGAGTTGCTCTTAGGCCAACTCCACCGCGCGACCCTATCCTGTCCGCCCCCGTCCGTTTGGGGTAAAAGGGACAAATGAGACGGCCCAGCGCGCGGGCGCAAATGGAATTTTGTCCGCTTTGTGTCCGATTTCAACCCATCCCCGACCCAAGTTTGCGTCGGTTTTAGGGTGAAACGGACAGCGCGCGGACGGGCGGGACGCGCGCGCTTGTCCTCCCCTGACCCGCCTGTCGGTGGGAGAAACCAAACCCTCCACGCCCATTTGGCGCCATTTCCC
>NC_041386.1:20670860-20683098 GCF_002162155.2 Triticum dicoccoides
CGCCGCCGCCCCTCTCTCTCCCGTCCATTGCCGACGCCCCGCCGAGTTCCGACGGCCTGGCCGTCGACCCGCCCGCAAAGGTGAAGAAGAATGCGCCAATGAAGCCGTGGTCGGTGTGCACGCCGGAGGAGATCGCCAAGTTGGACGCGGAATCGGCAAAGAGGAGGGAACGGAGAGCGGTCGTCAAAGTCAATGTCGTCGCGGCCAAGTTCGCCGCCCAGCGCGATGAGCTGGATGCCGCGCGGCCGACGAGAAGGAGGATCTCGCCAACAAAGAGCATGCCATCCACATGCTTGGCATGGGCCGTCCGCCCGGGTTCCCTGGAGCGGCCGTCGGCCCGGCGAGCACAGACTCGTTGGTCGCCCGGCTTACGTGTTGGAAATATGCCCTAGAGGCAATAATAAAAGTGTTATTATTATATTTCCTTGTTCATGATAATTGTCTTTTATTCATGCTATAACTGTATTATCCGGAAATCGTAATACACGTGTGAATACATAGACCACAATATGTCCCTAGTGAGCCTCTAGTTGACTAGCTCATTGTGATCAACAGATAGTCATGGTTTCCTGGCTATGGACATTGGATGTCGTTGATAACGGGATCACATCATTAGGAGAATGATGTGATGGACAAGACCCAATCCTAAGCATAGCACAAAAGATCGTGTAGTTCGTTTGCTAGAGCTTTGCCAATGTCAAGTATCTCTTCCTTTGACCATGAGATCGTGTAACTCCTGGATACCGTAGGAGTGCTTTGGGTGTATCAAACGTCACAACGTAACTGGGTGACTATAAAGGTGCACTACAGGTATCTCCGAAAGTATCTATTGTTTTATGCGGATCGAGACTGGGATTTGTCACTCCGTGTAAACGGAGAGGTATCTCTGGGCCCACTCGGTAGGACATCATCATATGCGCAATGTGACCAAGGAGTTGATCACGGGATGATGTGTTACGGAACGAGTAAAGTGACTTGCCGGTAACGAGATTGAACAAGGTATCGGTATACCGACGATCGAATCTCGGGCAAGTAACATACCGATAGACAAAGGGAATTGTATACGGGATTGATTAAGTCCTTGACATCGTGGTTCATCCGATGAGATCATCGTGGAACATGTGGGAGCCAACATGGGTATCCAGATCCCGCTGTTGGTTATTGACCGGAGAACGTCTCGGTCATGTCTGCATGTCTCCCGAACCCGTAGGGTCTACACACTTAAGGTTCGATGACGCTAGGGTTATAAAGGAAGCTTGTATGTGGTTACCGAATGTTGTTCGGAGTCCCGGATGAGATCCCGGACGTCACGAGGAGTTCCGGAATGGTCCGGAGGTAAAGATTTATATATAGGAAGTCCTGTTTCGGCCATCGGGACAAGTTTCGGGGTCATCGGTATTGTACCGGGACCACCGGAAGGGTCCCGGGGGCCCACCGGGTGGGGCCACCTGCCCCGGGGGGCCACATGGGCTGTAGGGGGTGCGCCTTGGCCTACATGGGCCAAGGGCACCAGCCCCAAGAGGCCCATGCGCCTAGGGAACCCTAGAGGGAAGAGTCCTCAAGGGGGAAGGCACCTCCGAGGTGCCTTGGGGAGGATGGACTCCTCCCCCCCTCTTGGCCGCCGCACCAGATGCCATCTGGAGGCTGGCCGCCGCCCCTTGGGGTGGGAAACCCTAAAGGGGGGCGCAGCCCTCCCCTCCCCCTATATATATTGAGGCATGGGGCTGCCCATAACACATGATTTGATCTCTCGTTGGTGCAGCCCTGCCCCTCTCCCTCCTCCTCTTCTCCCATGGTGCTTGGCGAAGCCCTGCGGGATTGCCACGCTCCTCCACCACCACCACGCCGTTGTGCTGCTGTTGGATGGAGTCTTCCTCAACCTCTCCCTCTCTCCTTGCTGGATCAAGGCGTGGGAGACGTCACCGGGTTGTACGTGTGTTGAACGCGGAGGTGCCGTCCGTTCGGCACTTGATCATCGGTGATCTGAATCACGACGAGTACGACTCCATCAACCCCGTTCACTTGAACGCTTCCGCTTAGCGATCTACAAGGGTATGTAGATGCACTCCCCTTTCTACTCGTTGCTGGTCTCTCCATAGATAGATCTTGGTGTTACGTAGGAATTTTTTTGAATTTCTGCTACATTCCCCAACAGTGGCATCATGAGCTAGGTCTATTGCGTAGATTCTTTGCACGAGTAGAACACAAAGTAGTTGTGGGCGTTGATGTTGTTCAATATGCTTACCGTTACTAGTCCAATCTTGTTTCAACGGTATTGTGGGATGAAGCAGACCGGACCGACCTTACACGTACTCTTACGTGAGACAGGTTCCACCGATTGACATGCACTTGGTGCATAAGGTGGCTAGCGGGTGCCAGTCTCTCCCACTTTAGTCGGAACGGATTCGATGAAAAGGGTCCTTATGAAGGGTAAATAGCAATTGGCATATCACGTTGTGGTTTTGCGTAGGTAAGAAACGTTCTTGCTAGAAACCCATAGCAGCCACGTAAAACATGCAAACAACAATTAGAGGACGTCTAACTTGTTTTTGCAGGGTATGCTATGTGATGTGATATGGCCAAAAGGATGTGATGAATGATATATGTGATGTATGAGATTGATCATGTTCTTGTAATAGGATTCACGACTTGCATGTCGATGAGTATGACAACCGGCAGGAGCCATAGGAGTTGTCTTTATTTTTTGTATGACCTGCGTGTCATTGAAGAACGCCATGTAAACTACTTTACTTTATTGCTAAACGCGTTAGTCATAGAAGTAGAAGTAGTCGTTGGCGTGACAACTTCATGAAGACACGATGATGGAGATCATGATGATGGAGATCATGGTGTCAAGCCGGTGACAAGATGATCATGGAGCCCCGAAGATGAAGATCAAAGGAGCTATATGATATTGGCCATATCATGTCACTACTCTATTTGATTGCATGTGATGTTTATCATGTTTACGCATCTTGTTTACTTAGGACGACGGTAGTAAATAAGATGATCCCTTACAAAATTTCAAGAAGTGTTCTCCCCTAACTGTGCACCGTTGCTACAGTTCGTCGCTTCTAAGCACCACGTGATGATCGGGTATGATGGATTCTTACGTTCACATACAACGGGTGTAAGACAGTTTTACACAGCGAAAACACTTAGGGTTAACTTGACGAGCCTAGCATGTGCAGACATGGCCTCGGAACATGGAGACCGAAAGGTCGAGCATGAGTCGTATAGTAGATACGATCAACATGAAGATGTTCACCGACGTTAACTAGTCCGTCTCACGTGATGATCGGACACGGCCTAGTTGACTCGGATCATGTGATCACTTAGATGACCAGAGGGATGTCTATCTGAGTGAGAGTTCATAAGATGAACTTAATTATCCTGAACATAGTCAAAAGACCTTTTGCAAATTATGTCGTAGTTCACGCTATAGTTCTACTGTTTTAGTTATGTTCCTAGAGGAAATATAGTTGAAAGTTGACAGTAGCAATTATGCGGACAGTAGAAAGCTTATGTCCTTAATGCACCGCTTAGTGTGCTGAACCCCAAACGTCGTTTGTGGATGTTGCGAACATCGGACATACACGTTTTGATAACTACGTGATAGTTCAGTTAAATGGTTTAAGTAGAGGCACCAAAGACGTTTTCGAAATGTCGCGGAACATATGAGATGTTTCGAGGGCTGAAATTAGGATTTCAGGCTCGTGCCCACGTCAAGAGGTATAAGACCTCCGACGATTTTCTTAGCCTGCAAAGTAAGGGAGAAAAGCTCAATCGTTGAGCTTGTGCTCAGATTGTCTGAGTGCAACAATCACTTGAATCGAGTGGGAGTTGATCTTCCAGATGAGATAGTGATGTTTCCCCAAAGTCATTGCCACCAAGCTGCTAGAGCTTCGTGATGAACTATAACATATCAAGGATAGAGATGATGATCCTTGAGGTATTCGCGATGTTTGACACCATGAAAGTAGAAATCAAGAAGGAGCATCAATCGTTGATGGTCAGTGAGACCACTAGTTTCAAGAAGGGCAAGGGAACAAAGGGATACTTCATGAAACGGCAATTCAGCTGCTGCTCTAGTGAAGAAACCCAAGGTTGAACCCAAACCCGAGACTAAGTGCTTCTGTAATAAAGGGAACAACCACTGGAGCAGAATTACCCTAGATACTTGGTAGATGAGAAGGCTAGCAAGGTCGATAGAAGTATATTGGATATACATTATGTTAATGTGTACTTTACTAGTACTCCTAGTAGCACCAGGGTATTAGATACCAGTTCGGTTGCTAAGTGTTAGTAACTCGAAATAAAAGCTACGGAATGAAATGGAGACTAGCTAAAGGTGAGCTGACGATATGTGTTGGAAGTGTTTCCAAGTTTGATGTGATCTAACATCGCACGCTCCCTCTACCATCAAGATTAGTATTAAACCTGAATAAGTGCTCTTGCACCTATAGGAATGGTTTATTGAATCTTGATCGTAGTGATACACATTTTCATGCCAAAAGATATAAGATAGTAATGATAGTACCACTTACTTGTGGCACTGCCATGTAAGTCATAATGGTATAAAACGCATGAAGAAGCTCCATGTTGATGGATCTTTGGACTCACTCGTTCTGAAAAGTTTGAGACATGCGAACCATGTCTATTGGTGTATATGCATGAAGAAACTCCATGCAAATGGACCGTTTGAACTCACTTGATTTTGAATCACTTGAGATATGCAAATCATACCACATAGGCAAGATGACTGAAAAGCCTCGCTTTTCAATAAGATGGAACAAGATAGCAACTTGTTGGAAGTAACACATTTTGATGTGTACAGTCCAATGAGTGCTGAGGCATGCAGTGAATATCGTTATGTTCTTACTTCACAGATGATTCGAGTAGATGTTGAGAATATTTACTTGATGAAACACAAGTCTGAATTATTGAATGGTTCAAGTAATTTCAGAGTGAAGTAGCAGATCATTGTGACAAGAGGATAAAATGTCTATGATATGATCATAGAGATGAATATCTGAGTTACGAGTTTTGGCACACAATTAAGACATTGTGGAAATTGTTTCACAATTAATACCGCCTGGAACACCATAATGTGATGGTGTGTCCGAACATCATAGTTGCACCCTATTGGATATGGTGCGTACCATGATGTCTCTTATCGAATTACCACTATCGTTCATGGGTTAGGCATTAGAGACAACCACATTCACTTTAAATAGGGCACCGCGTAATTCCGTTGAGATGACACCGTTTGAATTATGGTTTAGAGAAACCTAAGTTGTCGTTTCTTAAAGGTTTGGGGCTGCGACGCTTATGTGAAAAAGTTTCAGGATTAAGCTCGAACCCAAAGCGGATAAAATGCATCTTCATAGGAAACCCAAAACAGTTGGGTATACCACCTAATTCAGATCCGAAAGCAATATGGATTGTTTCTTGAATCGGGTCCTTTCTCGAGGAAAGGTTTCTCTCGAAAGAGTTGAGTGGGAGGATGGTGGAGACTTGATGAGGTTATTGAACCGTCTCTTCAACTAATGTGTGGCAGGGCACAGGAAGTTGTTCCTGTGGCACCTACACCAATTGAAGTGGAAGCTTATGATATTGATCATGAAACTTCGGATCAAGTCACTACCAAACCTCGTAGGACGACAAGGACACGTACTACTTCGGAGTGGTAAGGTGATCCTGTCTTGAAGGTCATGTTGCTAGACAACAATGAACCTACGAGCTATGGAGAAGCGATGGTGGGCCCGGATTCCGATAAATGGCCTGAGGCCATAAAATCCGAGAACGGATCCATGGACTTTGGTGGACTTGCCCGATGATCGGCAAGCCATTAAGATAAATGGATCTTTAAGAAGAAGACGGACGTGGATGGTAATGTCACCGTCTATGAGGCTCGACTTGTGGCGAAGAGTTTTTTTTCACAAGTTCAAGGAGTTGATTACGATGAGATTTTCTCATCCGTAGCGATGCTTAAGTCCGTCGGAATCATGTTAGCATTAGCTGCATTTATGAAATCTGGCAGATGGATGTCAAGACAAGTTTCCTTACTAGTTTTCGTAAGGAAAGGTTGTATGCAATACAATCAGAAAAGTTTTGTCGATCCTAAGGATGCTAAAAGGTATGCTAGCTCCAGCGATCCTTCTAAGGACTGGAGTGAGCATCTCGGAGTTGGAATGTATGCTTTGATGATGATCAAAGATTTTGGGTTTGTACAAAGTTTATGAGAAACTTGTATTTCCAAAGAAGTGAGTGGGAGCACTATAGAATTTCTGATGAGTATATGTTGTTAACATATTGATGATCAGAGATGATGTAGAATTTCTAGAAAGCATATAGGGTTATTTTTGAAAGTGTTTTTCAATGGAAAGCCTGGATTAAGCTACTTGAACATTGAGCATCAAGATCTATAAGGATAGATCAAAATGCTTAATAATACTTTCAAATGAGCACATACCTTGACATAATCTTGAAGGTGTTCAAGATGGACCAGTCAAAGAAGGAGTTCTTGCCTGAGTTGTAAGGTACGAAGTTAAGACTTAAAGCTCGACCACGGCAGAATAGAGAGAAAGGGCGAAGGTCGTCCCCTATGCTTAAGACGTAGGCTCTTCAGTATGCTATGCTGTGTACCGCACCTGAAGTGTGCCTTGCCATGAGTCAGTCAAGGGGTACAAGAGTGATCCAAGAATGGCTCACAGGACAGCGGTCAAAGTTATCCTTAGTAACTAGTGGACTAAGGAATTTTCTCGATTATGGAGGTGGTAAAAGAGTTCGTCATAAAGGTTACGACGATGCAAGCTTGACACCTATCCGGATAGCTCTGAGTAGAGAGACCGGATACATATAATGGAGCAATAATTTAGAATAGCTCCAAGTAGAACAGTTGTTTGGAATAGCTCCAAATAGAGCGTGGTAGCTGCATCTAGGAGATGACATAGAGATTTGTAAAGCACACACGGATCTGAAAGGTTCAGACCCGTTGACTAAAACCTCTCTCACAAGCAACATGATCAAACCTAAAACTCTTGGGTATTAGTCACATGGCGATGTGACCTGTGAGTGTTAATCACATGGCGATGTGAACTAGATTATTGACTCTAGTGCAAGTGGGAGACTGTTGGAAATATGCCCTAGAGGCAATAATAAAAGTATTATTATTATATTTCCTTGTTCATGATAATTGTCTTTTATTCATGCTATAACTGTATTATCCGGAAATCGTAATACACGTGTGAATACATAGACCACAATATGTCCCTAGTGAGCCTCTAGTTGACTAGCTCGTTGTGATCAACAGATAGTCATGGTTTCCTGGCTATGGACATTGGATGTCGTTGATAACGGGATCGCATCATTAGGAGAATGATGTGATGGACAAGACCCAATCCTAAGACTAGCACAAAAGATCGTGTAGTTCATTTGCTAGAGCTTTGCCAATGTCAAGTATCTCTTCCTTCGACCATGAGAGCGTGTAACTCTTGGATACCGTAGGAGTGCTTTGGGTGTATCAAACGTCACAACGTAACTGGGTGACTATAAAGGTGCACTACAGGTATCTCCGAAAGTATCTATTGTTTTATGCGGATCGAGACTGGGATTTGTCACTCCGTGTAAACGGAGAGGTATCTCTGGGCCCACTCGGTAGGACATCATCATATGCGCAATGTGACCAAGGAGTTGATCACGGGATGATGTGTTACGGAACGAGTAAAGTGACTTGCCGGTAACGAGATTGAACAAGGTATTGGATACCGACGATCGAATCTCGGGCAAGTAACATACCGATAGACAAAGGGAATTGTATACGGGATTGATTAAGTCCTTGACATCGTGGTTCATCCGATGAGATCATCGTGGAACATGTGGGAGCCAACATGGGTATCCAGATCCCGCTGTTGGTTATTGACCGGAGAACGTCTCGGTCATGTCTGCATGTCTCCCGAACCCGTAGGGTCTACACACTTAAGGTTCGATGACGCTAGGGTTATAAAGGAAGCTTGTATGTGGTTACCGAATGTTGTTCGGAGTCCCGGATGAGATCCCGGACGTCACGAGGAGTTCCGGAATGGTCCGGAGGTAAAGATTTATATATAGGAAGTCCTGTTTCGGCCATCGGGACAAGTTTCGGGGTCATCGGTATTGTACCGGGACCACCGGAAGGGTCCCGGGGGCCCACCGGGTGGGGCCACCTGCCCCGGGGGGCCACATGGGCTGTAGGGGGTGCGCCATGGCCTACATGGGCCAAGGGCACCAGCCCCAAGAGGCCCATGCGCCTAGGGAACCCTAGAGGGAAGAGTCCTCAAGGGGGAAGGCACCTCCGAGGTGCCTTGGGGAGGATGGACTCCTCCCCCCCTCTTGGCCGCACCCCAAAACCCATCTAGGGCTGGCCGCCGCCCCTAGGGGATGGGAAAACCCTAAAGGGGGCGCAGCCCCCTTCCCCCCTATATATATTGAGGCATGGGGCTGCCCATAACACGCGATTTGATCTCTCGTTGGTGCAGCCCTGCCCCTCTCCCTCCTCCTCTTCTCCCATGGTGCTTGGCGAAGCCCTGCGGGATTGCCACGCTCCTCCACCACCACCACGCCGTTGTGCTGCTGTTGGATGGAGTCTTCCTCAACCTCTCCCTCTCTCCTTGCTGGATCAAGGCGTGGGAGACGTCACCGGGCTGTACGTGTGTTGAACGCGGAGGTGCCGTCCGTTCGGCACTTGATCATCGGTGATCTGAATCACGACGAGTACGACTCCATCAACCCCGTTCACTTGAACGCTTCCGCTTAGCGATCTACAAGGGTATGTAGATGCACTCCCCTTTCTACTCGTTGCTGGTCTCTCCATAGATAGATCTTGGTGTTACGTAGGAAATTTTTTGAATTTCTGCTACGTTCCCCAACATTACGCACTGCTAGTCGCCGACCTCGCGCACCGCGCCCATGTCGCCCGGCTTTCCTCCACCAAGGCACGACGGCCAAACCTGTTTCTCGGAGTCGCCGGACGTGGGCTTGTTCGCGCCATCGACACCGCACCCCTCGGCCGTCATCAACCTCAACGTCACGTTTGGGTCCAGCAGCGGCGGCCGACCGTCCGTCGATATGCAAAGAAAGCAGGCACGGGCACCATTCACGGGCACCATGCCGGCCCCCCACGCCTTGTTTGACGGAATGCCAACCCCAACGCCAACCGTCGACGACCCCTTCTACAACCAGTACATGGAGGACGTGATCTTCGAGGGTGGACATGGCCGTGCCTACGACCCCGAGGAGACCCAAAGTCAGGATGGCCGTGCCCAGTACGTACCCGATGAAGAGGCCGACGACCGTGCTGACTACGACCATGGTGACTCGTGGCATGAAGACAATGACATCTATGTCGAAGGTGATGGTGATGAAGAAGAAGGCAATGACGTTGATATTAGTGGCTAGCCATTGTTCATCGACGAGCTCACCCAAAGAGCGGAAGCACAAAATAAGAGGAAGAGCATTCGCACGGGTTCATACACACAAGATGAGGACAAGTTGATTTTCCAAGTTTGGATGGAGATTAGTCAAGATCCGAGGACCGGCGCGCAACAAAAGGGCATTGTTTTTTGATGAGAGTCCACAAAACATTCAATGAAATGAAGATGTTCGAGCCCTACCAAATTACAAGCAACCGTGGCATCGGCTCGATTCAAAAGAGATGGTTGTTCATCCAACAAGAGTGCAACAAGTATCAAGCCGCATTTGAGAGCGTTCAAGCACGGCCCGTGAGTGGTCTCGGCGTTGGGGACACGGTATGCTCTCCTCTTCCTAGCCCTTTCCTTGCTACGGCCATGAGACTTCAGCCTTGTATATGTTTGCATGTTCACTTCTTGTTGATCATGTGTTGTAGGTATTTCAATCTTTGGAGGCATTCAAGGCCCGGCACAATGACAAGCCATTCACTCTTACGCATTGTTGGACACTCATCAACAATTGCCCTAAGTTTAAGGACCAATACCGTGAACTACAAAGGAAGAGAGGACTGAAGACGACCAAGTTCGCCGGAGGTGGAGATGGCGAGGCGTTCAAGAGGCCGAGGGGCAAGACCAACTCCAAGGTTGATGACATACGTGATGCCTCATCCATGGCATTGCATGACACTTTGCATGGCATGATGTCTCAAAAGGATGTGAGGGACGAGAAGAAGCGGCAAAGTAAGGACGAGCAAATGAAGCAATACCTAGACCTTCAAAAAAAGAAGTTTGAGATGGAGGAGGCGTCCAAGAAGAGGAATATCGACATAGAGGAGGCGGCCCGGCAAAGGCAGCTCGACATGGAAGAGGCCGCCCGGCAAAGGCAGCTCGACATCGAGGCCGACAACGTCAAGGCCAGGCAGAGGTAGCTCGACATCGAGGCCACCAATGCCGCCACCAAAGCAAAGGCGGTGGCCCTTGCGATCATGAGCGTGACTTATCGAAGATGAGCGACAAGACGAGGGCCTGGTTCGAGGCCAAGCAGAAGGAAATGCTCGACGCCGAAGGCCTGAACTAGGTCGTCCGATCGGCCGTAGCCGTTCTTTTTGGAGGCTGGCATGGGTGCCGCCCGCCCGCTTGGCCGCTGGCCGTGTGCCGACGAGAAAACAATCATTTTGGTGGCCGGCTGTGTTGTCGGCCGCTGGTTGTGTTGTCGGCGAGGACAACTATTTATTTTGGAGGCTGGCTGTGTTGCCGGCCGATGGCTGATGCCGGCAATGGACGTGTAGGCCGCTGCCTCTGTTGCCGGCGTGATGACCCGGGGCCGCTGGCCTGAATTAAGGCTTGGCATTTGAAACGCTGCTTCTGGTTTTTTTAATAGACGCGGACAGGATGAGGCAAATGGATGCGGCCACGCGCTGGGCGCACGGCCACCGCATCCCAGGACACGCCCGGACACGATCCTAAATCCCTATTCAAAACCAAACGGACAGAATGCGGACAAAACGAACGTTCGTTTCGGGTCGCGCCATGGAGTTGGCCTTATGGCAAATACTAGTAATGACCTTTGGTGTACATTTGTGAGCTGTGAGACTGTGGTGTGGTGTACGATGGTAGCGGGAGTCATCAGGAAACAATCTACTCCATCTCCATGGCCGGAGGGTGGTCCAGGGCCGGTGACAGAGGTCCCGTGTGGGTTTGCACGTGTGGCAGTGGCCGGCGCGTCCGCTTTTTCTTCACGGGGACGTATACCGGTCCACCCTCTCTCCGCCTTTTCTCTCGCGGCGCGGATATCGATTGCTCTCTCTCTCTCTTTTGCTCGTACGACCGCACTGCGTGCAGCACCGCACTGCTAGTCCTGACTCCAGTCCCTGTGCATGTGTACCAGCACTACTCATACTCACGAAAGACGGGTCGTGGATTTTTCACCGCAGGATCCACGCACGAATGATCTGTAGGCCGCGGACACACAGTTGAACCTGTGGATTCCAGTGGCCGTTGCACTGCAGATGTCATGGTGATTTCGGGTCGATTGATCCCGAACCGGAAGTGTACAAAATGCGACGGGTCGAGGAGTAGATAAATTATTCGTCGGCGTTGGAGTCAGTGGAGAAGGGCGGAGAGGAGAAGACGACCGCAGAACAGCAGAAGTGACAGGTTCTTGGCCCTAGTCAAATACGTCGTCTCTGAAGTCCATACACGGAAGAAAACAAACCCTGATCCATGTCCCCTGATACGTATTTGGTTACAATTGTTTATCGAGTCTTATCCCTAAAATGGGCAATGCTGCACAGCAGTACGACTTTTTCTTCTTCTTACGTGGCCACATTAATTTTTGCCTGTGACATGTTTCGCAAATTTCAACATGCAGAAAACTAGGCCTGGAGTATATTGCGATCTGTATGTGTTGAAGGGATACGGGAGACAAAGATCCTGCAATTAAGGGTTTCATCAATACTACTCCCTCCGTCCGGGTGTACAAATGGGTGCTTGATACAAGGGAGTATTTTTAGTCTGACTAAAAATAGTTTTTTTTAGAGGCTAAAGTTCCAAGCACCCCTGACTAAAGAGAGGCTAGGACTAGTCTTGAGGCTAAAATCTTTTAGTCATGGGAAACCTACTAAAATATGTATTAGCTCTCTCTCTCCTCATTTAATTCCTCTCCTTAGTTCTGGATTGGAGGGTTTGGAGGATAATAAATGCTCAATAACTAGATTTTAGTCTCTTTAGTATTTGGATCCAAGCATGGGTGAGACTAGCAAGTTTTAGTCCCACTACTTTTAGTCATG
>NC_041386.1:20683502-20690763 GCF_002162155.2 Triticum dicoccoides
CAATAACTAGATTTTAGTCTCTTTAGTATTTGGATCCAAGCATGGGTGAGACTAGCAAGTTTTAGTCCCACTACTTTTAGAGGGTGCTTGGATACAAGGGACTATTTTTAGTCTGACTAAAAATAGTCTCTTTTAGAGGCTAAAGTTCCAAGCACCCCTGACTAAAGAGAGGCTAGGACTAGTCTTGAGGCTAAAATCTTTTAGTCATGGGAAACCTACTAAAATATGTATTAGCTCTCTCTCTCCTCATTTAATTCCTCTCCTTAGTTCTGGATTGGAGGGTTTGAAGGATAATAAATGCTCAATAACTAGATTTTAGTCTCTTTAGTATTTGGATCCAAGCATGGATGAGACTAGCAAGTTTTAGTCCCACTACTTTTAGTCATGGGACTAAAACGTATCCAAGCATGCTTTTAGTCATGGGACTAAAACGTATCCAAACATGCTCTGTCATTCGCGTAGTTCTAGGTCATCGATTTGAGGAATTAAATATGTGTTATATGTCATAAAAAGTATACCACTAGATTCCACACGGATGTAGTTTTTAAATATATATTTTTTGTCACATATAATACATATTTAGATAGTTAAATTATCGACCTAGAACTACACGAATGACTTATACACCGGGACGGAGGTAGTACTACTCCAGTGGCACTCTGACATCTGTGTACATAGGATGCTCTTAATTGGTGAAAGGGAAAGGCATGGGAGCAACCGACACGCATGCCGATAGGATCAAGCCAGGCATCATCATCATCGGCCCGAACACTGACCGCTGCGTCGCACGGGGCCATAAATACGCTCTACCAGTCGACACACCCAGACCCAACCCTCCAGGCCCTGGACGCGGTCGGTCGGCCTGGCCGCAGCGTTTCGTCGGAGAAATGGCCAGAATCAGGTTCGGGTCAGATCAGACGGCCGATCCGATCGGACGCTTGTCGCACATCCCGTCTGGTCCATCGATCTTTCACACATCCACCGTCCGTGCCAACCGAGAGCGAGAGAGAGCTCCCGTCCCATGGTAGGGTCCATACGTACGTACACGCAGGCGCTCGGTGTGCCATGCACATGCACGCACGCACGCACGCACGCACGCACGCACATACGGGGGGTCCAGGAGCAGTCTGGTCCGACGTCGTAGGAGCACTGTTCCTGATCAAATCCATCCTAGGCTCTGTATATCCGGCCGGCCGGTAGGCCCCCCGAGAAAGGCGACGGGAGCCCGTTCCGGATCCGGCCTCGTGCGCCGGCCGGCCGGCACCGGTCGACGGTGATGTAGTTGCCTGTACCTACAGCGGCGGGCGTGCGGGCGTGGATGCCGCGCCATGCTCGCCGTGACGCTACAAGGCCGGGCTGGGCTAGCTCCCAGCACATGTGCTGTTTGATCCGCCCAGACGCGGGTCGGCTCGCTTTCGATCATTTCGACGTGACCGCGCGCATGCACTTGCCCGGCCGGCTCGACCGCTCGACACGAATCGCGTAGGATAGATCGCCGGGAATGACCGCCGACTCATTCACCGCACTTACCGGGGCAGTGTGATTTTTCTTCCGTACCACCCTACGCCTACGTGTTGAGGGTCACGAGATAACCCACGGCGTTCAATTAGCTGTTGATGGGAATCAAACTCCAATCGGTCGAGTTTGAGAGGATGCGTGATGTGGCTGTTTGTAATGTTCTCCCGATAGTTCACTGGCCGGCCATGTCGACGCTTTTTTTTGCTTTACATTGACGTGATAGCTAGGAGTAGCTAGCTAGTAGCTTTATTACCTTTAACCTTTACGACCAGGGGCTTAAGCTTATGATGAGCATGCCCGCGGTCTTCACGTCTCACCTTCCTCTGACGGACCCCTCTTCTGTTCATAAAACCAGGCACCGCAAAGCATCTGACCGGACTCGGCCATTTTTCTCTTTAGAGAAAGAGGATATATGGAGAAAGACCAACAGCGACTAGAAGTTTAAGATCTCATTGTCAAAAACGGTGTCTTAGAACATTTCCAACGTTGACTCACAAACGTCTTCGTTATATTTTCGCTTTTATGTCCGGACGTGGTCCGCTGACATGACACGGAAGGGAGTCATGAAATGCTAATCACATAGTATCCGATTAGGAGGAGAAAAAGTAGGTGGTCATCATGCATGTGGTGGATATTTGTGGTTTATTGTCCGGTTGGAAGGAGAGAGGAGAGGGAGACCATGCATTTGTGATTGGTCAAGTGCATGTCCGGATTCCGGTAAAACTTCCCCACGTTTTTCTCCTGGATAGTGTAATATGTACGTCCGGACTGCTACGCGTACGTATACAAGTCCCTGTTGGATGGCAAAAATGGACCGGACACTACGATTCGGACGTATAGGGAAGGTTTAAGGGTCCGCCTTGAAGATGCCCTTAAGCATCTCCAATAGAACACTATACTCCGCCCCATATGTCCGGGTGGACAGCTGGAATACGGACTAGACAAAAAATGTCTCATAGCCGATCCCCAATACCTAATCCATATGTGAGGTGGATTTAGGGCCGTCTCGACTCGTCCGCCACATCAGGCTGACCACCTCGATCTCATAAAATCCATCCCTATCCCTACCCCCGATCCAGCCTTAACCATTTTTGAATAGTACACTCCACTTCTCTTCGCTTCGCACCGCTCCTCTCCGGTCATCTTCGGCCATCTACAACATGGTGAATAGTGGATTTGAGTCCATCGTGTCTAGATCTGTCCAAGGGGAACTCTTCACCTGCTCGCACCAGGAGGAGATAGCAGTCCGGCTCGCGCTCCGCCAATCCTAGGGCAATACTCGAGATCCGCCGTCAGAGCCTCCCCGATGCAGATATGGCAGCGCCGCCACGCCCGACAAAAGCCTGCAACGCTCACGGCGTATGTCCCATGCGTCGTCGCAGCTGAACCTCGGTGATGGGCGCTTATCCCCGCACCAGCCTCGGCTTCAGAGTCCGGGGCTAGCGAGCAATGCGCATGGCCGCGGATGCGGGGGCTCCTTCGAGGTCGAGGCGTTGTGTGCCTGGAGTGAGAAGGCGAAGGACTGTCGCGGCTCCTACTCATCCACCACATCTATTGTGGTGTTGGTGCCCCTCGGATCCGACGAGGACCTGGTCTTCTGCACCGTCAAGCAGTAGTCCGTAACCGC
Source organism: Triticum dicoccoides (assembly GCF_002162155.2). Taxonomy (NCBI): domain Eukaryota; kingdom Viridiplantae; phylum Streptophyta; class Magnoliopsida; order Poales; family Poaceae; genus Triticum; species Triticum dicoccoides. The sequence goes on from NC_041386.1 coordinate 20,686,648, forward strand.
CAAAGAGTCGGGCGCGCGCTACCATATGATCAACGCCAAAATGCTCGCGGAAGCGGAGGAAGCCTGTGCTTGGATCCACGTGGAGCGGCAAGCTAGGGCTGCTCGGGTTCTGGCAAAGAAGCAAACCCGGGTCATTTGTGCCATAGTTAACCTACCCCTAAAATCAAGCGAGAACATGTCCAGTATTGCATCCAACACATCCAACTATGGCAGCAAGTAGATCCACCTCAACTCCTATGTCACCATCAAACACTACTTCCACGACAAAGACGACGACAACACCAAGGGCCAGGTAACCTGTCGGTGAACTTCCCCTATCAATAGTTCTACCTTAGTTTATGCTATTGTTTCGATGAACTAGTAGAACATGTCGTCATTTTGATAGTTCGATGGTATGTATGATAAACTCACCTATGTTATGTTCTAGTTTGCTAGGTCATAGCATTGCAATGTTTATACTATTCATGAACTAGGAGCTATGAAAGCGAAGTACGTGTGTTGATCGACGATGCATGCTTGTGTATGTATTTGAGAGTTAGGAAATGGGGAGCACGGTTGTAAGCGCACACCAATGAGGGATGAGCCCATGCCGTATCCGAGCGTGTCCATGGACATATAGAACGCAAAAATTAGTTGTGTGTGGTTGCAAATGACCTTAACTCAACAAATACTCTTAATTCATGAAAGAGGGCATTTGTTTTCCATTGTCACTTGTCTCGATCTGTCTAGTCCACGGTTCAAGTTATCTCTAATTTGTATCCACCACATAATTTGATCCATATGTTTGGGAGATTTGTTTTAACAAAGCAACACGCCACCTCGCCGATTTCTATTAGAGAAACCGGCACAATATTTACAACATCGTCAACGATGAAACAAAGAAACAAAAAGAATCCAACTACAACTAAAAGATCAACCAGGAAGTAACAATATATATGAGTTTAGCCAGAACAACTTAACTAGGTGCTCTAGGAAAGCATAGCTAAGGGAACAGCCAAAAATAATCAAAAGTAAAGAAATGGTCGTTTAAATCACATTTTTATTACATACGCATCAAGCACAGCCCAAAGTAAAATTCCAGGAAGCAACATATTCTTCTCTTCTTCACAACTCCAGTCTTCTAGCACCAGGTTCCATCCATGCCTTTGAGCATAAGCCTCTCTAAGCACCATCTTTGATCATCTCACACACATCTTCAATTCTTCTTCGCCTTGGTTCTTTTTGCAAAATGCTCCAGCTTGTAAGAAAGTGACAAAAGTTAGAAACCACAATGGCCACTGTAAAAGAAAACACTAGTTGGATCACTGGGAAACTTCTTCTCAAAGCAAACTTTGTTTCTAGCCTTCCACAATATCTACCATAGACTAACTTCTCCCTTCACCACCAGAGCTCTCTGTCTTTGGCGAAGGATTGATCCTAAGCTCATACTAAGTCATCTACATTATCATGAGCCATATCTATTAAACCACAGGCAACCACTTGCCAAATTAATTTGGCCAAATTGCATTCAAAGGAAGTGGCTAATTTCTCTTCTTTTTTTCTCACAGAAGTGACACTGGCCAATGCGAGTCCATCCTCTTTTGAGCAGCTTATCTTTAGTCAGGATACCATCCTTCAACATTAGTCAAAGGAAATGTTTAATCTTCTATGGCAACTTCAACATTTAGATAAATCTGTATCCCACCAAAGCACGTGCTTTCAAATGCCAATACAATTGCTTCACCACAAATTTACTATTGCCATTTAAAGTGCATATCACTCTGTCTTTGTCTTCAGTCGAAATCTCCTCACCGACCAAGCTACGAAGATCAGCCCATTATTGTTCAATGTCTCCATACATGGTTCTTTTGAATTCAAAATCACTCCATCCTCTACTCTTAACTGATTGAAGGGTACTTAAGTTGCTAAAGGAAATGGCATACAATCTAGAAAATCTCTTTGCGAGAGCCAGATCATCAAGCCAAATGTCTTCCCAGACGGGAGTTTTCGCTCCGTTTCCTAACACCCTCCCGACAAGGGGGTATGTTTCGAAGATAGTCGCATGGTTTTTGTATAATGAAAATAAGGGTTGTTATCCATGTCGGTACTTACAACACTTTGTTGGACGTTATTGTTTTGCAAGAACCATATGTATTTTAACCAAAGAAATGTGCCCTTACTCGCAAGGTGGCCCTTATGTACTCGTGTACACGTTGACTTTATATTTAATGAGTAATGCTACATCTACAAAAGGTTGGTCAATTTTTTTACAGGCAAGCTAATGTGGGGGATTATGATTGATAATAAGGGAATGAAGAGGCCCATCCCAAATTTGTAGATTCTTGGTAGATCCGTGCTTGTGTTTCGTTTGCGTTTCTCTCGTTGAAGAAAGGGACATCGATAGCGTGAATGCTGTACGTCCGTGCCTGAATCAAGTTGGAGTTGTTCACGCACGCACCAGGACGCAGAATGTGTTTTAGACCAAGGAATTTCTTTTTGTTGGTCGTATACAGAGGCAGGAACATGAACCCTTTGGAGGGTCATTTTGACATCCCGACTAGAAGCTGTAAACAAAAGAGACGTGGCCACGTTTTGCCTTTCCTTGTCGTGCACGCTGGCCTGGCTTAACATGTTAAGGCCCGTGCATTCAATTGCTCATCTAAACCTAGTTTCTTAAAATGTAATTCCTCTGTAAACTAATATAAGAGTGTTTAGATCACTATTTTAGTATTCTAAACGTTTTTTATATTGGTTTGCAGAGGGAGTACTCCACTAGTAGAAGGGAAGTACGCGTACTGCCACTACGAGTACTTGGCTAGTTGGCAACCTTCTCGGCGGGAGCTCGACCTGCCAGGGTCGCTGATTTGACGGCTCCCTTCTCGGCGGACGGCCCCGTTGTCGTCGGCCAACCCATCATCTAGCGGTGCCAACGGCGTAATGTGCCCATCGTCAAGCCGAGCGCCATGCAGTGTCATGATCGCTCAGGATGCGTCGAGACAGGGGCAGGTCCCGGGTAACCATCCAAATTAATTCCACCTAGAGACTCAAAAGGAGTATCTCTATCAATTTTGCAAGAGGCGCGTGCGCTGGAAGACCGTACCAGCAGTACGTACTGTGGTAATCGTGGACCAGCGCTTCATGCTTAGCGTTACGGATTGACCACCCGGCAGGAGTTTAAGAGCAGAGAAGAGCAGCAGTAGCTGCGGAGACATGCATGTGCCAACCAAGCGTACTTGTCCGTCTGTCTGATTAATCGAGTTCATTAATCCAGGATCGAGAAAGGTGGCACAGTGCAGTGCGACGAGGCGGAGCAGGACGCCAAGGACTGATGGGACGGCCATTGCATCTAGATTAGGCGGAATCTAGGTGGCCTAGCTACTCATGTTCCGCAATTATAAAGCGCCATCGCCAAACGAAGAACCTAACAAAAAAGAGAGAGAGAGACGAGCAAACATAGAACGAGATGATAATCGATCCAGTCGGTCCACCATGGGCCGATCTTCCAGCCGGTGACAAGCAGTACCGGCACTCCGAGTGTCCGACCCGTCGTCCATCCGTGAGCTGATCGGTCTTGTGGCCAGTGACAAGCACCATCAGGACCAACACGGCCATGCGTGTGGAAAGTACCTACGCTACGTGTAGTACGTGCACACATGAGGTGGTGATGAGATGCGTAACTCGGAGACGTGACGGAACGAAACGGCGAGAGACTGATGTGAAGGCAGTGGTTGGCTCTTGAACGCTGATAAGCCATCATGCGGGTGGTTGGGTGCGAGCATGGCCATCTCATCTCATGGTTAAGTCGGTGGATTAGACCGATGGGCGAAATTGCCACCAGTACACTCATTTTTTTAGGGTACACTCCTTTTTTTGAGAGAGAGAGAGGAGAAGAAGCAGCAGTACGTACACACTCATACGGCCATACCCGGCCAGCCCACGGGTCCCGGTAAGGGGTGCACGGGCCGCCGCTGCCAGGCCCCGGCTCGGCCCGGCCTCTACCGGCAGCGGGCCCACAACGCTGGGCGCACAGACTGCGAGCCGGATTGTTGCCGCCGCCGCCGCTTGGCCCGGCCGGGCGCGACCCGAGCGAGCGAGCGAGCCACACCCGAACCTCCCAACCAAAGCCGCCTCTACCCT
>NC_041386.1:20691056-20716146 GCF_002162155.2 Triticum dicoccoides
TTTCTCTCTCTATATTATCTCTCCTCTCACTCTCCCCCCCTCTCTCCCTCTCTCCTTTATGGCTCCGGCGCTGCAGAGCCCGCACGCACAGTCCATGACTACTCCGTGCGTGCGTGCGGATTGACTCGCGCGCGCACACAAACGCCACTCCACCCCACCCCCTTCCGTCCGCGTCAGTCCCCCTCGTGCACCGCAGCAGCAGCCAGCGGCATTCAGCGCCGCTCTCGCTCTGCTTTTCTCGCTTTGCTTTCTTCTCCCTCCTGCTGCTCCCCCCTCGCCGGTCACCACCTCCGGCCTGTCCTCGAGCTAGCCTGCCAGGCGCGACACAGACGCCGGACGCTCGGTGGGTGATACGAGATCTGGTGGGCTAGCTGAGCGGAGACGCTCGGCCACCTATGGGCTGGGCGAGCCGGCGCGGCCTCGCCGCGGCGCTCCTCCTCCACCTCCTCTTCCTCGCCGCTGCCCTCGGTAAGACAGCCAGCGACATGCACTTTCTCCGTGTTTCTTCGGCATTATATACAAGGCGAGCTCTAGCTCACACGTACGTGCGCCGCGCATGTGTATGTCTCCTGCAGGTGGGTGCGCCGCGACGAGCCGGAGGAGCGGCAGCAGCGGCGGTAGAGCAGCGCTGGAGCAGTACTCGTGGGAGGACCCTGCGGAGGCGGCGCGGCGGAGGGAGCTGGTGGGCCCGGGCTCGTCGCCGCCGACGTGCCGGAGCCGGTGCGGGCGGTGCCACCCGTGCCGGCCGGTGCACGTGGCCATCCAGCCCGGCGTCAGCTTCCCGCTCGAGTACTACCCGGAGGCCTGGCGCTGCAAGTGCGGCGACAGGCTCTTCATGCCATGACCGCCCGTCCACGGCTCCGTCTGCACATATATGTATGCCCTGATGCTGCTCCCGGCTCGGTCCGCCATTACGGCTGCTTCAGCTCACTCACGGGAGCTAGCTCCTCAAGGCCACGGCTGCCTGCGCGCACAAGGCCAGGAGGTCCAGCACACGCACGGCAACCAGAGGGATCTAGCTAGAGAAGAAGAAGAAGAAGAAGAGGGAGCGGAGCGCAGAGAGATCCATGGAACCATGGAAAGAAACCAAACATGGAGGCTTCCTCCTCGATGTATGTAATAACATTGTTCAGTTCTTGGAGATTTTAACCAGTGTCTTGTCGTCGCGTCCGAAGAGGTGGAGAGATGGATCGAGATTGTTCGTTCACGCTCTCTCTCTCTGGTTCTTCTCCTTGTCAAGTCGCCAAGCCAACTTCCGGTTTTGAGGAGTGATTTTCCGACTAATTTTCGTTAATCTATGATGTATATTTCCTCATGGACAACATCTTCCTCATCATTTTGCTCTGTTCGAGCATGCTTCCTTACGTATAAAAGAGCCAGTATGCCAAACTAGCCACAAAAGACGCTTTGGCCGAGTGGTTAAGGCGTGTGCCTGCTAAGTACATGGGGTTTCCCCGCGAGAGTTCGAATCTCTCAGGCGTCGATTCTTTTCCTCCTTTTTTTTACGCTGGATCTCTCCAAATTTTCACTTCCTGCTACTACACGCGTTTTCCATGTCTGGATGGAGCCTGTAATTGTTCTTGGGATTCCCTGGATCTTGTGGCCAGTTCAATACACCACACCACACCCAAAGAAACAAGAAACAATCTCCCCCATGAAAAAGTTCAGAACAATTTCTTATCCTCACTCCATCCGTTCCAGCACAAGCGCACTCCATGGCAGGGCATGTGCCTCGTAGAGCCGCATATAGTATGAGCGCGTACAGAAAACCATGGCTAGGCCCCCAAAAGATGAGGCGGGAACAGTAGCAGGGATTTCCTCTTCCTAGGAGTGTAGAGCTACAGCTGCAGTGCGCGACGAACAGCCCGAGCTGCATGCCATGGCAGCTGCAGCAGTGCAGCACGAGCCCCTCTCTCTTTTCTTCAGACTCTTTTCTTCACAGGAGCAAGAAACAAAGGAAAAAGCCTGCGCGCGCCTAGTATACAAACGCCACAGCAACAGTGGCCTACGGCACGGTAGGCTTCCCCCGGCAGTGGCACTAATTTATGCAATTATGCTACTGCTACTCCCAGCTGCCGCTGCTGCTGCTTTGCTCGCGTCAAATCAGCATAAGTTCCCTAGAGAGGAGAGGGGATGAGGAGGCCTGAATGCCCTACTTTGGACGCCATGCATGCCACCCCGTGCCCTTTTTTTACGTGTTTGTTTATGAATTATCGCCGCCCGTCATTTGTTTGCACGCAATACTATACTTAGCCGTAGGCTCAGCTCACACGCAGGCCTATCTACGTGCATGGCTGTAGCTCAATCATCTCTGAATTATGTATGTTGGCGGCAGCGTTCTGCGCCATTCATTCAGGCACGCACGATGAGGCTGCAGGCGTCCCCGGCGAGAGGGGGCAGGCACAGCCTCTGCGCCGAGGGAACAGAAACGGTGGCTTTCCTCCCTATCGCCCCACCTTTTGGTCATTCCGTCCGTGAAAACCTCGTCTCTTTCCTCGGGAGAGGGGGAGAGGCCTGGGAATTTGGCATGAACCTCGTTCCTTTCCTACAGTGTCTCTGAGCTGAGCTGAGCTGAGCTGGGGTGAGCTAGCTGGGGATGAGATGTGTGATTTTCTTGGAGCTGTTTCTCCCGCGTGAAAATTTTCCGGGGGCCGGCGTACTAACTCCTGTCGGTGATGGAGACCGAGCCATGTCCCTGAACATTTTTTAAAGCCCATGGAGCCGGCCAGGGATGGTGGATTGGTGGTGGCACATGAGTCCCGATAAAAGGTGATCCAGCCCCGGGCATCCTTGAATTCATTCTTTTATGGCTCCTACATGCGTTCAACTAATAGTAATTCCATGACTTGATCTGACGGGAGCACTGCTAATAAGCTCAGCTCAGCTGTCGGCTGTCTCTCTCATGCACGAATCTGGCCGCCCAAATTTCACCGGATTCTTATCTGGAATTAGCTTACTGAAAAGGATGCGTTGTTGGGCTGCTTGCATCATATAAGTGGATGCTGGTAGATTTCTTCCATTGTTATAAATGAAATGCTGTTGGGAAGCAGGAACATCTGTCCTCCTCTTGTGAGATCTTTGTGCTCCTCCAGTTTCTCTCTAAAATATATATAGAGGACATGATTGGAGCACGGCTCCTTTCTGTGTGCAGTTTTTCGTCGTCAGAAACGCAAAGAGTGTCGTCCCCGTCGACGTCGTCGCAGGGTGCCACCTGCTCCCCCCTGCGAAAGCTTTAGCTTGGCTTCAGCACTGTGTCTACCAATAGTATCCTCGGGAGCGCGGTCGCTTGCTCTCGCAGCAAAGCTAGTGGTGGTTTCGCTCGCCTCCACGCGGAACAGATGAGCGACGCAGCAGCGTAACTGTATGACTGAATCAGATCAAACACAAAGCAGAGACGAGCAAGCGTTTCGCCTGCACGCAGACGCAAAGATTCGCCAGGGCCGAGGCGTTGTACGTGCGTGCGACGCAAGCAAGCACAGTGAGAATCTCTGAATCTGCAGATCATGGCGGCCCTGTCAGATGTTCATTGTGTCGCTAAGCAGTGGCGGATTAGGCGCAGGTAACCACGCGAGATGATATTTTGCTTGGTGAGGCAGAGTGTTTTCAGTAGCAGTTGATCCAGCCCATGGCTCTGGTGTGCTGATTGCTGAATATCGCCGGCAGCCAAGCCAAGGCTTTGGGTGCACGCCATTTGCTCACGAAAATTTGCTCGCACCTACTTCCTTCGTTCCAAAATAGATGACTCAATTTTGTACTAACTTTAGTATAAAGTTAGTATAAAGTTGGTTCATCTATTTTGAAACGGAGGGAGTAGCAATTACCGCGTCCCGCTTTGTTAGTTTTCCAAGCGAACTACATTCAACATTTATCTTACCCAAAACTTCCACTCATGAACAAACAAAACAAAATCAGAGTGGGAATGGAATCGAAGGCAGCATATTTCAATTTTTTTTTAGAGAAATGAGGGGTACCATTCATGTATAATGTTCACAGGGATACAAATTGCTAGAATGTCCTAGGTGGACACATGCCATACCTAAAAAAAAGCCACACATGCCAACCCACTTATCGATTTTGTTTTTCACAACTGACATTTCACTAGTTAACTCATTCATGGCCCAAGTACCAATTGACAAGGCAGCTATGAAGGCCCACGATAAGGAATGGTTGGTGGTGAGGGAAACCAAGCACTTCATAGCTTGTTCTTTCATTTTTCCGGCCCAGTACTAATACTGCAGATTGTAATAATCTCTAAAAGTAGGAGTACTAGATGCGCGAGCATGTGGGTCTGAGTTGAAAAATAAATTGAAAGATCATGGACAAGAATGTGGAAGCATTCAATACCGGCTAAATTAAAAGTTTTTGCTTTGAGGCTTGCGCGCCAAAGCTTACCCGCTGCAGATGTTGGCACCGACTAGTGTTTGCAGCATTTGTGGCTGGAGCGAGGATTCGTGGAGTGCAGAATGGCTTGATGTGTTTGGGTACTGGTCGATGAAGAACTTCTATGATAAACCGAGGAGCTGCGGTGAGCCAAATGCTAGAAGCTGGTTGTTCGAGATGGATGATTTCCTATCCAGTACAGATAATGTGAAGATGATTACTGCCCTGTGGGCAGTCTGGAAGGCAAGGCGAGATATCATACATGAAGATGTTTATCAGAGCCCTTTTGAAACATGCAATTTTATAACACATTTGTTGCATGAGCTGGGCTTGATCGATTCAGCAGAACAGAGAGGTCAGCAGGAGAGGCAGCCAAAGGGTGCTGTGAAAGGTAATGTTGATGCTGCATTGTTATATGAGAACAACAGGTGCTCGGCTGCAGCTATTTTTCGTGCTGATGATGGTACCTACCTGGGGGCTTCGGCATTCGTTATGGAGACTGTTTACGGTCCAGTTTGTGTTGAGGTAATGGCGTGCCGCGAAGGGCTGTGCTTGATGCAGGACCTAAATCTGTATAAGGCTGTTATAGCCTCTGATTCTACGGGGGTTGTTAGAAGTATCTATGAAGGAAGCAGAGGAGAGGAAGTCATGATCTTAACCGAAGTCACGCGCAAGCTGGAGGTTCTACGAGATGTTTCCTTCAAACATGAAACAAGGGTCTACAATGTAGATGCTCATAATATTGCTAGAATGTCTAGTTTTATTAAAATCTAAAGGAAGTACCATGTAGATTTTTTATGATGAAAAATATCAAACTTCTTTTTGCTTTGTTCTATTTATAGAGCATAGGATTCTGTCATTGAGGAAATCGACATCACAAATAAGAACATGAAAAGTTTCAGCCACCCAACAATCAAATAGACAATCGGTTTATTTAATATTATAGAATTATTCACAGAGACAGTTTATTCCATTTTCACACTAAATCATCAATTCTCGCACCGTAGAAGAATCAACAAGTGCAAAACAAATACTGCAGCAGAGACATACACCCAACAAAGTACATCTCTAACGGGCTAAAAGCTCTACCCTGTCCGTGAACAAATACTCCCTCTAGTGTTATACCGTGGTATAAACCATCCTCTGTTCATGTCGCCTGACCCATGGCCAGTGAGGCCAATATCAGCAGAGGAAGTAGAATTTGCCGCAAAACAGATCCTGCAAATGATGTAACAAAGGGGCGATGACAGTAAATTCACCCGTACGTACGACCGATGCAGATGTCGAGACATATCTGAAGGAAGCCTTTTATACCTGGAACAGGTGCATTGCAATTGTTTGAAACACTTGCAGAGCCAGCTGGTGGTGCTGTAGAATTGGAGTTTGTGGATGGTAGGATCCCGATGGCTGCGCAATCCGCTCCGTAAGAACCTGAAATGATGCCAGGAGTTAGATGTGAGATGCGTGGTTTTGCTGTACAGATGGGAAGTTGCTTGTGTCCATATGATCTTACAGTCTTGAAAACAAGGCATTGTAGTCATGTTCAGAACATTGCTGAAGCCCTCCTTGCACTCGCAGTGGTAGCTGAGCCCCGTGGCGTTCTTGCATGTGCCCCCCGAACCACAGTAAGCTAAGTCACAAGCTGTAAAAAGGATTGTACACATAGAGATCAATAAACATGACTACAGATTAAATGAAAACAACATGAGCACAAAATGTACAAATAGGAAAACAAGCAGCGGTAAAGGTGCAGTAGTTACGGTCTGCCGAGACGGAGACATTTTTGGGTGAAGGCGCCGGTGTTGGGGCTGAATTGTCGTTAGAGCATGAGCGATCAATGGTACCTGCAGGGATATGCTCTTGTTGGTTATGTGGGATGATATAAGCAAAACTCTGTAATATTTTGTGTGCAGATAATATTGATTAATTTCTGTGCATTGGATTAGTATACACAAGTGTTCCTTCAGGTGTAGGAAGAAACATACTGAAACACAAGAACCCTGAAGAGGGCACTTTTGATTGAAAAGAAAATCTGAAGATGACACGAAGGCAGAAGCATTTAAAAGTAACTTATCCCTATTCTGACCGATAGACATGCATGTTAAAGATTTAAGACCCATGCCTGTCTGTTTCAACAATAGAGACAGCAAACAGAATTGAGAAACTGCGATTACTACGCGTTTTGGTGGACCAATGAGATTTATGTACATGTGGACTTTCAATGCCTAAAAATCGACTTTATTCAGACTGAAAAGTGGACATCCTTTTGGAGTACAAAATGGACTTCGTGACTCTGCAAGTCCACATCACAATGTATTCGAGATGCATATAAACCATCCAGAGTTCTGGCGCAGTTCAGATTGCTGAAATATTCTACTTTCCTGAGAACTAATTTTACAACAAAACAAGAATATGTATTCAGAAGCTAATCGTGGGTCAGAATTCAGAAAAGTTGCTGACAGATTAGGCATCCCAGGACGTAGGTGTTATGCAGTTACGCACCGTCACCGGTACAACAAACAATTCCGGCATTTCTGGGCTGGCCTGGCTGCCCATTGATGGAGGAAGAGAAAGGACGTATACGCAAGAGGAGCGCGCACTTACAGTTGGGGATGACGCAGGGCAGGAACCTGAGGCTGTCGCCGACGTGCATCTGCTTCCACCCGGGCTCGCAGTCGCACCTGTACCCCGGGAGGCCCGTGGTCACCGTGCAGTTCCCCTTCCCGCAGGCCACCGCCTTGCATAGCGACCCTGCTCGCGTCGGCCACACAACCCCAGGTCAGAAACCACGGCCAAGCTCGTAGTAATTGACATCGCCGGCGGCGTTGGGAGAAGCGCGCGGGGAGACTTACCCATGACGGGGGCGAGGAGGGGGCTGAGAGGGGAGAAGAAGTCGGCGGCGGCAGGCCTGGCGGTGATGGCCAGGAGGAGGAGGAGGAGCACCAGCGCGGCGCCGCCGGCGAGTCGTCTCATCTTGGTTTCTTGGTTTCTCTCTCGACTCTGCTGCAGCCGCAAGTACCGCCGACTAGTACTGCTCTGCTGCTGCCCGTTGGTGTTTCCGGTCTCTGCGCTCCCGTGTGTGTGTGGGTGGTTGTTATGATGGAGTATAAAGAGGCGGATGGATGTGTACAGTTAGTTGGTAGGGAGATGAGGAGGTTTTATGGGGGCTTCCAATATTGACTTAGCAGCGAGGAGCCAAGCAAAGTCAAGGTGGGTTCCGTTCCAGATGGCGCGCTCCCGGATACTTTTCAAATGTATTGTCTTCTGTTTTTCGTAAACTATTGTTCAAATTAGTGACTATAGCTTGATGGATATGGAAATAGTTTTGTTATTTTCAAAAAAGCTACGGGAGTATTTAGCCCAGTTCGCGGTAAACATAGTGACAAACGAATATCCAACGGTTAGGAATGTCCATCATGTGAAATCGCACGGCCAGGAACACTCAATTCGTGAGAGGGCGGATGCTGTTTTACTATTCTTAACTAAGAAGACAATAAATTGTTTATTTAATTAGCGAAAAACGGACGGACTCGTCCACATTGACAGCATAGAGCACTTTGGCCAACCTGGCTACCGATGAGAATGTCCCGGCGTTACCGAGAAGAAAAACACCCGTCAAGAGTGCATACGAGTGTCGTCGTCTCACTCCAAATTCAATTTACCGTAGAGCACCATCAACAAAGCGCTATTCGCGAACTACATGGATCTTGACGTCGACACATGACAATAGTCAAACACACACCAGCATGAGATGGCTCCGACTTTGATGGTGAGCTTCACAAGAGAAATATGCAAAGTCAGATGCAGATCGAGTTCTTCACAAATGACCACCAAAAGAAAAATACGTGCATACATTTAATGGACATGGTTGGATGGCCACTTACGTATCCATGTCCCACGACGTGTCCGCGAACTGATAGCGAGCCCGACTTGAGAAACATTGTTGGAGATGCCCTAACCCCCTGATGTATCACATTTCGGCCGCATCACCCACTCACCCCTAAAAACCAGAATGTTAATCGCGCAAACTTCGTAATACCAGAGAAAACACCCTCTCTGTTGTTCTCTTTGTCTTGCACTCCGGCACGGCGACCTCAGAGGCTTCCCCTACCTCCTCGACTGCCCAAATCATATCCCCGCTGTAGCCGTTATTCTTCATCCCCGTCGGGGGCTCGAGGTCGATCTTGTCTGCACACAAAGTCTTTGCGGCTTCACAGAGCTCTGATGTGCCCCTACCCGTTCCTCATAGCGCACAACATCATCGACATGTGCCTTCACACATCGTTTTGCTTCCACCCTCCTTTTCCTCGGCGGCTGCAGACACAACACATGGTAGCATCGCAAGCTATGGTGGAGATGTACGACTCAACAACCAAAGGCCGGCCTCTAGAATCCTCGCCGGAAGAGGAAGCGTGATTGCCAGGGCCGTGCACCTGTGTTTCATTCTTTATTTGTAAAAAGCGAGCAAAAGCTTTTTTTCATGAAAGCGCGACCAGGTAACCCCTATGCCGACGTTGATGCCGAAGCTGGAGGCGGTGAGAAGGACTCGACGGGTGACGGGCGGTGATGCGTCTGCCTCCTCGCCAGCGAGGCGGTTGCCGTGCGCGAGAGGCAAGCGTGGGGGTCTTAGAGCAACTCCAACATTTTTCTTAGAAAGCATGATGTAAATTTTAGGAAAAACAATTCCCGAGAGCTACTTTTGTCATATCTTGTAGAGTAAACTTCTTCCTCTAATCCCAGCAAAAAAAAACTTCTTCCTCTAAAATATGTTTTTTATTTTATTTTTCTTTAATTAAAACTAGATAATGGCCTAGGGTCTGCCATTCAGTGACACGTGTGACGGCCTCCGATGAGACAGTGCGGTTGCGGCTGGCGACAAGCGGTGTGGTGATGCGGGGCAGTCGGGTGGTGGCTCCACAACACATCAGCATGATAGGCAGTGGCAGTGTAGCTGCATTATGATGGGGCCGACGACTCGTCAACGGCGTGGTGGTGTTCCGATGGGCAGTGGCTGTGCGATGAAGTTGCGGGAGGTTATTTTACCGCCAAAAGTTTACGGGAAGCAAAACTTTTCCTACACCAAAGGGAAGTTGTGGTCAAGTTGATAGGATCCTGTAAATTTATCCACGTTTTGGGATCCGTTGGAACTTTGTGTGTTGGAGTTGTCCTAGCGCGCTTGGACAACTCATTGGCGGCGACGGAGATCGGCGCACGGCCCTGGGTGAGGTGCACGGCGGCGACCTTGAGCCATCCTGAGCCCAGGTTCGGGTGCGAGACGAGGCTGAGAGCATACAAATCGGTGTTTCTACTGTGTGTTACCGAGTGCGTTTCCAGCCGGAACAGTCGATCGAATCGACCCGCGTACGTGCGCGTCTAGTCAGTACTCCAGGCCAGGCAACCAAAGCCAGGTCCAGATGTACACGGACAGCAACACCGGCCTGTGAAACATCTGGAACCACTCTTGTAGAAGTACGCGACGAGCCGGGCCACCGGCGCTCCTCCCGTGGACCGACACGGCAAAACCGGTGCGGCGTCGTCCGTCGACGCAGGCAGCCCCGCGAGTGAGAAAATTACATCTACAGTAACTGAGCTTGACTCTAGGGTTCACTTTGATCACTGTATTCATGAAATCGCAAGTTACGGTCACCGGGCTCGCTGAACCGGGTCACTATACGGTAACCCATACCGTTTCGGCTCGTATCACGTGCACGTGGACGAATTTGACAAAAAAAATACGCTTGGACTTGCCAGCTATACAGGACACGTCGAGGGTTTCTTCATCCTCTCCCCTCCCCTGTCGATTCCCACCTCGTTCCCCTCATCCGACTGCTAAATCCCTAGCGCAATCTCTCATCCTCTCCCATGTCGCTTGGATCCAACAGTTGCATCCTCTGCTCCCATGTCCGACGCGGGTAGCTCATCGGGGGCCGGTGCGGGTTGGCTTCCTTTGATTCAATGCCCTGATTGCAAGATTCGCCAGATTAGGAGGTTTGAGTCCACCACTGAAAAGCATCCTGGGTGGATCTTGTACAAGTGTATGAATCATAAGGTTAGTACAAGAACATTGACTGGATGTTGTTCTTCATTTGATTTTTATATTTGTTTTTGATTTGATTTTGAGATTTGTTCTTGATTTTGTGAAATAGGTAGGGAAGAAACCTTGCAACTTTTGGCACTGGGAAGGTAGTTACATTGATTATTTGAAGGTAAATGGACATCTGAGAGGTGAATCTGTGGATAGTATAGTAGAGATGAAGAAAAAGAAAAACACGACATAAGTGGATCATGAAGATATGATGAAGATGTTGCTGCTGCTAAAATCACTTTCAGGAGATGTTACAGACTTGGTTGCTATAATGAAGATAGCAGTTGTACTGCTATTTGCAATTCTCTTTGTGTTAGTGTTAGTTCTAGTTAGGATGTGATTGTTGTCAATGTTGGCAATTTCTAAGTAAGAAGGAGACTTTTGTGTTGTTTGATGTCAGTGGTAATAGAAACCTTTGTGCCAATAATATTTGTGGAGACAACTTTGCTGTTGGAGATTAGAAAAGTGAAAAATGTTATTATATGGCATGAACTGATGAGACATTTCGCATTTGATAACATGCATTTGACTGTTGAACACTGACAAGAAGGAACAAGACTGAAATTTGAAAATTTGCAGTTGATAACACATAACAGTACTGAACTGAACATGCATTTTACTATTGAACAAATGAAGAACATGAATTTGATAACACCATTTCTTTAGCATAACAGAAACTGGTCATTCATAGCTCCTTGATAACACACATAAGTATTTCAAAAGCATACAGTACTAAAAGGTTCACAATTTAGCATGTCTTAACATTTAGAAATTGCAAAATACTTCATCCATTACATTAAATGGTCATTCAGGACCTGAATTCATCAAACATGTTAACTTTCTTGTGCTTATTTGTTGCAGCAGCTGCTTTTTTCTGCAGTGCAACAATTTTCTTTGCTTCTGCTTCTGCTTTCTTCTCTTTTGCAGCTCTCTTCTTTGCCTCCAGTAGTTCTTGTTTTTCAGCTGCTGTTGCAAGCTTCTTGGCCTCAAGTTCTTGCTCTCTCTTTTTTCTTGCCTCTGCTTTGAAAGCTTATTTTTCTTGAGCTTTTTGGCCTTTTCAGCTTGTTTCTTGGCAAGGGATTCACCTGCTTTTTGCAAAGCAGCAACTTCCCTTTGTGCTAGGATTTCAGCACACCTCTTTTCATGCAATATTTCATTGGCTTGCTGCTTGGCCTCCCTCGTCACTTCAACTCTAGCTGCAAGATTTCCTAATCTTGTTGCAGTGCTGCTGCCTACAGATGGCATTGCAGCTCTAGCTTCTTTGAGGAAAGAGCTTTCAGGCAATGGTCCTGGCACCTTTCTTTTCCTTGGTTTAGGAGCCTGTAACAGTAGTGAAACATGAGATGTATTTCATATCAAGATCATATTTTTAACAAGGTTCAATGGACATACCTCATTTCTCATGATTTCCATCATTGAATGTGGATGAAGAGCTCCAATTGGAGGCATGTCATGTTCCTGTGTGACAACAGGCTCCTCACTTGCCTGTGTCATTGATGGTCCAGGTGCTTGTTCTTGTGTTGTAGCCTACACATTTGCAACAAGGTAAAATGGATGTATCGAGCACTGAAATATTAGCCAGAAGCTAAAATGGATGCATCGAGTACTGAAAAATTTGCCACAAGCTAAAATGGATGTATCGAGCACTGAAATATTTGCCACAAGCTAAAATGGATGTATCGAGCACTGAAATATTTGCCACAAACTAAAATGGATGTATCGAGCACTGAAATATTTGCCACAAGCTAAAATGGATGTATCGAGCACTTAAATATTTGCCACAAGCTAAAATAGATGTATTGAGCACTGAAATATTTGCCACAAGCTAAAATGGATGTATCGAGCACTGAAATATTTGCCACAAGCTAAAATGGATGTATCGAGCACTTAAATATTTGCCACAAGCTAAAATGGATGTATCGAGCACTGAAATATTTGCAAATGTTACCTGTGATAGAGCAGGTTCTTCTTCTTCTTCAAATGTGGCTCTTGGCCTCTTCCTCATTTGCTTCTGCATAGGTTTTGCCGCAGGTAGGCCTTGCTTGAAGGCAGAGCACCCTTTCTTATTATGTCCAGGATTGTTGCAATGGCTGCAATGAATAATTGTGCCTATGCCTTGTAATCTTTTTCCCTCCTTTCTTTGCTATTACCTCCTCTGGTTGCATTCTCCTATTCTTGGCCTTTCTCCCTAGTTTCTTCTCATACAAAGGAGGCTTAATTACACAACCACCCATTTTCTGCCACTCCTCCTGTCTTCGCAAGGCATAATAATGTGAGCATATGCTTTGGAGAAATTGCAAAGATCATAACACTTGTGCACCATTTCCTCAGGATCAATTAGTTCATCTCTATAGCAAGCTATGGAGTGGGGCAGGGAATGCCAGTTAATTGCCACCTTCTGCATGTGCATGCCTTGAACTGCAACTCCACAATGTACTCCCTACCATGTGAAGAAACTTGGAAGATTCCCTCTCCAGCATTAGTAGGGTAACAACTATTAGACCATTCTATGTGCTTCAGAAGCCTTTTCTTGATCTTTGGGCAGATTGGACCATTAAATTTCTTAGCCTCTTGCTGCTTGTTATAATGTTTGCTTGAAAGTTGTGACTTGATTCTATCAATCATGGTGATGATTGGCAAGTCTCTAGCCTCCAAAATATATCAACAAGTATTTGAAGAGATAACACATACTTAATGTTGGGGAACGTAGCAGAATTTTAAAATTTTCTACGCATCACCAAGATCAATCTATGGAGTCATCTAGTAACGAGGGAGAGAGGAGTGCATCTACATACCCTTATAGATCACGAGCGGAAGCGTTCAAGAGAACGGGGTTGATGGAGTCGTACTCGACGTGATCCAAATCACCGAAGATCCTAGTGCCGAACGGACGGCACCTTCGCGTTCAACACACGTACGGAGCGAGGACGTCTCCCGCGCCTTGATCCAGTAAGGAGGAGGGAGAGGTTGAGGAAGAGGGCTCCAACAGCAGCACGACGGCGTGGTGGTGATGAAGCTGCAGTACTCCGGCAGGGCTTCGCCAAGCTCTTATGGAGGAGGAGAGGTGTTGGGGAGGGAAGGGGCTGCGCCTTGGATGTTGTGTGAAGCCCTCCCCTCACCCCTCTATTTATAGGGGAAAGGGGAAGGGGGCCGGCCCCCTCTAGATGAGATCTAGAGGGGGGGCGGCCAAGGGGAGGGGGGCTTGCCCCCCAAGCAAGGGGGCGCCCCCCTTAGGGTTTCCCCCAACCCTAGGCGCATGGGCCCTAGGGGGGTGTGGCGCCCCAGCCCACTTGGGCTGGTTCCCTTCTCCATACAGTCCATAAGGCCCTCCGGAAGAGGTGGACCCTCCCGGTGGACCCCCGGAACCCCTCCGGTGGCCCCGGTACAATACCGATATGCCCCCGAAACTTTTCGGCGACCATATGACAACTTCCCATATATAAATCTTTTCCTCCGGACCATTCCGGAACTTCTCGTGACGTCCGGGATCTCATCCGGGACTCCGAACAACATTCGGTAATCACATACAAGTCTTCCTAACAACCCTAGCGTCACCGAACCTTAAGTGTTTAGACCCTACGGGTTCGGGAGACATGCAGACATGACCGAGACGACTCTCCGATAAATAACCAACAACGGGATCTGGATACCCATGTTGGCTCCCACATGCTCCACGATGATCTCATTGGATGAACCACGATGTCGAGGATTCAATCAATCCGTATACAATTCCCTTTGTCAATCGGTACGTTACTTGTCCGAGACTCGATCGTCGGTATCCCAATACCTTGTTCAGTCTCGTTACCGGCAAGTCACTTTACTTGTACCGTAATGCATGATCCCGTGATCAACCACTTGATCACATTGAGCTCATTATGATGATGCATTACCGAGTGGGCCCAGAGATACCTCTCTGTCATACGGAGTGACAAATCCCAGTCTCGATTCGTGCCAACCCAACAGACACTTTCGGAGATACCTGTAATGTACCTTTATAGTCACCCAGTTACGTTGTGACGTTTGGCACACCCAAGGCACTCCTACGGTATCTGGGAGTTGCACAATCTCATGGTCTAAGGAAATGATACTTGACATTCAGAAAAGCTACAACAAACGAACTACACGATCTTTGAGCTAAGCTTAGGATTGGGTCTTGTCCATCACATCATTCTCCTAATGATGTGATCCCGTTGTCAATGACATCTAATGTCCATAGTCAGGAAACCATGACTATCCTTTGATCAACGAGCTAGTCAACTAGAGGCTCACTAGGGACGTGTTGTGGTCTATGTATTCACACATGTATTACGATTTCCGGATAACACAATTATAGCATGAACAATAGACAATTATCATGAACAAAGAAATATAATAATAACCATTTTATTATTGCCTCTAGGGCATATTTCCAACAGTCTCCCACTTGCACTAGAGTCAATATTCTAGTTACATTGTGATGAATCGAACACCCATGCAGTTCTGGTGTTGATCATGTTTTGCTCTAGGGAGAGGTTTAGTCAATAGATCTGCTACATTCAGGTCCGTATGTACTTTACAAATCTCTATGTCTCCATTTTGAACACTTTGACGAATGGAGTTGAAGCGACGCTTGATATGCCTGGTCTTCCTGTGAAACCTGGGCTCCTTGGCAAGGGCAATAGCTCCAGTGTTGTCACAGAAGAGAGTCATGGGGCCCGACGCATTGAGTATGACTCCTAGGTCGGTAATGAACTCCTTCACCCAGACTGCTTCCTGTGCTGCCTCCGAGGCTGCCGTGTACTCCGCTTCACATGTAGATCCCGCCACAACGCTTTGCTTGCAACTGCACCAGCTTACTGCCCCACCATTCAAAATATACACATATCCGGTTTGTGACTTAGAGTCATCCAGATCTGTGTCGAAGCTAGCATCGACGTAACCCTTTACGATGAGCTCTTCGTCACCTCCATAAACGAGAAACATTTCCTTAGTCCTTTTCAGGTACTTCAGGATATTCTTGACCGTTGTCCAGTGTTCCATGCCGGGATTACTTTGGTACCTTCCTACCAAACTCACGGCAAGGTTTACATCAGGTCTGGTACATAGCATAGCATACATGATAGACCTTATGGCCGAGACATAAGGGACGACACTCATCTTTTCTCTATCTTCTG
This sequence comes from Triticum dicoccoides, assembly GCF_002162155.2. Lineage (NCBI taxonomy): Eukaryota > Viridiplantae > Streptophyta > Magnoliopsida > Poales > Poaceae > Triticum > Triticum dicoccoides. The sequence goes on from NC_041386.1 coordinate 20,706,675, forward strand.
CCGTGGTCGGGCATTGAGTCGTGCTCAATCTCGTACCTTGCAATACAGGCAAGAGCCCCTTCTTTGACTGATCCATTTTAAACTTCTTCAATATCTTGTCAAGGTACATACTCTGTGAAAGACCAATGAGGCGTCTCGATCTATCTCTATAGATCTTGATGCCTAATATATAAGCAGCTTCTCCAAGGTCCTTCATTGAAAAACACTCGTTCAAGTAGGCCTTTATGCTTTCCAAGAATTCTATATCATTTCCCATCAATAGTATGTCATCCACATACAATATGAGAAATGCTACAGAGCTCCCACTCACTTTCTTGTAAATGCAGGCTTCTCCATAAGTCTGCATAAATCCAAATGCTTTGATCATCTCATCAAAATGAATGTTCCAACTTCGAGATGCTTGCACCAGCCCATAAATCGAGCGTTGGAGCTTGCACACCTTGTCAGCATTCTTAGGATCGACAAAACCTTCCGGCTGCATCATATACAATTCTTCCTTAAGGAAACCATTAAGGAATGCTGTTTTGACGTCCATTTGCCATATCTCATAATCATAAAATGCGGCAATTGCTAACATGATTCGGACGGACTTCAGCTTCGCTACGGGTGAGAAAGTCTCATCGTAGTCAACCCCTTGAACTTGTCGATAACCCTTAACGACAAGCCGAGCTTTATAGATGGTCACATTACCATCCGCGTCTATCTTCTTCTTAAAGATCCATTTATTTTCTATGGCTCGCCGATCAACGGGCAAGTCAGTCAAAGTCCATACTTCGTTTTCATACATGGATCCTATCTCGGATTTCATGGCTTCCAGCCATTTGTCGGAATCCGGGCCCGCCATCGCTTCTTCATAGTTCGAAGATTCACCGTTATCTAACAACATGATTTCCAAGACAGGGTTGCCGTACCACTCTGGTGCGGAACGTGTCCTTGTGGACCTACGAAGTTCAGTAGCAACTTGATCTGAAGTTTCATGATCATCATCAACAACTTCCTCTCTAGTCGGTGCAGGCACCTCAGGAACATTTTCTTGAGCTGCGCCACTTACCGGTTCAAGAGGTAATACTTCATCAAGTTCTACCTTCCTCCCACTTATTTCTTTCGAGAGAAACTCTTTCTCTAGAAAGGACCCATTCTTGGCAACAAAGATCTTGCCTTCGAATCTGAGGTAGAAGGTATACCCAATAATTTCTTTAGGGTATCCTATGAAGACGCATTTTTCCGATTTGGGTTCGAGCTTTTCAGGTTGAAGTTTCTTGACATAAGCATCGCATCCCCAAACTTTTAGAAACCACAGCTTAGGTTTCTTCCCAAACCATAATTCATACGGTGTTGTCTCAACGGATTTTGACGGAGCCCTATTTAAGGTGAATGTGGCAGTCTCTAAAGCATAGCCCCAAAATGATAGCGGTAAATCGGTAAGAGACATCATAGATCACACCATATCTAATAGAGTGCGTACGACGTCCGGACACACCATTACGCTGAGGTGTTCCAGGCGGCGTTAGTTGTGAAACTATTCCACATTTTCTTAAGTGTGTGCCAAATTCGTGACTCAAGTATTCTCCCCCATGATCTGATCGCAAGAACTTGATTTTCCTGTCACGTTGATTCTCAACCTCACTCTGAAATTCCTTGAACTTTTCAAAGGTCTCAGACTTGTGTTTCATTAAGTAGACATACCCATATCTACTCAAGTCATCAGTGAGGGTGAGAACATAACGATAGCCACCGCGAGCCTCAACACTCATTGGACCGCACACATCGGTATGTATGATTTCCAATAAGTTGGTTGCTCGCTCCATTGTTCCTGAGAACGGAGTCTTGCTCATTTTACCCATGAGGCATGGTTCGCACGTGTCAAATGATTCGTAATCAAGAGACTCTAAAAGTCCATCTGCATGGAGCTTCTTCATGCGTTTGACACCTATGTGACCAAGGCGGCAATGCCACAAGTATGTGGGACTATCATTATCAACCTTACATCTTTTGGTATTCACACTATGAATATGTGTAGCATTATGCTCGAGATTCATTAAGAATAAACCATTCACCATCGGAGCATGACCATGAAACATATCTCTCATATAAATAGAACAACCATTATTCTCGGATTTAAATGAGTAGCCATCTCGTATTAAACGAGATCCTGATACAATGTTCATGCTCAAAGCTGGCACTAAATAACGATTATTGAGGTTTAAAACTAATCCCGTAGGTAAATGTAGAGGTAGCGTGCCAACGGCGATCACATCGACCTTGGAACCATTCCCGACGCGCATCGTCACCTCGTCCTTCGCCAGTCTCCGTTTATTCCGCAGCTCCTGCTTTGAGTTACAAATGTGAGCAACCGCATCGGTATCAAATACCCAGGAGCTACTACGAGTACTGGTAAGGTACACATCAATTACATGTATATCACATATACCTTTCGTGATGCCGGCCTTCTTGTCCGCTAAGTATTTGGGGCAATTCCGCTTCCAGTGACCACTTCCCTTGCAATAAAAACACTCAGTCTCAGGCTTGGGTCCCTTCTTTGGCTTCTTCCCGGCAGCTTGCTTGCCGGGCGCGGCAACTCCCTTGCCGTCCTTCTTGAAGTTCTTCTTACCCTTGCCTTTCTTGAACTTAGTGGTTTTATTCACCATCAACACTTGATGTTCCTTTTTGACTTCTACCTCTGCTGATTTCAGCATTGAAAATACTTCAGGAATGGTCTTTTCCATCCCCTGCATATTGAAGTTCATCACAAAGCTCTTGTAGCTCGGTGGAAGCGACTGAAGGATTCTGTCAATGACCGCGTCATCCGGGAGATTAACTCCCAGCTGAGTCAAGCGGTTATGCAACCCAGACATTTTGAGTATGTGCTCACTGACAGAACTATTTTCCTCCATCTTACAGCTGAAGAACTTGTCGGAGACTTCATATCTCTCGACCCGGGCATGAGCTTGAAAAACCATTTTCAGCTCTTCGAACATCTCATATGCTTCGTGTCTCTCAAAACGCTTTTGGAGCCCCGGTTCTAAGCTGTAAAGCATGCCGCACTGAACGAGGAAGTAATCATCAGCACGTGTCTGCCAAGCGTTCATAACGTCTTGGTTCTGTGGGACGGGTGCGTCACCTAGCGGTGCTTCTAGGACATAATCTTTCTTGGCAGCTATGAGGATGATCCTCAGGTTCCGGACCCAGTCCGTATAGTTGTTGTCATCGTCTTTCAGCTTGGTTTTCTCTAGGATCGCGTTGAAGTTGAGGACAACGTGGGCCATTTGATCTACAAGACATATTGTAAAGATTTTAGACTAAGTTCATGATAATTAAGTTCATCTAATCAAATTATTCAATGAACTCCCACTCAGATAGACATCCCTCCAGTCATCTAAGTATAATATGATCCGAGTTAACTAGGTCGTGTCCGATCATCACGTGAGACGAACTAGTCAACATCGGTGAACATCTTCATGTTGATCGTATCTTCTATACGACTCATGCTCGACCTTTCGGTCTTCTGTGTTCCGAGGCCATGTCTGTACATGCTAGGCTCGTCAAGTCAACCTAAGTGTATTGCGTGTGTAAATCTGGCTTACACCCATTGTATTCGAACGTTAGAATCTATCACACCCGATCATCACGTGGTGCTTCGAAACAACGAACCTTCGCAACGGTGCATAGTTAGGGGGGAACACTTTCTTGAAATTATTACGAGGGATCATCTTATTTAAGCTATCGTCGTTCTAAGCAAATAAGATGTAAAACATGATAAACATCACATGCAATCAAATAGTGACATGATATGGCCAATATCATTTGCTCCTTTGATCTCCATCTTCGGGGCTCCATGATCATCGTTGTCACCGGCATGACACCATGATCTCCATCATCATGATCTCCATCATCGCGTCTTCTTGAAGTTGTCACGTCAACTATTACTTCTACTACTATGTCTAATGGTTTAGCAATAAAGTAAAGTAATTACATGACGTTTATGTTGACACGCAGGTCATAAATAAATTAAGACAACTCCTATGGCTCCTGCCGGTTGTCATACTCATCGACATGCAAGTCGTGATTCCTATTACAAGAACATGATCAATCTCATACATCACATATATCATTCATCATTCATCACAACCTTTGGCCATATCACATCACAAAACACTTGCTGCAAAAACAAGTTAGACGTCCTCTAATTGTTGTTGCAAGTTTTTACGTGGCTGCTATAGGTTTCTAGCAAGAACGTTTCTTACCTACGCCAAAACCACAACGTGAATTGCCAATTTCTATTTACCCTTCATAAGGACCCTGTTCATCGAATCCGATCCGACTAAAGTGGGAGAGACAGACACCCGCCAGCCACCTTATGCAACTAGTGCATGTCAGTCGGTGGAACCGGTCTCACGTAAGCGTACGTGTAAGGTTGGTCCGGGCCGCTTCATCCCACGATGCCGCCGACTCAAGATAAGACTAGTAACGGCAAGCAAATTGACAATATTGACGCCCACAACTACTTTGTGTTCTACTCGTGCATAGTAACTACGCATAGACCTAGCTCTGATACCACTGTTGGGGAACGTAGCAGAATTTTAAAATTTTCTACGCATCACCAAGATCAATCTATGGAGTCATCTAGCAATGAGGGATAGAGGAGTGCATCTACATACCCTTGTAGATCACGAGCGGAAGCGTTCAAGAGAACGGGGTTGATGGAGTCGTACTCGATGTGATCCAAATCACCGAAGATCCTAGTGCCGAACGGACGGCACCTCCGCGTTCAACACACGTACGGAGCGGGGACGTCTCCCGCGCCTTGATCCAGCAAGGAGGAGGGAGAGGTTGAGGAAGAGGGCTCCAACAGCAGCACGACGGCGTGGTGGTGATGAAGCTGCAGTACTCCGGCAGGGCTTCGCCAAGCTCTTATGGAGGAGGAGAGGTGTTGGGGAGGGGAGGGGCTACGCCTTGGATGTTGTGTGCAGCCCTCCCCTCACCCCTCTATTTATAGGGAAAAGGGGAAGGGGCCGGCCCCCTCTAGATGAGATCTAGAGGGGGGGCGGCGGCCAAGGGGAGGGGGGCTTGCCCCCCAAGCAAGGGGGCGCCCCCCTTAGGGTTTCCCCAAACCCTAGGCGCATGGGCCCTAGGGGGGTGTGGCGCCCCAACCCACTTGGGCTGGTTCCCTTCTCCATACAGCCCATAAGGCCCTCCAAAATAGGTGGACCCTCCCGGTGGACCCCCGGAACCCCTCCGGTGGCCCCGATACAATACCGATATGCCCCCGAAACTTTCCGGCGACCATATGACAACTTCCCATATATAAATCTTTACCTCCGGACCATTCCGGAACTCCTCGTGACGTCCGGGATCTCATCCGGGACTCCGAACAACATTCGGTAATCACATACAAGTCTTCCTAACAACCCTAGCGTCACCGAACCTTAAGTGTGTAGACTCTACGGGTTCGGGAGACATGTACACATGACCGAGATGACTCTCCGGTCAATAAACAACAGCGGGATCTGGATACCCATGTTGGCTCCCACATGCTCCACGATGATCTCATCGGATGAACCACAATGTCGAGGATTCAATCAATCCGTATACAATTCCCTTTGTCAATCGACACGTTACTGGTCCGAGACTCGATCGTCGGTATCCCAATACCTTGTTCAGTCTCGTTACCGGCAAGTCACTTTACTCGTACCGTAATGCATGATCCCGTGATCAACCACTTGATCACATTGAGCTCACTATGATGATGCATTACCGAGTGGGCCCAGAGATACCTCTCCGTCATACGGAGTGACAAATCCCAGTCTCGATTCGTGCCAACCCAACAGACACTTTCGGAGATACCTGTAATGTACCTTTATAGTCACCCAGTTACGTTGTGACGTTTGGCACACCCAAGGCACTCCTACGGTATCCGGGAGTTGCACAATCTCATGGTCTAAGGAAATGATACTTGACATTCAGAAAAGCTACAGCAAACGAACTACACGATCTTTGAGCTAAGCTTAGGATTGGGTCTTGTTCATCACATCATTCTCCTAATGATGTGATCCCATTGTCAATGACATCTAATGTCCATAGTCGGGAAACCATGACTGTCCTTTGATCAACGAGCTAGTCAACTAGAGGCTCACTAGGGACGTGTTGTGGTCTATGTATTCACACATGCATTACGATTTCCGGATAACACAATTATAGCATGAACAATAGACAATTATCATGAACAAAAAATATAATAATAACCATTTTATTATTGCCTCTAGGGCATATTGCCAACACTTAATTCATTATGAAGAGAGAACACATAGCAAGTACATGAACAATTGAAGAACACATAGCAAGTACATGAACACATAAATGTACCACTTACTTATTGAAAACCTCACAATTGTTGTTTAGTAAAATATCACATTTGGGCAAATCAGTCTGGAATGCCCTAACCCAAGTGTTAGGCCTCTTCTCTACAAGCCAAGCATGAGCCTCACTATCAAGAAGTCTCATCTCTTCCATATATTCTTCATACCGGTCAGTTGTGGTGCACCTAGCTATCTTCCAGAGCTGGTTTTTCAGAACATATCCTCTGTATTTCTCTCTGAAATTCTGCCAAAGGTGCCTGACACAGAATCTGTGTTCTGAGTCATGAAAATGCTGCTCTACAGCATTTATTAGGCCCTACAAGTTTTGTAAGTCAGTCAGTAAGTAAGTGGATATCAGACATGCCAGTATGTAAGTAAGTAACTATGTACATATCTTTACCTTTTGCTTATCAGACATGACAGTCCATGCTGAGGTGTTCTGAATCCCAAGATCCTGTTTCAGTGTTCTCATAAACCAGCTCCAAGTGTTAATATCTTCAACATCTACAATGCAGTGTGCCACAGGATAGATACAATCATTAGGATCCATGCCAACTGCAGACAGAAGCACACCTCCATACTTAGTTTTCAAATGACATCCATCAAAACAAATTATGGGTCTACACCCTGCAAGGAATCCTCTTTTACATGCATCAAAACTGAAGTAGCATCTGTTGAACCTTGATTCATTGTCCAATTGAATGAAAAATGTGCTGTCAGGGTTGGATCTTCTAACTTCATTTGCATAATCCCAAAGCATGTTGTACTGTGCCTCCTCATCTCCATGGATTATCTTCAATGCATATCTCCTTGCTCTGCTTAGTTTACTACAAGAAGCTGCCATATTCCAGTCCTTTTGCACTAACCTCCCAAAATTTCTCAAATTCATTCCTTGATCTGCCCTGAAGTACTCCAAGTACTTTTCTGCAAGATATCTAGTAGTAAATGCCTTTACTTTCCACTTCTTAGAACATTTGTGTTCATCATTGTAACTCTTGATGACCATGCAGTTTGTTCTGCTATCATAACTACACCAAATGTTCCAGGGGCAGTGCGACTAACATTTTGCTGAAATTCTTTTCCTATCATTTACTGGCAATTTGATCTCAAATCTATTTTTGCAAGCATATTCTCTCACTGCTTTTCTAAACATTTCTGGTGACTGGAAAACTTGTCCAATTTTGAATTGTGGATCATGCAAATCTTCCTTCTTAAAGCTTTTAAATTTGTACTTTGCACTTGCTTCATCATCAGAATCTGGGAGCTCAAGGTCTTCTTCATCTGATCCTTGTACAGGGTCTGGCTTTGCTCTAATATGAACATCAGTAGGCTCCTCCACTGTCTCCTCTTTAAGATCATCATCTAAATCACTGACATTATAATCACTATCTACAATCTCATCAACATAGTCTGATCCTTGTTCACTCCCATTTACTTCAGCATCAGAAACCGACCCTTGACTGTCATATGCAACAGAGCCATCCTCTTCACTCTGCTCCACATCTTCCTCCTCATTTGCAGCTGCTTCTTTTGCTGCTTGCTCTGCAACTGCTTCTTCTGCAACTTCTTGTGCATAATTCTGTTGTACTGCTTGCTCTGCAACTGCTTCTTCTGCAGAATTTGTTCCTTCTGTTGCTTGCTCTGCAAGTGCTTCTTCTGCAGCTTGTTCTGCAGCTTCTTCTTCTGCTAGGTCTGCATCATCTGTAATGGTGACATGAGTGACAAACTTACACTACATTTTTTCCACTGCTTCCTCCTTAATTTTCCTGTCCAATAAATCCTGCTTAATCTTCTGCTTATGCTTCTCTAGTGCTTCCTCCTTAATGATCTGAATTGGTTTGATAGGACTAACAATAGTAAGCAGGTCTGCTACGGGAAACTCTATCACATCATCCCAGTCAAACTGCCTGAAACTCTCATCATGATCAAGATACATTTGCAAAAACTAGTGCCCAAATGTTACATGTGCCCTCATGTTAAGACAGTTGTCATTGCAAGTGATCTTCACAAGACCACCTTCAGTCATTGGTTTATCAGACATGCAGTAATACATTTGCAATCTCCCCTTCACTTCATAGCCCAATTCTTCTACCAGATCTTCTAACTTCTCGACAGTAAGTGTATCCCCCTCCACATAATCATACCACATGTTTTCTCCATTGACAAATGCACGATTTTTACCAACTCCAAGGAAATAGCCACCAAAATTGATGCAAAGACTGAAGTTTGATAAGTAGTCAATTTCATCTGCAGATTTACATAAAACCCTAGATTAACTGCCTAAAATCCATATTAGAACGGAAACCCTAGCAGTAACATCAAAATCTGAAGGCAAATAAGAGCGTGCAACCACCTAATCGACCTCAAATCGATTAGATTCAGAGAGAAAGGGGGGGGGGTTACAGAGGTTCAGGGAGAAAACAGGGGCTTACCATACACAGGTGGTGGGTCTCCTTCTGCTCGGCGACGAGGCGCCATGGTTCAAGTCGTCGACGAACCCTCTGGCCGCCGTCGCTCCGTCGGTGGATGCCTCCGCCGGCGGCGACGAAACCCTAGCCGATCAGCACCGCCATCGCTTCCCCTTTCCTTTCTCCTCTCCTCTGCCTCGGAGGCGTCGATGAAAAGGTGAAGCGTGCTCGACCAAACAGGGGGAGGGGGGAATGCAAAATAGCTCGGTCGCTGCTCGCTTCTTTAAGTTTTGTCGACGTGTCATGTCCAACTGGCGAGTCAAAGCGGGTTTCTGGTCAAATCGGGCCGATACGAGCTGAGACGGTATGGGTTACCGTATAGTGACCCGGTTCAGCGAGCCCGCTGACCGTAACGTGCGATTTCGTGAATATAGTGATCAAAGTGAACCTAAAGTCAAGTTCAGTTACTGTAGATATAATTTTCTCCCCGCGAGTCCTCGGCGTCACGGGATTTCACCGCACCGGGCCGAGCGCGCGCGCTGGCTCACGGTTATTTCCAGCTGCCGTGCCCACAACGGAAGCGGACGCCGAGCGTAACGGAAAGATCCTCCCCCAAAAATCCCCCGCCCGCCCCCAAATTCAATACCCTCCCTCCCCGTCCACGGCCACCGCCTCTCGCCCCCCTCCTCCCCTCCACCTCCACCTCCA
>NC_041386.1:20716851-20806720 GCF_002162155.2 Triticum dicoccoides
TTCCCCTCTTATCTTCCATTAGGATATTCTGTTCAGAAATTCAAGCAATCATCAAGGTGAAACACACTGTTGCTAGGGTCCCAACATTCTTAGTTTTGTTCCTAAGGTTGATTCTGTGGAAGGCCGTTTATACAGCAGACTTAAGCACTGATGTTTCGACTAGCGCATGTAGTACTACTTAAGTCCTTCACATTCAGAATAAAAACAATATCGGCGGGTAGCTATATGGAACTAACATACATAATCCATGAACTGCCTTCTTAAGTTTGTATGATACTAGACACTATGGTGCGGGTACTTACTCTATAGCATACAAATGCAGTGTCAACATTTACTCAAATAAGCATATCTTCATATACAGCCGCATAGGAGACACACATGAAAAGGAGCATGAAACAGAAAATCAATATGGGCCTTATTACCATTTTACTGGTCACATATCACTGGATTCTGCAGGTCGTCCACCAGCTCAAGGCTGATGCTGAGTTCTGGTTCAGGAAGCTTTAGGGGCTGATGCTGAGTTCTGGTTCAGGAAGCTTTAGGGGCTGATGCTGAGTTCTGGTTCAATAAGCTTTAGGGGCTGATGCTGAGTTCTGGTTCAGGAAGCTTTAGGGGCTGATGCTGAGTTCTGGTTCAATAAGCTTTAGGGGCTGTTTGATGTGGCCATGCCAATCGTTGGCTCGCCAAATAATTGGCGCTCGATTTCCCCACCCACGACCTGCCAAAAAGTTGGCTAAAAACTGAACTAGAGCTGCCGCTGAGCCATGAGCGCACCAATTATTTGGTCCCCATCGAAATGAACACCCATGCTGGATCAATGTCCAATATTTTGTCAGGGCTTCTCAGGGCAATTAACCAAACAGCCCCTTGTGTTAGTCTTTTTTCAGTGTAGTTTGTGTGGCCTCCTGGTCGTTGCTACTTATGTAGTTTAGTTTAGTTGGTCTACTTGGTTCAGGCTGGTTGTAAGGTCGTCGTATTCAGACTAGGGAACTTTGGTTGTTGATATCATTTGCATATTTCAGCTTGCACTTTTTTTGTTGATATCCTGATATAAAATTTGAATCTGTCTTACCTAGTGCCATTTGCTACTTGTGCAGCTGGGATTTGGGTGAGGGAGTTCCAGAGAAGCCTAAGGCTGTATGGAGGTTGGACGACGATCCTAAAAATGCGCTTACTCTGGAAGCACAAATGTACGTGTGTTTTCAGTGCCATGTATATTTATTCCCAACACCATTAGTTTATTCTTTATCGGTACTTCTCTATTGTGTTGCAGATATGCATGCCAAAGTAAGAGAAATGAAATGGGCATTGTATTACGATCACGACTCGAGAGGTATGAAGAGGGCCGGTGTCGGTGTCAAAACCGGCGGATCTCGGGTAGGGGGTCCCGAACTGTGCGTCTAGGCCGGATGGTAACAGGAGGCAAGGGACATGAAGTTTTACCCAGGTTCGGGCCCTCTTGATGGAGGTAAAACCCTACGTCCTGCTTGATTAATATTGATGATATGGGTAGTACAAGAATAGATCTACCACGAGATCGAAGAGGCTAAACCCTAGAAGCTAGCCTATGGTATGATTGTTGTTCTGTATGTTGTCTATTCTATCGACTAGCCTGGCCCTGGTTTATATAATGCACCAGAGGCCTAGGTTAACAAGAGTCCTAGCCGAATACACCGGCGGGGAGAAGTCCTTGTCTTGATCGCCAAGTCTTTGTGGAATCTTCCTTGTATGCGGCAGCTGTCCGAACTGGCCCATGAGTATATGGCCATGGGGGGCCCCGGCCCAATCTAATAGATCGGGAGACGACGTGGTGAGTACCCCCTAGTCCAGGACACCGTCAGTAGCCCCCTGAACCGGTCTTCAAGTTAGGGACGCTCCTCGATTCTTCCGAACTGTTCTTCATCTTCGGTCGTCGGTCTTGAAAACTGGTTCAACAAATCTTCTTTATCTTCGATCTTGAGGATCGCCGAAATGCATTCGACGAGTTTACACGTCGGGTATCCGAGGAGCCCCTTTAAGTTTCCGGCCTTTACCAATGCCTTGTTATTTTTATGCCACACCTCGGGTTTGAAGTTGTTCCCGGGCGGCAGCGTCCTCTTGCGTCCGAGCTCCAACGCCGGACTGTATTCAAGGTATCTTTTGCAACCGAGCACCAACGCCGGACCGCTTCCCAGCTCTAACGCCGGAATGTATCCGAGCTCCAACGCCGGACTATGTATCCGAGCTCCAACGCCGGACTGTATATCCGAGCTCCAACGCCGGACTGTATCTGAGCTCCAACGCCGGACTATATCCGAGGTGTCGTAAATCACCTTGGTTCAAAGAGGTTTGAAGGAGTTTAGCCGAGCTTAATGCCGGAAATGCCCTCTATGGAGCCAGCCACTAGCGCCTGAGCTTTATGCCGGGCTGCTTCCGAGGTGGTGCACCACCCCGAATGTAGGCCGATTTTTGTGAATATTTTTTATTGGTGCAATTTATTCTCTGCCGAGATATATAGCCAGTAGCCCTCAAGGTGTGTATCGGTCTAAAACCCGAGATGCACCTGAAGGATGACGTAAGACCGCTGATCCCAGTAACCGTTGAGACTCAGGTTGATTTGCAAAATCGGCCTGAGGATCAAGTCCAAGCTCGGCAGAATACTTCGGGACACTAAAAGCGTCGTGCTCAGTCCTCGAGACTCAGGTTGGGTGCGGCCGACCAACCTAAGGATCAAAATCTCCTCGAAAACTATATTGCACATAAAATTTTCTGCATTGGACAAGCAATGCAGTAGCCCCCGAGATACTGGTCGGGTGGTAACACCAGATCAGGGGATCAATGTGCCCTTTTAATATTTGTAAATAATAAGCCCGAAGCCCAGTAGCCCCCGAGCCTTAATGCGGGCACAGGTGGCCGAATTAAGGATCAATATCCATAGTAAAATCACAAATTATGTGTAATGACTCTATGTATCCAAGTACTTTACGTCATTAATGCTCGGATCCGCATTGTACAAAACTTTGTTAACCGACATCGGCTTCCACCTCCTCGGCCAGTAGCCGAGGAGTGTTTGTCCTACTTTATAAAGCCTTTATGAGGGCAAAGATTTACAACAAACAAGGCAATCTGGCCATACGGTTTTATAAACAAAGGTACGCAGAGAGTTATATTACTGTTTAACAGAAGAAATGTCTTCCAAAGAAAATAGTCCCGCTCTCGGTTCCTTTCTTTGGGTTGTCATGCTAAGCATGATCATTAAACCTCAGCTCTAATGTAAGAGCAAAATATTGAGGATTTAGTTTGGGAGGCCAGTTAATAGCCCTCGGTAGTGTTCGGCGACAGTCGGGGTCAAGCGGTAAACACTTCGGCCAATGTTATGAACGGCCCATCATTTAACATAGTCATCGGATCGCTGACCAATTTACGCTTATTGTGAAAGTCAGTTTTCGGCTTTCTCCACTGAGGTGCTTAACCATGTGAGCTGGAAGCACAATAGCAGTGGTTCTCACTTTGCACGCCTAGCCGAACAAAACGGAACGTAGGAAGCAAGTGCAAGAGCCGGGCAACCCAACTATTGACCAAAGACACAATTCGAAACCGATGCATATATAGCAATATCTGAGAATGTTTTTGCCGAATCCCTAAATGTGTCCGGCATTGCACTGCGAGACTAATGCTGGAAAAGCACAAATAGTTTAAAAGTGCCAAAAAGCTTGGAAAACCAAGAAACGTCAGTAAAAACATGACGTCCGAACAATATCAAGTGTTCGGTGCCAATCCGAAAGTTGGTCTTAGAAAAAAGAAGTGCTTCTGTCGTGCTTTAACATGATACATCATATCTCAAGACTTCGAGCGGGTCAGCCTACGGCTTCAACCTCCTATCCCGAGGGCGGAGTACTTCTCATCAGGCCAGTTTAGCAAACTAAACTCTAGCGGCTTTGAGAGAGAAATTAGGCTCCCCGGCTAGTGACCGCACACTCGTGTCGAAAAAAGGAGTGATAAATAATAATAATAAAACTTTACAACGACTAAGAAGAAGAACACTTATTATAAAACGGCTCAAATAAACTTAAGAGCCCCCAAGTGACTTGGGTAGAAGAATGATTGCATGTACCGAAGTACTTATATCATATCTATGTTCAACCGAACTTTAAACGCGTCTTAACCGACCGTCAGCTTCTCCCTCTTCGGTCAAGGATCGAAAAGTGTTATGTACTCCTTCGGTCGAGAATATCGACGGTGTTTCTAATAACCAGGCAATCAGGCCATAAGGCTGTAACAGACAAAGCGCGCTCAGGGAACTTATGCTATATTACCGTGAAGTGTAAGAAGCATCTTCGAAGAAAATAGTACCCCCACCGATACCTTTCTTCGGTGCCCATTGTTATTATGAGACTTGTGCAATAGATTTTTTTTACTCATGAGTTCCGTTGTGTGCCGACCATCATTGAAAACTATAAGAGCGCTAGCTTTCGGCTTCACCCAGTCTGAGGTCTGGCTCGGGCGACCCGATCGTGACAATCGCAGAGGTGCTCCCTTTACTCCCTAGCCGAACAATCGGGAATGTAGGGGTAAACACAGGAGCGAGGCAACCCAGCTTGCAAATCGCTTAAGTCAATATGGTGCATATTGTGGCGTAATACACGAACAAGGAACGAAGCCGTACAAGTATAATCATATGCAAGTGGAAAAGCTTCATGAAGGAAGCCCCCAAATGAATTGGGTATTTGAATTTATGCGTCACAAACAAAGTTTGGACAAGGAAATTTTTTACAAGCAACTTTTTTCCAAAAAAGTATAATGCTTGGTCGAACCGAACACAAGTTAGAAATTAAAGCTTTGAGCATGAAAGCGACTTAGCTGGTTAATGTGTTCGGTATTGATGACGCGGTCCGAGCTTGATGCGGGGCAAGGTTCCATCCCCCAAGCTGGTCCCGAGGTGGCGGAGCGGAGAGCTCGACACGTCGAAGTGGTGACATAGCACGGTCAATGCAGACCGGCAGAGTGACGCCGAAGTCCCCGGATCATTTTCCTGTGCACAAAAATTAGTGCAAACCGGAGATAATAGTAATAATGATAATTAAAAAAATGTTGCATAATAAATAATTTATGCAAAGTGAGGAATAGAAGAAATATGGCCTGGCGCCGAAGTCAATGTCGATGCAGGGCATCGGCGTGATGTAGTAAAGGCGTGGCAAAGCCTGAATTCACAGGTCGGTCCGAGCTCCGGATGCGGCGTTCGCCGGACTATGTACGGAAACTGATCGAACCACCACGCGACCGTCGTTGATGCGGTCACCATTTGATAGACCTGTGTACATATCATGGACAAACCAGAGTAATAATTCCTTAAGAAAAATGAACCCAAACAAGCAAAAAATACTGGGATTAATAGCACCTGGTTTATTTGTTATAGCAATCCGAAGGAAGGTGATTCCCAAAATTGGGACTCGCTCCGCACATCCATTGCCTGATGGGCGATAAAACGATGGCATGGCAATGCTGGTAAAGGTTGACTTGCCGAGGCAAAAGCCCTCGGCCCAGCTAATGTGACGGAGCTGGTCGGCTAGTGACGCCGAAGTGTCCGGAGTAGGTTGATGAAGAGATGGCGAAGCCCCCGGTCCAGCCGAGATGTCGAAGCCTCGACGTCAGCCGATGAGTCGAAGTAGGTCGGCATGATGGACACCAGCTTGAAGAAGCAATAGTGCGGCCCTGTCGATGCAGGTCGTGACGTGGTCGATGCCGGCTTGATGAAGCGACCGTGCGGCGATGCCGGTATGCCCGCTCCGTGTAATCCGTGAGGCGGCGATGTTGATGATGATTTATCCTTCGCGATGCCGGACTCTTGTTCGGCTTGCCGAGATGATGATCCGAAGAAGTTGAGCTCGGCTAAAGTGACGACGTGTCTAGCGCAGGTCGGCAGCCGTGGAGTAATATTGCCGGACTGGTTTGACACCAGCATGATGTTGAAGATCATGTTCGAAAGATCTTAAAGTTAGTGGGATGTGTTCGGGAACAAAACACAATACCCCATACAAAACTTCCTTCAAAAGGGATATCCGAAATCCCGTTCATAAAAAAGATGAACTCGGGTCGGATTCGTTTTCGTGCAAAAAACAAATCCGAAAAGTGATGCACTAATCGGAAGGTTCCCGGAGTTTGGACGGTCGGATCGAGATGAAATTTTGAGAGGTGGTAGATATAGGAATTCCGCAACCGATCAACGGTTGGATCTTCCAAAGGACGTCCGAGCTAGAAGCTGGACACCACGCCCTAAACTCATCCAAATTCCCATCCAGATTTGACAGGGCTCCGGTATATCGTGGATTGCCAGAGATTCCTCCATCGGAACTCGACGAAATTTTTCAGGGTTGTTATAGACTCAATTCCGCACAATTCCACCAAAGCGATCGTCAAAGCGATACTCAAGGAGGTGGTGGCGGCAGATACGAGTTCGCTGTCCAAAAAAAAACCAGCACGGTCGCTTGAGGGCAATGTTGACGTTGAGCCCCCGAGCTCCATAGATGATTCCTCCGTGATCTTGATAGAGATCGGAGTTGATGTTTGATGAAGGCCCTCGTCCGAACATGGTGATCCGAACACGGGGCGCAATTCTTGGTCGAACCAAGGTGACCAGTCGAACTGGTGACGAAGACGCCGAAGTCGCAGTTGATCTGCAGGCGAGCCATCGATCCTTTTGTCGATCACACAGCGGAACTCTCAATGAAAGCACCAATGTCGGTGTCAAAACCGGCGGATCTCGGGTAGGGGGTCCCGAACTGTGCGTCTAGGCCGGATGGTAACAGGAGGCAAGGGACACGAAGTTTTACCCAGGTTCGGGCCCTCTTGATGGAGGTAAAACCCTACGTCCTGCTTAATTAATATTGATGATATGGGTAGTACAAGAGTAGATCTACCACGAGATCGGAGAGGCTAAACCCTAGAAGCTAGCCTATGGTATGATTGTTGTTCTGTATGTTGTCTATTCTATCGACTAGCCTGGCCCTGGTTTATATAATGCACCAGAGGCCTAGGTTAACAAGAGTCCTAGCCGAATACACCGGTGGGGAGAAGTCCTTGTCTTGATCGCCAAGTCTTTGTGGAATCTTCCTTGTATGCGGCAGCTGTCCGAACTGGCCCATGAATATACGGCCATGGGGGGCCCGGCCCAATCTAATAGATCGGGAGACGATGTGGTGAGTACCCCCTAGTCCAGGACACCGTCAGCCGGCCCTGGGCCAGGGCAGCAGGGGCGACGGCCCTGGGCCCAGCCAAACTAGGGGCCCCGACCTAGTGCTGCAACCTGCAGTGTATACATAGATATGGGCCTTGATAAATTGGTGCAAATAAGAAAATGCCTCTAGAAAGGAAGGCCCATCTCGTACAGAAGGCAGAAGCCCAACAGCCGAGTGGCCTGAACCTGAAGGCACACATGCACATGGCGAGCGATTTTGTTCCTCGTCAGACTACATACCGACGCCGGTTCGTTTTCTCGCCTGTTCGCCTCGACAGATCGGCCGATCGGGGCATCCGGCGACTGCGAATCTGCGACAGCTGCCACCGGCGGATGCTGGCACATAGGGTGCGTTGGCAAAGAATAGCAGGGGACAAAGGTAAATATCTAGATGAATTTCTCTCAGCCCTCAATCTTAATCTAGTGAATAGTGATTAATCTATAATCTTCTTTCTACGGCAGAGTTCCATCATCTGTTGCTGCCGACTTGGTCGTGAAGACCTGGACTTGTTGTAATCTTGTTTCCTTGATGATTGATGGATAGCTGAAGCATGAAGAACACGGATTGTCACTGATTTACTGCAACCTTCAGCCTTCAGGTGCCTTCACTCCTTTTCTTGCAAACATGCTGTCCAAAAAAGACGAAAAGAACAGATAATTCCATTGGATTGTAGAAGGGAGCTATGCATAAATATATTGTAAGGAATGAATCTACTGATAATCTTGAGGAATTAGATGGCGCTGGTGCTGAAGAACTACAACCTGCTGAGAATGAGACCACTGTTTCTGGAGCCGTTTCTCATGATTACTGAAGGCTTGGAGGTTTGTTAGCATGTCATTTCTTTTTGTTTATGCTCTGTAACTTCTATGATATATGATTCAGACCTTAAGTATGGCATTGTTATCATATATTATTTACCAAGACAAGGAAAATTACCACTGTTTATTGTAGCTTCGCAAAAAAAAATCTATCAATGCATGGAATTATATTTTTTGCCTCCAATTTCGCCACTGGGCCCATTCATTTGAGTTCGCCCCGGGGCCTCCGAAACTCCAGGACCGGCCCTGGGTATGAACACTCGCTGTTGATGTTTCTTCGGTAAGGCTATGGTTACAACACTTCAAGAGTCTGTTAGGCTTTTGCTGGTGCTGATGTTACGTGGCACTTTCTTTCCTGTACTTTGTATATATTTTGACTCTGACTCTGTTTATCCGTTATCACCAAAGATAGTGGGATCCGGTCTTTTGATTATATGGAATAGAAAAGATAACAGTGGGTGATTCCACAATTCTGACCATGCTAATGCAAAATAATGCAGCTTGGTTAGAAGATGATATTGTCTCCAAAGATCCAGAACTGTATCTGTATCCCGAGGAGGGTGAGATGGAGCTAGTTGCGAAGTGCAAGATTTTCCAAGGCCCAGTGAGTGTTTTATTTTATAATTGCTCTAAATGGTACACACGATCTAGAAGTTGGAACAACTTAAATATTGGAAACTACTGCAGGTTTTGGGGTTATCTTCCAATGATCTGCATCCGTATTGGATTGCTACTGCTGCTCCAGGTGAGAGCATCTATTCAACTATTTGCCTTATCACTTGTTCAGTTTCTTAGAGTTAGTCCTGGACTGATAGTCAGTTTAAAGTGAGTAAACAACATTCAACTGGTTGTTGGTTGGCACAAGATGCAAGTGTGCTGTTGGGATATAATCATAAATGTGGTAGTCTTGAGAGGTTATCCAGTTGGGTATTTTGATGATATCATGCTTAGTTCCTCTGGTGTTATGTAAACAGGTTTGTCTATGTTTTTTTCAGCTTAACGATTTCGGATCAGTGAAAGAGGAGAAGGTGCAGACGACATCCCTAAAATGGAATAAGATATACCCTACAGCCCTGGCTGCCACGAGCAGCAAAGGCACCACAAGTAATCTGTGTGTGTGTGTGTGTGTGTGTGTGTGTGTGTGTGTGTTCCTATCGCATGAATTATTTCACAGAGGTCTGGGATCTCAGAGCTGCAAAGCTGATGACAGCATTCGGCAATACAAAAGTCAAGAGCCTCTCAGATCTGGAGTTCAGCTGGAATAATCCCATGCACTTGGCCGTTTCAACCGCAAACAATGGTACTTCAGCAGCTGTGACGGTATGCCAAAAAATAATTTTTGTGACTTATTATGGGAGTCACTCTGTATTTAGTCTCTGATCAGTTGATATTTGGCTTCTCCTCAGGTTTGGGATATGAGATTCAGCCGCACGCCCTATCATGAGTACAGCACCGGTACCTCAGGTGTAAACTGTCTCTCTTGGAATCGGTCTGGCCAACTTCTTGCGTCTCATACCGACGGTACGATAAGCTGCTGTGATGTATACAGCAAGGAGGTAATATTGCAATGAACCATAACTTGCATAGTTTCACATTTCGAATTCATATAAAGCAGTAGTGATCTGTGTGTCAATTACAGATGATACAGGGGTTGACTAGGGCTTGGCATGGTGATCTGGGTGTCACTTGGACACACTCTGAGAATGCATTTGCCACACTGTCCTCAAAGTATGGAGTCAGGCTGCATGAGATGTAAGTCGAATGATTTCCATTTCTTTTCGTTGTATTCTGCACCTCAAAGTATGGAGTCATTTGCACACTGTCCTCAAAGTGACCTTTACGAACTTTTAACAAATTTCGTTTTGTATTTTACTTTTGTAGGAGTGACCAGAGGATTTACCCGTGAACCTGTGATGACATGACTGAATAGTGATTGCTGGTGGAGAAGGAGATGCTTCAAAAGCCGAGCTAATGGATACTGGAGATTGAGAAAGAGAGAGAGAGAGTCGACAACCTTACGATGTAGGATGTAGAAAATACTAACAATACCATGCATTTGTTCGATGCAATTCTGTTCGAGGCAACTTAACACGCTTTCTTCCGCATGTCCCACAAGGAGATAGGAAAAGGAGATGGGGGCTCACGTGTACAGCCCTTGATTTACTGGTTTTCGATACCTGTATATGCAAGTGAGATAGATTTACAAGTTTGATTGATTGATTGATTAATCAGTTCCGCATTGGTTCTGGTTGGGCGTGTTGCTCGGTTGTACTCACGTCACGTACGACTAGTTTAACCTCCGAACATGTACGGTAGGAATGTACGGATTGGTTGAGGTGATGTTGCAGGGTGAGCTCTTTATGTTAACATGTACTCCTTCCGTCCCATAATATAAGAGCATTTTTTACACTAGTTTTTTTTGAGGGGGCATTTTTTACACTAGTGTAGTGTCAAAAACACTCTTATATTGTGGGACGGAGGAAGTATATTCCTAAAACTCTATGTTGCGGCCTGTTCATCTTGTTAAGCTAGGATTCTCATGTTAGCCTCCCGATGTAATCCTTCCTTGTCCCTCACGTTGTGGCGATCCTTCTCATGGTCGTACTCCTCTGTCTATTGGGTCTGGCGCCCCATCTATATAATATGATCGTTGTGATTAAGGAAGGGTGTTAACATGTATATTCCCAGGACTCTATATGTTGCGGCCTAGTCATCTTGTTAAGCTAGGATTCTCATGTTAGCCTCCCGATGTAATCCTTCCTTGTCCCTCACGTTGTAGTGATCCTTCTCATGATCGTACTCCTCCTCTATATGTGCTATTGGGTCTGGCACCCCACCTATATAACACGAAACCATCGGCTAGAACCAGCATGACGTTCTACCAAAGTTGATACTACGTGTCGGTGGTAAAACCGACAGACCACAGGGTAGGGGGTCCCCGAGCTGTGGATCTCGGATCGATGGGTAACAAGGGATGAAGGAGACAGTATTTACCCAGGTCCAGGCCCTCTCGAAGAGGTAATAACCTACGCTCTGCTTTGATTGTATTAATGGTTGTGTACCGAGTACAGGCTTGATCTACCTCAAGATCGTAAGTTGTGTTCTAAGTACACGTCAAGTCTTCCGCAGATCCCATCTTGATCACGTCGAGGTATGAGGCTTTCGGAGTCCTTCCTTTTGAGAATGGTGGCCCATAAGCTTGGCCAAGGACCGTGGGCCAACTAGGTTGGTACCCCCTACTCCAGGATACGGTCAGTGGTCCCCGAACTGGTCTTCATCACCGAGGACGACACCCCTCTTCGGTTGAGTGACTTCGGCTTTGGAGTCTTCGGCTTGAGAGGACGAGTTCCCATGTATTGTTTCGAGTTCAGCTTAGAAGTCTTTGGGTCGTTCGACGAGTTTTACTTAGTGTTCGAACCTACCGCACGCGGCTTTCGGGCCCTTCCCTCGATCACCGTGCAGTCTGGGGAATCAGGCTGCTTTATGGTAGGATGCCGAAACGTCACCCCCTTTCCTCTTTATTTAACAGGTAAACAGTCCAAAGTTACAGCAAAGCGCATCTTGACCTTCCCTCTTCGCATCCTGGCACAAATTCTTTCCCTTCTCCCCCAAGGTCTAGCCTCGAGAGTATTTCCAGAAATGGCGAGTGATGCAGGCTCCTCGAAGCGATCCCACGACCCCCTCAAGGGTGACTGGGGGAGCTGCTCCGTTACACGCCTTCAGCTGGAGCGACTTGCCACCCAAGGCTACCTGCCGGATTTAGATGTTGCTTCCACTTATCTGGGCCTAATATCCGTGGAAGGGCAGGTGCATGCTGATAACCACCTCATCCCTCACGGGGACGAGCGTGTATGTTTTGTTCCATTTCTCCTCCATGGCCTGGGGTTTCCTATCCACCCCTTTTTGCGTGGCCTACTCAAATTCTACGGGAGCCAACTCCATCACCTCACCCCAACTCAATTTTACACATCGCAGGGTTTGTCGCCCTATGTGAAATGCACCTCGGATGTGCGGCGCACTTCCGGCTGTGGAGGAAGTATTTCTACGTGATGCCCCGCTCCCGAGTCGGAAAGCTACACGAACTGGGCGCGACTGAGGTCTGCCGGATAGCTGGGACTGACTACCCCGTATGCACCCCTCGAGAGGATGTCGACATCTAGGTGTCTGAATGGTTTTATATGGATGATGTCCCGCTGCATGACCCGGTCCGGCCTGGGCTCCCAACATTCTCCTCGGAGCCCCCGAAGAAGCGTTACAACCGGAGGCCACAGAGTGCCACTCAAGAGGACAATGCCAATGTGGCTCGCCTAGCGGCTCAAGTAAAGCTTTTATCAAGCATCAGCCTCACTATCATAGATGTGATGGCAACGATGATCAACCGAAGAGTCGAACCTCTTCGACAACGTCAGCACCTGTTGTGTATGTACAACGGAACCGACGATGCCACCCGATCAATTTGGGAAGGCTTCAAAGATCAGACGGCCTTTGGGACAGCCCTGGATGGATTATACCAGGGAGAGGCGGCGAAATTTGAGAAGCGGAAGTTCATAGATGGGCTGTCTTACTACAACCTCGCCGATATAGTAAGTTTTCCTAAATTTCATTGTCCATCCGAGCTGTTTCATTTTTTCTCTTCTGATCAATCATCCAATATATCCGAACAGAGATGGAGGCGCTGGGTCGGGACCCTGAGTTGCCCCGTGCCCGAGCCCAGGGCGTATCAACGCGATAATGATCCCAGCTTCGATGAAGACAAAGAATTGTCCATCATATATGAGGGGGGGGGGGCATTTTACCAAGAGAGCCTTGATGGCTCAAAAGTGGCTATCATTCCTATTTTGTCGGGAATGCGACCGGCTTCGTTGGTAAAACCCTCTCCTGTAGGAGACATGCCCCAGAGGCAATAATAATTCTATTATTTATCTCCATGTTCATAATATGTTTATGTTTCATGCTATAACTGCTATGGTTCTCGAGTCTGCAATAACACGAGGCTCGGAGGAAGACTCATATGCACGTGTGGAATAATAAACGGTAAGAAGTATTCCTAGTCTAGCCTCTAAGACTAGCTCAAGTGTTGCATGATGGTTCTGTTTTCCTGATCATGGGCATGTCTATGCTAGCAATTTTGAGGGCACAATGTTAAGAGAACATTTGTGTTGAATCGACCCGGATTGATGTTATGCTATGAGATTCATTCGTCACAAGTTAATGGTACATAACATAGAGATGGTTAACGTTTGCATGATTCCTTAGACCATGAGAGTATTGAGTTTCTTCATGCTTGCATCATGAACTTTGGGGTTTGTTAAACGTCATCCGTAAAAGGGTGGCTATTACGGCGGCTTACGGGTTCATGGAAAAGTATGTCAAGTAACTTGATAGCTCAAGATTGGGATTTGCTCCTCCGACGATGGAGAGATATCTCTGGGACCTCTCGGTGTTACAGTATCCATCATCGTCTGGCCAGACACTTTGTGATTTGATCACGGGGATGCCGGAACATGGGAACGAGAAAAGAGAACAATACCGGTAACGAGGTAACTGGCATACTGGACAAGTTGTTGATCCATGGGGATGCCAACATGTCTCACCTCGGGTATTTGTAACATATCACAAAGCAACATGAATAGCACATGACAACTGGAGGTTCACTTGAATATTCATTCGTGTGGGTATAGGGGTCAATATGGGTGTCCATGGCTCCGATGTTGATCATTGATCGGAAAGTGTTCCGGTCATGTCTATGCTTCACCGAACCTATAGGGTCACACACTTAAGGGTCATATATCTGCTGAATACTAGACAGGGAGTCTGAGAGAAATTTGCCAAAAAAGTTTCGGAGACAATGGAGGAGTTCTGGAGAGAGAATAGCGAAATAGTTTCATAAAACCAAAAAGTTGTTTCGGGATATATGCAACGCCCACGATGCGGCTATATCTCCCACGTGTCGAGGCACGACTTAGAGGCATAACCACATTGTGGTTTTGTTGCAAGAAGGGTCATCTTCACACAATCCCATGTAATGAACAAGAAAGGGATAAATAGAGTTGGCTTACAATCGCCACGTTACACAATGATCATATAATTCATACATCATCCAAAGTACACACATAGTCCGACTATGGACAAATCCGAATGAAAAGAAGATAACCCCAAATGCTAGATCCCCGATCGTCCCAACTGGGCTCCACTACTAATCATCAGGAAAAGAAACATAGTAACGACCAAGGTCCTCGTTGAACTCCCACTTGAGTTCGGTAGCATCATCCGCATCGGTATCATCAGCACCTGCAACTGTTTTGGTAGTATCTGTGAGTCACGAGGACTCAACAATCTCAAAACCCACGAGGTCAAGACTATTTAAGCTTATGGGTAGGATACAGTAATGAGGTGGAGCTGCAGCAAGCGCTAAGCAAATATGGTGGCTAACATACGAGTACAAGAGTAAGATGAGAAGCTACGCAACATTCATAAAGTAGAAGCGATCAAGAAGTGATCCTGAACTACTTACGTTCAAACATAACCCCACTGTGTTCACTTCCCGGACCTCATCGGAAAGAGACCATCACGGTTACACACGCGGTTGGTGTCTCTTAATTAAGTCAAGTGTCAAGTTCTCTACAACCGGATATTAACAAATTCCCATCTGCCACATAACCGCGGGCACGACTCTCGAAAGTTTAACCTTGCAGGGGTGTACCAACTTAGCCCATGACAAGCTCACGATCTGCGGAGACAATCCTTCATCGCAGACCCTCCGATCAGACTCGGAATCCCGATGCACAAGATATTTTGACAATGGTAAAACTAGTCCAGCAAGACCTCCCGATGCACCGACCTAGCCTGATAGGAGTAGCGCGATCTCATTCTCAGGGTACACCGGTTGAGCTAAGCGTACATGTACCAACATAACCCAAGTTTCCAAGGGGCGGCCCCGCACGGTGCTCTAGTTTGGACCAACACTCATGAGGAGCACTGGCCGGGGGGGGGGGGTTGATTAAGTCCACGGGGTCCGGAAAGTCCCTATGCAAGTTTTAGTTGTTATTAGGAAAATGGTAAAGGCAAGGTTTGGCCTTGCTAGAGGAGTTTTATTCAAAGTGAACTATCAAGAGGGGCCCATAAACCCTCATCGTGTTAGGGACGCAAAATCAAGGAACATAACACCGGTATGACGGAAACTAAGGCGGCAAGAGTGGAACAAAAAACTGAGCAAAAGGCCAAGCCTTCCACCCTTTTCCAAGTATATAGATGCATTAATTAAATAAGAGATATTGTGATATACCAACATATCCATGTACCAACATGGAACAACCTGCAAGGCACCTGCAACTAGCAACGCTATAAGAGGGGCTGAGCAAAAGCGATAACTTAGCCAAACAACGGTTTTGCTAGGAAGGTGGGTTAGAGGCTTGACATGACAATAAGGGATGCATGATAAACAAGTGGTAGGTAGCACGACATAGCGATAGAGCGAACAACTAGCAAGCAAAGATAGAAGTGATATCGGGGGTAATGGTCATCTTGCCTGCAAAATTCTCAGAGTTGTCGAAAGCTTGCTCTTCGTTAGCGTTCTCAATAGGTTCCTCATTCACGAACTCGTCTCCCGGCTCTACCCAAAGCAAGAACACAAGCAAGGGAATAACAATCAATCACGATGCAATGCACAAGCAACATGATGCAAGACATGGCATGGAATGCAAGGTATGATGTGCAATGCATATGGGTACTCCGGAAGGGAAAAATGATCAAGACATCGACTTGGCAAACCAAGTATGCCGCTAGAAAGATGGGGTGATTTCGGTCAAAATCGATATAAGGATCACCGGAAATGGATGCACGGTTTGCAAATGACAAGCACAACAAGAATGATGCAAAACTGTGCTTAACAGCATCATAGCACTTTAGATGCAACAAGAAACTATGCTACAACAACCCAACATAGCAACAAAGCACATGGTATGAAAGTACAGGTGAAGCTGTACAAATCATGAACACTGAGCTCCTGCTATAACTCAATAGAACAAGCTCAAAATAGCATGGCAAAAATGCAAATGATAACAGATTCACAGACTTAAGAAAAAATACTAAACATGTCAAAACAGCACCAGGTAGCAGTGTTTAGAGCTAGCAAACAACATGCTACAGGAACATATCATGGCAAACAAAGGCATGGAATGCTAGTACTAAAAGCATAGAACAAAACTCCCTTACTGAACTTTAACCAAAGAGGCATGGAAAATATGGTAGCACCCATGCAAACATGGCAAGTTATATGACCAGTTTCAGACTTTGAAGAAAAACAGAGCATGGCAGAAACAGATTCATGATAGCAACTTTGCAAGCTCAAACCACTCACCACAAAGCATTTCATGGCATAACAAGGTTACCAACATGACGTAGGCATATTCATGAAGCTAAACATGGCAATAGCAAGTTCATAGGGTACATGTATCACTAGAAACACACATGGCAAAAATGAACTTCATGTTAACAATCTGCCAAGAACAATATTTAGCAAAAGTAGAGTATGGTAATGACATGCTATACTAGTCCATAATTACAACCAGAGGCATGAATGGATAGATAAATATCACATCTTCGAAACATTCTTACCAAACTACCTCAAAATGTGCATGGATCTCATGGTAGCAACATCACAACATGGCATCAAAATGTAACAAGAAAAGGACTTAGCAAAAACACTAAGTGCCTGAATTCAGCAACATCATATAGCCTACTTTGCATGCTTGTTCTAGTCACCACAAAGCTCATAAAAATACAAGGCTTGCACCACTGTAAAGATGGCATGGTGGAGCTCGTAAAACATGTAGACATCATGCTCATAGGATGCACACACAAAATGCAACGAAAATGACAAATCAGCAAGTTCTGCTAAATTCCAGCGGACAAGATCATATAGCACTTTTGCAATGGAGATTAGGGCATCAACAAGGATAGTAACATGCATTCAAATGCCACTAAAATGAAGAGCAACACGAGATGAACATTTTTATATAATGCACGCAAAACGGAGCTATGGTCACGGAGATATGGCATGAAGTGGGGCACAAAATTTTAGAAATTCGGGACTTAGGCGAAATCGTCACCTCGCGGATCTAGGGTTTGACCCGTGGCACGCACTTCGGGGTTCATCGGCGAAGTCGCCGGAGAGGAGGAGGACGCCAGCCGGAGATGAGGGAAGGAGGCTGGAGCTCGAGGGGGTGGTTGCCGGCGGCCGGGGTAGCCGGATCTGGTGGCAACGACGAACGGCGGGGTCCGGCGAGGAAGGAGACTGGGCAGCGCGTCGAGGTGGATCTGTGGCGGCGAGGCAGATCGGCGACGGCGAGGTCGTCGATGGAGGCAGCGGCGGAGGAGCGCGGGCTCGGGCGGCGCGAGCGTTGACCCGGGCGGCGAATGGATGGGCCAGAGGGGGGCCGCGTTCAGGCCCGGCGGGCCCGCGCGGGGAAGCGGCGAAGTGGGGCGTTGACCTGGGGGACGTGGCGGCGCTTGAGTGGCTGAGGTGGAGGGGGCAATGATGTGTCGGTCATCGTGGTCCAATGACGGAGAGCATGGAGTGGGTTTAGATGGGTTAGTGGGCTGGTCTGGAGGGGTGTTGGGCTGCAACAAGAGAGGGGCTTTTGCGGTTACCCGGTTAACCGTTGGGGCATCAAAAGACCTCCAAATGGAACGAAATTTGATAGGCAGCCTACCGGTGATGTACCAAGGCCACTCGATAAATCTCGACCCATTCCGAGAACATTTTTCTCCCGCTCACGAAACGATATTTGAGGGGTGCAACGGGTGCATGTGTGAGTGTCGAATTCCGAAACGGACAACGGGGAAAATGACCGAATGCATGAGATGAATGCGAATGCAAAATAGATGCACATGATGGCATGATATGAAATGCATGACATGAACAAAATGCAAAAACGAAAGACAAAACCCAACCACGAAGGGAATATCATATCACATAGCCAGAAATGGCAAGAGTCGGAGTTACAAATATGGAAAGTTACATCCGGGGTGTTACAATATACCATTAAGTCAAATTGGTTTCGGGACACGCCTGATAATTCTTGGAGGTGCCAGAATTATTCTGGAAACTTCTGGGAATTTTCGGGATAAAAACCGTAAATGTTCCGGAGCTGCCGGTACCGGTTTGGTTGCTCTTCGCAGATGAAATTCACTAATCTGAAATTGTTTTGGAATGAATCCAAAATCATTTTAGTGGGTACTGGGATTATTCTAAGACCCATAGAATTTTTTTCGGATTTAATGTACGCGAAAAATTGTCTTCATGAATAGTGAAAATGCATTTTGTTTGCTTTGCGAAGATGAAAATCACTAAACTGAAATTGTTTAGGAATGCGTTGAAAATTATTTTAGTGGGTACTGGAAATGTTCTGATCCCACATAAATATTTTCAGTTCGTACGGACACTGAAAAATGTCGTCATGAATAGTGAAAGTGCTTTTTGCTTGGCTTCTTGGAGAAGCCACCCTTGGGCTTGGCCTATAAATAGGGGTGGAGGGGGATGCCTAAAGACACACTCTTTATCACATACAAGTGCCATGCAATGATTTGGCTTCTCTCTCCCTCCTCATGAAATAGTTTCATAGAGCCGAAAGGCTGTCTGGGTTCCGACAGGAACTAGTTTTGGATGGCGAAGCCCTGCCGGAGAGATGACACCATATGTGTGCAACCCTATAGAGAGGTCGTAGTTTCGATCTTTGTGCCCGAGGGGCTGTTTCGAGAGTGCCTCCCGAAGGGCTGTCCGAGTGACGGTCCAAGTTCTGTGAGTCCTCCCGAAGGGCTGTCCGAGTGACTGTCCGAGTTTCGAGAGTGCCTCCCGAAGGGCTGTCCGCGACACCGTCCGAGGGACTGTCCGACCACTTCCCAGAGGGCTATCCGTGGGGCAGATGAGGGAGTACATCCTCGCGGTAGGGAGGCTGTAAATCCTAGCTGCGGGGATCTGCACCGCCAATCATCATCGACTCTACTTCCGCTGCGTTACAAGTCGGTAACGAAAAAGATCAAACCTTATATGCAGTCTCCATAGTGGTCCTGGGCTGGTGCGTAGGTCAATTTTTTTTCTGTCGCTTTACCCTACAGTGGCATCATGAGCCATGCTATGCGTAGATGCATGTTGCGATCCAGAATACATAGAGATGTATGGGTGTTGCACAAATAATTAGGTAATAGATGAGTTCTATTACTAAAAGTTATTTGTGCGAATAGCAGATGAAATCTGTTACCCGATGTTCTCGTTGCTTCCCTTGAATTTGTTGGGGAACGTAGTATTTCAAATTTTTCCTACAATCATGCAAGATCTATCTAGGAGATGCATAGCAACGAGCGGGGAGAGTGTGTCTACGTACCCTCATAGACCGAAAGCAGAAGCGTTTAGTAACGCAGTTGATGTAGTCAAACGTCTTCGCGATCCAACCGATCAAGTACCGAACGCACGACAGCTCCGCGATCTACACATGTTCAGCTCGGTGACGTCCCTCGAACTCTTGATCCAGTTGAGGTCGTTCCGTCAGCACGACAGCATGGTGACGGTGATGAAGTTACCGGTGCAGGGCTTCGCCTAAGCACTACGACGATATGACCGAGGTGTGAAACTATGGAAGGGGGCACCGCACACAGCTAAAAGAATAACTTGTGTGTGTATGGGGTGCCCCTGGCCACGTATATAAAGGAGGGGAGGGAAGAGGTGGCTGGCCCTAAGGGGGCACGCCAGGTGTGGGGAATCCTACTAGGACTCCCTAGTCCAAGTAGGACCCCCCTCCTCTTTCCTATTCCTAGTATGAGAAGGAGGGAAGGAGAAAGAGAGGGAGAAGGAAAGAGGGGGCGCCGCCCCCTCCTAGTCCAATTCGGACCAGCCCATGGGGGGCGCGCTGCCTCCCCTCGTGGCCCTTCTCTCCTTTCCACTAAAGCCCAATAAGGCCCAATACTTCCTGATACGTCTCCAACGTATCTATAATTTTTGATTGTTCCATGCTATTATATTATCTGTTTTGGATGTTTAATGGGCTTTATTATGCACTTCTATATTATTTTTGGGACTAACCTATTAACCGAAGGCCCGGTGCAAACTGCTGTTTTTTGCCTATTTCAGTGTTTCGCAAAAAAGGAATATCAAACGGAATGAAACCTTCACGAGGAACATTTTTGGAACAAACACAATCCAGGGGACTTGGAGTGGACGTCAAGAAAGAAGCGAGGAGGCCACGAGGCAGGAGGGCGCGCCCCCACCCTCGTGGGCCCCTTGCAGCTCCATCGAGCAATGATCTTCCTCCTATATATATATCCATATACCCTGAAAACATCCAGGAGCACCACGAAACCCTATTTCCACCGCCGCAACCTTCTGTACCCGTGAGATCCCATCTTGGGGCCTTTTCCGGCGCTCCGCTGGAGGGGTATCGATCACGGAGGGCTTCTACATCAACACCATAGCCTCTCTGATGATGTGTGAGTAGTTTACCACAGACCTTCGGGTCCATAGTTATTAGCTAGATGGCTTCTTCTCTCTCTTTGGATCTCAATACAAAGTTCTCCTCAATTCTCTTGGAGATCTATTCGATGTAATTCTTTTTGCGGTGTGTTTGTCGAGATCCAATGAATTGTGGGTTTATGATCAAGATTATCTATGAACAATATTTGGTTCTTCTCTGAATTCTTATATGTATGATTTGATATCTTTGCAAGTCTCTTAGAATTATCAGTTTGGTTTGGCCTACTAGATTGATCTTTCTTGCAATAGGAGAAGTGCTTAGCTTTGGGCTCAATCTTGAGGTGTCCTTTCCAGTGACAGCAGGGGCAGCAAGGCACGTATTGTATTGTTGCCATTGAGGTTAGAAAGATGGGGTTTATATCATATTGCTTGAGTTTATCCCTCTACACCATGTCATCTTGCTTAATGCATTACTCTGTTTTTATGAACTTAATACTCTAGATGCAGGCAGGAGTCGGTCGATGTGTGGAGTAATAGTAGTAGATGCAGAATCGTTTCGGTCTACTTGTTCACGGACGTGATGCCTATATACATGATCATGCCTAGATATTCTCATAACTATGCGATTTTCTATCAATTGCTCGATGATAACCCACAAGTATAGGGGGTCGTAACAGTTTTCGAGGGTAGAGTATTCAACCCAAATTTATTGATTCGACACAAGGGGAGCCAAAGAATATTCTCAAGTATTAGCAGCTGAGTTGTCAATTCAACCACACCTGGAAACTTATTACCTGCAGCAAAGTATTTAGTAGCAAAGTAATATGATAGTAGTGGTAACGGTAGCAAAAGGTAACGGTAGCAAAAGTAGTGTTTTTGGTATTTTGTAGTGATGATAGCAATAGCAACGGAAAAGTAAATAAGCGAAGAACAATATATGAAAAGATCGTAGGCAATGGATCGGTGATGGAGAATTATGCCGGATGCCGTTCATCATGTAACAATCATAACATAGGGTGACACAAAACTAGCTCCAATTCATCAATGTAATGTAGGCATGTATTCCGAATATAGTCATACGTGCTTATGGAAAAGAACTTGCATGACATCTTTTGTCCTACCCTCCCGTGGCAGCGGGTTCCTAGCAGAAACTAAGGGATATTAAGGCCTCCTTTTAATAGAGTACCGGAGCAAAGCATTAACACATAGTGAATACATGAACTCCTCAAACTACGGTCATCACCGGTAAGTATCCCGATTATTGTCACTTCGGAGTTAACTGATCATAACACATAATAGGTGACTATAGACTTGCAAGATAGGATCAAGAACTCTCATATATTGATGAAAACATAATAGGTTCAGATCTGAAATCATGGCACTCGGGCCCTAGTGACAAGCATTAAGCATAGCAAAGTCATAGCAACATCAATCTCAGAACATAGTGGATACTAGGGATCAAACCCTAACAAAACTAACTCGATTACATGATAGATCTCATCAACCCATCACCGTCCAGCAAGCCTACGATGGAATTACTCATGCACGGCGGTGAGCATCATGAAATTGGTGATGGAGGATGGTTGATGATGACGGTGGCGACGGATTCCCCTCTTCGGAGCCCCGAACGGACTCCAGATCAGCCCTCCCGAGAGGTTTTAGGGCTTGGCGGCGGCTCTATATCGTAAAACGTGATGAATTCTTCTCTCTGATTTTTTCTCCACGAAATCAAATATATAGAGTTGGAGTTAAGGTCGGAGGAGCTCCAGGGGGCCCACGAGGTAGGGGGTGCGCCCTAGGGGGATAGGCGCACCCCCACCCTCGTGGACAGGTGGTGGGCCCCCTGGTCTTCATCTTTTGCAAGGATTTTTTATTATTTCCAAATAGATGTTCCGTGAAGTTTCAGGTCATTCCGAGAACTTTTGTTTCTGCACATAAATAACACCATGGCAATCTGCTGAAAACAACGTCAGTCCGGGTTAGTTCCATTCAAATCATGCAAGTTAGAGTCCAAAACAAGGGCAAAAGTGTTTGGAAAAGGAGATACGACAGAGACGTATCAACTCCCCCAAGCTTAAACCTTTGCTTGTCCTCAAGCAATTCAGTTGATAAACTGAAAGTGATAAAGAAAAACTTTTACAAACTCTGTCTGCTCTTGTTGTTGTAAATATGTAAAGCAAGCATTCAAGTTTTCAGCAAAGATTATGACTAACCACATTCACAATAACGCTTAGGTCTCAAGTTTACTCATATCAATGGCATAATCAACTAGTGAGCAATAATAACAAATCTCGGATGACAACACTTTCTCAAAACAATCATAATATGATATAACAAGATGGTATCTCACTAGCCCTTTCTGAGACCGCAAAACATAAATGCAGAGCACCTTTAAAGATCAAGGACTGACTAGACATTGTAATTCATGGTAAAAGAGATCCAGTCAAGTCATACTCAATGTAAACTAACAATAATGAATGCAAATGACAGCGATGCTCTCCAACTGGTGCTTTTTAATAAGAAGATGATGACTCAACATGAAAGTAAATAGATAGGCCCTTCGCAGAGGGAAGAAGGGATTTGTAGAGGTGCCAGAGCAGGTGCCAGAGCTCGGTTTTGAAATAGAGGCGAATAATATTTTGAGCGATATACTTTCATTGTCAACATAACAACCAAGAGATGGCGATATCTTCCATGCTACACACATTATAGGCGGTTCCCAAACAGAATGGTAAAGTTTATACCCCCCTCCACCAACAAGCATCAATCCATGGCTTGCTCGAAACAACGAGTGCCTCCAACTAACAACAGTCCCAGGGGGAGTTTTATTTGCAATTATTTTGATTTAGTTTGCATAAAGCATGGGACTGGGCATCCCGGTGACCAGCCACTTTCTTGTGAGTGAGGAGCGGAGTCCACTCCTCTTGAGAATAACCCGCCTAACATGGAAGATACGGACATCCCTAGTTGATACATGAGCTATTAGAGCATACAAACTAGGATATTTATTTTTAGGTTTAGAGTTTGGCACATACAAATTTACTTGGAACGGCAGGTAGATACCGTATATAGGTAGGTATGGTGGACTCATATGGAATAACTTTGGGGTTTATGGGATTGGATGCACAAGCAGTATTCCCGCTTAGTACAGGTGAAGGCTAGCAAAAGACTGGGAAGCGACCAGCTAGAGAGCGACAACAGTCATGAACACGCATTAAAATTAATCAACACTGAATGCAAGCATGAGTAGGATATAATCCACCATGAACATAAATATCGTGAAGGCTATGTTGATATTGTTTCAACTACATGCGTGAACATGTGCCAAGTCAAGTCACTTAAATCATTCAGAGGAGGATACCACCCTATCATACCACATCACAACCATTTTAATTGCATGTTGGCATGCAAGGTAAACCGTTATAAGCTCCTAGCTAATTAAGCATGGCATAAGAAACTATGATCTCTAGTTGTCATTGCAAACATGTTTATTCATAATAGGCTGAATCAAGAACGATGAACTAATCATATTTACAAAAACAAGAGAGGTCGAGTTCATACCAGCCTTTCTCATCTCAGTCAGTCCATCATATATCGTCATAATTGCCTTTGACTTGCACGACCGAATAGTGTGAATAATAATAATAGTGCGCGTGCATTGGACTAAGCTGGAATCTGCAAGCATTCAATAAACTGGAGAAGACAAGGCAATATGGGCTCTTTTGTCAGATCAACAATAATGCATATAAGAGCCACTTCAACAATTTAATTATGGTCTTCTCCTATCGACCCCCAAAGAAAAGAAAAGAAATAAAACTATTTACATGGGAAAGCTCCCAACAAGCAAAAGAAGAACAAGAAATATTTTTGGATTTTCTTTTTAATTACTACTACAAGCATGGAAAGTAAACTAATTAAAAGCTACAACTAATTTTTTTGGTTTTTCTTAAGGTTTATTAAACACACAAGAAGAAAGTATAAAAAGGAAAATAAACTAGCATGGATGATACAATGAAAAAGTATGAGCACCGACATCTAGCAATGGGTGTGTGAACACAAATGTAATGTCGGTGGGAAATACGTACCCCCCAAGCTTAGGCTTTTGGCCTAAGTTGGTCTATGGCCATGGTTGGCCTGGCGGATATCCATAGTAATAGTTGGGGTCGTACTAAGATGCAGCGGCTATCTCCTCCTGAGCTGCAGCGTGGCGACGAGCGGCCTCCGCCCTCCTCTCGTACTCATCTGCCTCCTCTCTGGTAATAACATATCTTCCTTTTGCCTGATTATCAAAGAAGGCAGGAGCATGGAGAATAATACGGACAGCACGCCGTCTGTCAAAGATTAGTCGATACTGGAGAGGTGATTCACTCCTCTCAACAAACTGGTGGTGAACCATAACATTAAAATCTAGGTAAGCGGGAGGCAGTTCAATATCATCCTCGCGTATGGTCACACTGAGAAAATCAGGTAAGCGGGTTGCATAAATTCCACCAAAGAAATCTCCATTAAATCTATTAAGATGCAACCTACGTGCAACAATGGCTCCCAAATTATAAGATTTGTCTCCTAACACAACACTCCTAAGAATACTGAGGTCAGGAACACACATATGACATGCTTCATCTTTACCATTAATGCATCTATCTATGAAGAGAGCAAAATAATGTATAGCAGGAAAGTGAATGCTCCCTATGGTAGCTTGTGTTATATCTCTAGATCCCCCCATAGTTATACTAGCAATAAAATCTCTAAATTCAGATTTGCGAGGTTCCCTGATACTACCCCATTGTGGAAGTTTGCAAGCAGTGGTAAAATCCTCCAAGTCCATAGTATAAGATTTTTCATAAAGATCAAACAGGACAGTTGGAGAATTACGTGAAGATGAAAATTCAAACCTCCTCACAAAGGAACTAGTGAGATAGTGATACTGGCTGCACTTCTCTTCCTCGAAGCTCACAAGATCAGCGTTACACAAATATGCGTTAAATTCTTCCTTAATTCCCGCTCGATCCATAAAGTTTTCAGAAGGTCATTCACAAGGACGCACTGGAGCGTCTCTTGGTGGCTCTTCATCAGCATCACGCATTGCAAGCCTGGGTCCTTGCTTCCTTGAAGAACCACCTTGGTACATTTTCCTAAGCATATTTCTTCCTCTGAAAAATTTATGAAATTTTTAGTAACTTCAAAATAAAAGTAAACCAAACTCAATAATATTGGTAGCAACTACTCATACAAGTGCCTAGAGCCTATATCATGCATCAAAACTACTTGGAGCCATATAAATTTGACATGCAAGCTCAAGAACATGGTCACCTAGGCAACACAAATTTGCAATGAATAAAGCACTAGAACAAAAACTAATTGGACCAATGGAGGAGTCACATACCAAGGAACAATATCCCCAAGCAGTTTTGTGAGAGGTGCTTTGAGCAAGGAGATCGAAAATGGCAGCAAAATGAGCTTGGACTCGGGTTTGAGCTAGATATTCGTGTTTGTGGGAGGAAGAAGGAGTGTGTGGGTGAAAGGATAAGTGGAGGAGGGCCACCATGGGCCCACGAGGCAGGAGGGCGCGCACAGGGGGGTAGGGCGCGCCCCTGACCCTCGTGGCCAGGTGCCAGCTCCTCCTGCTGTGTTCTCAGTGCAAAATATTCTCAAATATTCCAGAAAAAGTCATATTTAAATTTCAAGGCATTTGGAGAACTTTTATTTTCGGGGTATTTTTATATTGCACGGATAATTCAGATAACAGACAGAAAATATTGATTTTATTTTATTTAATATAAATAATAGAAAGTAAAAGTGGGGTAGAGAGGGTTGTGCCTTCTAGTTTCATCCATCTCATGATCATCAAAAGGAATCCAGTAACAAGGTTGATCAAGTCTTGTTAACGAACTCATTCCGAATAACATGGAACCGGAGAAATTTCGAATAACACTATGTTACCTCAACAGGGATATGCACATCCCCAATAATAAGAATATCATATTTCTTCTTGACAGTAGGAAGAGGAAATTCAAAACCTCCAAATATAATCGATGGAAATTTTCCAATAGAGTTGATACTATGAACTTGAGGTTGTTTCCTCGGAAAGTGTTGGGGATATAATTATCAGCTATGACCCGCCCAGGAGGGGCCGGGTCAGCCCCAATGGCGGGTTACATAAGAAGCCCAGTAAACATTAAGATAATAGTTTGTCAAATATTATATAAGGCCCAAAAGCCTAGGGGCGGCTTAAGGCCCAATAGTGTAAACCGCTATATGTAAGGAAAGACTTGTAAAGAAAGGCATATAAGAGAAGTCACCGAGCCGGACACGATTTATGAGCCGGCCGGGACTCTGTAGGCCACCAGGCGTCAACCCGTGTATATAAGGGGACGACCCGGTGGCGGTTTAGGGCAAGAAACAAGAGATCGACAACCAAGCCGGCGAGTTGAGCCTCTTGGTGATCGAAACCTCAGCAATACCAACACAACTAGACGTAGGCTTTTACCTTCATCGTAAGGGGCCGAACTAGTATAAAACCTCTCGTGTACTTTGTCCCGATTAACCCCTTTAAGCTTCCTAGTTGCGATGGCCCTACGACTAAGTCCTTTCTCTAGGACATCTGCCGTGACAATTCCACGACAGTTGGCGCCCACCGTGGGGCCAGCGCACGGTGGATTTGAGTTCTTGAAGGGCAACTTCGAAGGGCTCAAGGGATACGATGTGGGCCAGATGACCAAGAGTCGTCGCGGCAAGCTCTACATCGACGACGAAGGCTGGGGCCCCGAGGCCGGCTCGATTGTGTATAGGTACCGGGTCCCCTTCGGCGGAATTCACGTCTTCATCGGCCGGATCGGCGAGTCAGGCCCTGAGCCAGACGTCCACACCAACCTCATCGAAACGGCTTAGCGCGCAAGGACCACCCATGTTCAATCTGTCGTGAAGCATGCCTTTGTAGGCTGCGTCCACGGTGGTGAATACTTTGAAGGATCGGTGGAGGGCAGTGAGACGGCCGTCTGTTCTGACACTGCATCATCAACACGCGAGACAGACTCTTTGTACCAGCTGCATGATGGCATGCTCGGGGGCTGTTCTGATGGCAGCAGTATTCCGGACCCCCTTGAGCCGCCAAATTGGACTGGAGTCTTCATGGCAGGGACACAGCCCGGGCAGAACTCCACAGCAGCGACGGCGACAGCTACCAGGTCGGCCACATCCGGGTCAGGAGACCCCGCGCGCCCCCGGCTCAGATTCTAATGGACCTCACGGATAAACTGACGACCCTGTTGACTGCTGTGGTAGAGCCGGTGGATAAAGTCCAGCATGACGCAGAGGTGGCACGCGTACGTGAAGAGATGGTGCAAGCTAAGGAAAAGCTGGCCGCAGAGGAAGTCAGGATGGCAGTGGAACGGGCGTCTGGACGTTCGTGCTCAACAACTTCAAGCAGAGACTTTCTGGCTCTCGGTGGATCTGAACGCGTCAAACGAGGTCATGAGGAGAAGGCATCAGAAAACTTAGTCACGTCTGCCTCTGACGCCTGATCCTAGGAACCTATTCCATACACCCGGAGCTGGGGGAAGCAACCCGCCGGAGGCACACCGGATCATGACACCCGGCGCGCCGGTCCAGCCGCGTGCCATGGAACCACCTCGTATCGTTACCGCTCCGCCTCACTACGTACCAACATTGCCGGGTCACTTCTCCAACCCCTTGGAAAACCTCATCGCAACATCGACTCATTTGGCGGCTCTCCCAATGGAAGGTGACTCACCGGCGGCGGTCGAAATGTGGAGGGTAAGAGAACTTCTTCAAATAGCTCTAGCACAGCAGGATGCGTACTCCTACAATCAAGACATGATCCATTCAACTCCTCGGGCAAGCCGGAGCCCGAGCTATAGTAGGCATATGGAATCCGCAGACATGTCAAGCAATGCTCAACGCCGCGACGGGCCACACAGGCATGAGCCGGTGCGGGCCGGAGCCCTTAACTTAGCGGATCAGGAGAGGATTCGACAAGAGGCGGAATAAGCAGGTCAACTGGCAGCAGAGCAGGTGGCTCATCAGACCTTTCCGGCTTACCCAGCGACCTCAATTGAGGCAGGGGTGACCACAAGAATCGAAGGCATCCCTTGCCTGGTGCCAGCCATACGTAATGAGCGTTTACCAAAAGACTTCAAGGGGCCCCGTAAGGTGCCTAATTACATGACCGACTTGTAGCCTGGGGCTTGGATTGAGAGTTATGAGATGGCTATGGGGTTGTTGGAAGTCAGCTATGCAGCAATAGCCAAGTATTTCACTATGATGTTGGATGGGACAGTTCGTACGTGGTTGAAGGGGTTGCCGCCCAATTCTATTGGCTCATGGGCGGAGTTAAAGGCCCGGTTCATCCAGAACTTCGAAGACACGTGTAAGCAACCTATGTCAATTGTGGACCTAACTAATTGTAAGCAAGAGGATGGTGAGTCTACAACCCATTGGGTGCGCTGGGTCAAGAAGATAATACATTCATCCAATAAGATGGATGCCGGCTCAGCAGTTTTGATGTTAGAGAAAAATTGCCGTTTTGAGCCTCTGAAGCAGAAGTTGGGGCGGCTCAAGCGTGACTGTAATGACATGGGCCAGTTGATGGCGCCTCTCGTCAAGTATGCTGATTCTGATAGTACCAAAGACCCGGTGTCTGACAAAGAAAAAACAGCGAAGGGAAAGAAGAACGACAACGACAAGGGTCACCAGCACAAACCGGCAAATCAAGGAGGTAATAAACGTAAGGCTGATGAGTTTGTTGCTAACACCAATGCACAGGGCGGAAATCAACGGCGCAAGGGCAGACAACCCCCTCGGTCGGGCGGGTCAGGTCCCACCCTTGAGCAACTATTGAATGAACCTTGTCCAAGGCACGACACCCAGGAGAAGCCAGCCACCCACCTGTGGAAAGATTGTACGATCATGAAGGCGTTTAAAAATTCAAACGCGTTTGATGGAGGTCACGGCCCAGGTGGCGGTTCAGGTGGAGGTAGTTTCTAAGGCCAGGGTGCCGGTTCAGGTGGTGGAGGATTTCACGGTCAGGGCCATCCTGGTAACCAAGGAAGATATAATACACAACCCGGCCAAGGTAATCAGCAGCAATAGTCCGGATATTAGAGCAACCCAAAACAACTGAATAGTGGGCAATACCATGTATTCACCACTAGTTTATATAAGAGGGACCAGAAGCTTCACAAGAGGGCAGTCAATGCTGTTGAGCCGGCGATTCCATGTTACTTACGTTGGTCAGAGCAGCCTATTGTGTGGAGCAGAGAGGATCACCCACCCCGAGTTGATAATCTGGGTCACTTGGCCTTGGTAGTGGCGCCTCAGGTCGGTGGATATAAATTCACTAAGGTACTCATGGATGGAGGTAGCAGCATCAACATCCTCTATTATGAGACGTTCCGCTGGATGGGATTGACTGATAAGAGTCTTAAACAATCCAACACTGTTTTTCATGGTGTGGTACCTGGCAAGTCGGCATACCCAGTTGGTAAGATTGAACTGGAAGTAGCCTTTGGAGATGAGTACGATTCCAGAGCAGAAAAATTAACCTTTGAGGTGGTTAAGATCAAAAGCCCATATCATGCTCTGTTTGGACGGCCGGCTTATGCCAAGTTCATGGTCCGGCCGTGTTATGTGTATTTACAGCTCAAGATGCCGGGTTATAAGGGCACCATTACAGTGCATGGGAGCCGGAAAATAGCCTTGGAGTGTGAAGAAGGTGATGCTGCCTATGCTGAGTCTGTTTGTGCAACAGAGGAGTTAAAGTTTTACAAGGATCACGTTGACCGGCAGACATGACGTCATTAAAGAAACCTAAAACAGAGCATGAGCCGGTGTTGAAGTTCAAATCAGCTGATGACACCAAGATGGTTTACTTTGTGCCTGGCGACTCATCCAAGCAGTTCATCATCAGTGCAAACTTGGATCCCAAATAGGAAAGCGCACTTATCGAGTTCATCCGTGAGAACCGAGACATCTTTGCATGGAAACCTTCTGACATGCCGGGTGTCCCGAGGGAACTCGCTGAGCACACTCTCAATATTGATCCAAAGTTCAAACCTGTTAGACAGTTTCTCCGACGGTTCAATGAAGAAAGGCACAAGGCCATTGGAGAAGAGGTGGCCCGGCTCTTGGCGGCCGGGTTCATCGTAGAAGTCTTTCACCCAGAGTGGTTAGCCAACCCGGTGCTTGTACACAAAAATAATGGCACCTGGTGTATGTGTGTGGATTACACCAATCTAAACAAGGCTTGTCCGGCTGACCCCTTTTCCCTCCCCCGTATTGATCAGATCATCGATGCTACGGCGGGTTGCGCATGTTTGAGTTTCTTGGATGCTTATTCAGGCTATCATCATATCAAGATGGCAGTCAAAGATCAGGAGAAGACGGCTTTTATCACTCCTTTTGGAGTTTTCTGCTATGTGTCTATGCCTTTTGGGCTTAAGAGTGCCCAGGTGACTTACCAACGGTGTGTACAGAATTGCCTTCATGATCAAATTGGGCGTAATGTTCATGCTTATGTGGATGATATAGTGGTAAAATCCAGGAAAGAGGAAACCTTGGTCACAGATCTGAAAGAGACCTTTGATAATCTCCGGGTCTACAAAATGATGCTTAACCCGGCTAAGTGTGTTTTTGGAGTCCCAACCAGCAAGCTCTTGGGTTTTTTGGTGTCCAATCGAGGTATTGAAGCTAACCCGGAGAAAATCAAGGCAATTACATCCCTGGCCAAACCAACATGCATCAATGACGTTCAACGGCTGGCAGGTCATGTTGCTGCTTTGAGCCGGTTCGTAAGCCGGTTAGGGGAGAAGGCAATGCCTTTGTATCAGATGATGAAGAAAACATATGATTTTGTTTGGAGCGATGCTGCAAACTCTGCTTTTGAAGATCTGAAGACAGCTTGCTGAGCCACCGGTCCTTGCTGCTCCAGTTGAGAAAGAGCCGCTGTTGTTATACATGGCCGCTAACTCACGAGCTGTTAGTGTGGCTATTGTGGTGGAACGCAAGGAGGCTGGCAAGGAACATCCGGTTCAACGGCCGTTTTACTACGTCAATGAGGTGTTAATTGAATCCAAGCAACGATATCCACATTGGCAGAAGCTCGTATATGGGGTGTTTATGATAAGCCGGAAGCTTAAACATTATTTTTAGGGTCATCCAATCACTATGGTCAGCTTTGCTCCTTTGGGAGACATCATTCAAAACAGAGAAGCCACTGGACGAGTCGCCAAGTGGGCCATTGAGCTTGGGTCTCATGGGTTGAAGTATGTACCACGTACTGCGGTCAAATCTCAAGCACTGGTTGACTTCATTAATGACTGGGCAGAGATGCAGATGCCAGAAGAGAAACCAGACAACACATATTGGACTATTCATTTTGATGGGTCCAGACAATTGGAAGGCTCGGGGGCTGGAGTTGTTTTAACCTCTCCTCGAGGTGACAAATTTTGTTATGTGTTACGGCTGATGTTTCCTTGCACTAACAATGCAGCGGAGTATGAAGCCTTGCTCCATGGTCTTCGAGTGGCAAAAGAGATGAGTTTGAGCCGGGTCAGATGTCTTGGCAACTCAGATTTAGTGGCTCAACAGGTGTCAGGCAAGTGGGATTCTAAAGATCCTCTCATGGCGGCTTATCGCCGGGAGGTTGATGATGTTGCAGGGCATTTTAAGGGTTATCAGGTGGAGCACATTGACCGTAGGAAGAACGAGGCGGCTGATGCGTTAAGCCGGTTGGGGTCTCAGCGTAAGCCGGTACCACCTAACACCTTTTTGGATGTTTTGCATAACCCGTC
The DNA here is from genome assembly GCF_002162155.2 of Triticum dicoccoides. Lineage (NCBI taxonomy): Eukaryota > Viridiplantae > Streptophyta > Magnoliopsida > Poales > Poaceae > Triticum > Triticum dicoccoides. The sequence continues at coordinate 20,749,160 of NC_041386.1, forward strand.
TGTCAAGTTTCCCACAGAAGAAGATTTAGCCGTTCCTGACCCGGAGGCACAGTTGGTGGCGGCTCTTCATGTCATCCCAGATTGGACAGTGCCGTTCTTGGCTTACATGACCCGGGGAGAGTTGCCAGCGGATGAGACTCTGGCTCGACAGATAACCCGGCGGTCTAAGTCAATGGCGATTTCAGATGGAGAACTATACCATCGCAACGTTTCTGGAGCGTTTCAGCGGTGTGTTTCTCCCGAAGAAGGCCAAGAAATACTTCACGAGATCCATGAAGGCGATTGTGGTCATCACGCCAGGTCAAAATCTCTGGTGGCCAAGGCTTTTCGTCATGGTTTTTACTGGTTGACGGCTCACACTGATGCAGAGGATTTGGTCAGCAGATGTGATCGATGTCAAAAGTTCGCACGGCGAGCACATGTGCCGACTCAAGAGCTCCGGATGATTCCAATCACTTGGCCGTTTGTGGTCTGGGGGCTTGACATGGTAGGACCTTTCAAAAGGTCTAAGGATAAAAAGACACATCTCTTGGCGGCAGTTGATAAATTCACTAAGTGGGTTGAGGCGGAGCTAGTAAGTAAGTGTGACGCGGCCATGGCGGTTCAGTTCATGAAAAAGGTGATCTTCCATTTTGGTTTTCCACACAGCATTATCACTGACAATGGCACTAATCTATCCCAAGGGGCTATGGAGGAGTTTTGTCAACGTGAGCATATCCGGCTTGATGTTTCTCCTGTAGCTCATCCTCAGTCCAATGGTCAAGCTGAGAGAGAGAATCAGGAAATTTTAAAAGGTCTCAAGCCCCGGCTTATGGTTCCCCTGCAGCGCACGCCGGGTTGTTGGATAGAGGAATTACCCTTGGTGTTGTGGAGTATCAACACCACACCGAACAGGTCCACAGGTTACACACCTTTCTTCATGGTGTATGGTGCGGAAGCAGTGCTGCCTAGTGACATCCGTCATGACTCGCCCCGTGTAGCGGCTTATGTTGAAGCTAATAATGAACACGCCAGACAGGATGCACTTGACTTATTAGATGAGGAACGAGACTTAGCAGCAGCTCGATCAGCAATTTATCAATAGGACCTGCGCCATTATCACAGTCGCCGGGTTAAGTCCAGGACTTTTCAGGAAGGTGGCCTGGTGCTCCGGCTCATCCAGGATCTGTCAGATGCACACAAGCTATCCCCACCTTGGGAAGGACCTTTTGTGGTCAGCAGGAACTTAAACAACGGGTCATATTACCTCATTGACGTTCGAGAGCATAGAGGCTCACGTAAGTCGGAGGAAGAGACCCGCCGACCGTGGAACATTGCTTAACTTCGGCCATACTACGCCTGAGCCACCGGATCTCATCATGTACATACTTTAACATTGTACTAGCACAAATGCCCGTGCGTTGCAACGGGAGAAAAAAGATAATATCACACGTCTTTTCTCGTTTATTACAACTCGTATTACAGTGATAAGTAGAATTATTTTTTGCCTCCATAAGTAAACTTGCTGAAATGTCTCTTATGTTTCTCTTTCTCCTAATTTTTTGCACAAATCTCTTCCATGAATCTGCACATTCCTGGTAGCTAGCACACTGTTTATAATAGGTTTTGTGGGAAGTAGTACCACCGTGCCCCGTGCATGGAGCTCCTTGGTGCAGCTGATATTGTTGCACACCTAGAAAGAACACAATGAAATAATATTCAAGGGATATTGCTCGATGCCAGCTCAGGTGCTTCACACTAAGGGAAGACCTTGGGCTTGGACATGTCATGCACTGTTCCAGAATCTTCATCATGCTAATGTTACAATGGCCAATAGAACCTGACTGAGGAAGCGTCATTTTCCTTCTCAGTCCTCTGGTGATGTTTGGTGGGGCAACCTATTGTTGTTGTAGGTACATTATGTAAAGCATGTACTCTTTTTTCTTTCATTATTGTTCAGCTGCAGTTGCAAATCATCAAATGGGTAGGATGTATTTTTTTTGCCATGCCGAAAAAGGATGTAGTTATTTACCATCCTACTATCATCGGGTTACACAGCGACAAGTAAAATATCCCCTTTGGTGAAAAACAAAACATTTAGAAGTAGTAGTCCGGCTTGGACCATATTTTCTTATTGATAATCTAATATTTCTTGAAATGTAAAGCTTCTCTACTTTCACGTCCAAATATTGGGAAGCACCAAACAATATTATGTCTGTACTGGAGAAAGAAGTAGAAAACCTAAAAGGATTAAGTTATTGATGCTTGAAGGTCGTCCATGTAGTATCAGGTAAGAATAGTAGGAACAGAATTGCATCAAGTGTTACCATCTGGAAAGTTCTGGCATGCATGCCTTAAGATATTCAATTAACTAAAGTCCAAGAACTTACAAAGAGGAAATCTAACAAGATAAGAAATGTTCAACTTTCATAAGTAAAATTGAACCTGACGATATAATTATCTATGTTGTGTGAAACTAAATCAATCAATTTTGGTTATTACAGGCAAAGCAATATGATAAAATGCTCATCTCATCTCCAACTTGTCTGGCCTTTATAGCAGCTAAAGTAGCACTAATTACCTCAACCTCTGCAGCAGATGCTTCAACCAAATAATTAGCACATTTGCACTATCTTCTGCACACACACACAAAATAAGTTCGAAACACATCTCAGTACGCGGTAGCTCACATTTAATATGAACAGAAGACCATCCATAGAAAGATGGTCTGCACAAGTCTAGGACAGAAATAATGCAAACCTCGGTGTCACTGGACCACAACATTCTCAGGGCTGATATCCGCATACACATCCCCATTAACAGGAGGAGCAACTGGGTTTCCAAGAACCACAACTCCATCAGCTGTTGTTTCTGCAGTCATTTGCATGTTTGTTCATCATCGTAGCAAATATGCCCGGTGCTCATCCAGCTTGCATGTTAGCAGGAGCTGCAGTTACAAGCATTTGTTGTTTCAGCAGCAAGAAGGTCATCTAGCAGCACACCTGCGGTTACAACTACATATTAATTTTTGCGTCAACAAAAAGTAAACTAATGAACCTACAAAGGACGGTGGATATCATATTCAGAGTCCATGGGAGAAAGGGAGAAAGCAAACTGCATGCATTATGGATTATATTGCTACAATATAGTGCAAGCAAGGCCATCCTTAGGTCCATACCTCTTAGGAACGTCCAGGGGCATGGTCCCCTGCAGATAGCTTGGCCTCATTGAGTAGGAGGTTGTCAGGTGCAACATTGTAGTTGGGAGGGTTATCTGTAGTTGACGTATTTATAGTATAGTATTATTTACTCTTCATTCTCTTGAATCCATTAGACTTGTATGTAGTACATATCTTAAGAAAATAAAATGAAACAACATCAGATACATGTAAACATGAAGGAAACACATTTGTCTAACTAAAATAAGACAAAGAAGAGATCCTTACTGTAATTGCATTCTCAACCAAGTGAGATACTAAGCCTTGCATGCCTATGAGCTCATCAAAAGGGACATCCTCGGCACCATCCATGTCATCCAGACCATCTAACATATGCTCAACTTGGGCCTATTAGAGTGATTTGGATGTTTGTCAGAAAGCTTCTTCACCCAGCTGGCAAGTCTTCAAACCGAGCATGCAAATGTAGATTCGCTTCCTTTAAAACGTTTCATGCATGATCAATAATCTATAGTTCGATGATTCTTGCCAAAAATCAAATATCAAAATTAATCCAGGTTAATTAAGCAGTGTAGAAGTAAAGCAATAGACTATCAGTTACACAAATCGTTTCAGGTTTTCAGCCACAACAATGTACAAAAAACATCAGATCTCTAGACAAATTGCCATTGGTAAGTAGCTCTGTCTAACATATGTTTAACACTAACTACTTCTTTTTGCGGCAAAAAGAAAACAGTAAATGCAATTCTGACTTTCAAAGCAAATATACTAATCCAAAATTACAAATAGATATTTGATCTACAGGAACACAAACACTACATTATCTAACCATGTATAAGACACCACTTCAGAGTTCAGACCATCAGTTCAAGAAAGTAAATTATGCAAAACTATTAAAAAGCAGATGAGATGCGAGTTTGGCTTCAACAATCATTAAGATATATCAGGAAATTACAAAGTTTGCTTCAGTGAATACCTAAGTGCAGAACCAACAGATGGAGTTCCGACGAAGTGTGGAGCAAGGGTGAACGGCGGGTGGTGTGCCGGCAACTCGATCCCCACCTCATTCCCTCGTGTGCCGCACCAGGAGAGGAGCCATGCGCCCCTCGCGCGCCTGCGTGTCCCGCCTGGCAGTGGCTTTGACGCCGGCGAAGTCCTCGCTCCCGGACGCCTCCATTCTCGGGTCCTTCGTCTCCGTGCGCACCTCCCGCTTCGCTGTCGCCGCCTGATGTGGACCCCGAGCGTAGCCTCCCCGCCTCTCCATTTTTCTCCTCCTTCGTCTCCGCGCGCCCATCTCCGTGCTCCCCTCCCACCTTGCCACTGCCACCTGATGCGGCGCCCGAGCGCAACGCGACCCCCTCCCAGGTCAGATCAGGCTGCAGTGAAGCTTCACACCGGGATCCATGGCGCTGTCGTTCCTGACAGAGACAAGATTTGAGAGAGAGAAAAGAAAGGGAGAAGAAGAGAGATAGAGTGTGGGGGAGAGGGTAATGGACAACAGCTGGAGGTCGGCGGCAGTGGCGCGGGACGCCGGCGTGAGGAGCAAGCCGAGGCGCTCGGGACCTGCTGGTCCAGATCGAGCGAGGGGCCTCGGGGAGGAGCAGAGCACGAGGCGACGGCGTACGAGCTAGATCGGGAGGCTGTTTTTTTTTCTTTCTCGTCATACCGGTTCGATTGACTTTATTATATGGACTGCGGGTTTATTACTCTAAATCACAAGGACTTTTTCGTAAAAACAGCGACGACGTACCACCAGAAGCACTAATTGCTTTATTAGTAGGTAAAGATATACCATGACAAGTAATAAAGCAGGACCATCGGTCTCTTTTCTTTTCAAAAGATTACGTATCTTTGTTATGTTTTATTTTCAACTGACTATTAAGGAGCTGATCATATTTGAATCAAGTCTAACCTTTTTGGTACAGCTTATGATCGTATTCGAATCTAGCTGCAATATCATGGTCACTTGGGGGCTTCCTATTCAAACATAGGTCGTATTCGAACCGAAGAGAACATAGCTGTCGTAACCCTCTTGATCGGCTCAAGGCCAAACTCACTTGGGGGCTTCTTGATCGTATCCGAATCATAGCTTAACCCCTTTTGGGTCCGACTTGGATCGTATTCGAATCAGGGTCGTTAAAAACCTCTCAAGGTCATTTGGGGGCTTCCTGTTCAAACATAGGTCGTATTCGAACCAAAGAGAACATAGCTGTCGGTACCCTCTTGATCGGCGCAACGCCAAAGCCACTGGGGGCTATATGGTCGTATTCGAACCTTAGCTTAACCCCTTTGGTCCGGTTTACTGATCGTATTCGAATCAGAAGCCCCAACTTTTCAACGCAAGGTTAAATTGTACTTGTCATCCATTGTTTGCCTTTTATTGTTCTTGTTATCTCAATGTTATAACTAATTAGCCTGATCTTCTTTGCTAGCTGGATTATTTGACAACAAAGCCACCAAGGTATGATGATCATTAAGTATTTAGAAGCATTGACTTCTCAAAAGATTTAAGTTATCAACTTCATTACCCGGGTCATTTAAACCGGTGGTCTAAAGATCAAAGGTACACGTATGGCTATTGTTTATACGCAATTGCCTGTTGCATTAACTAAAGAGTTAATTTCAGCTGTGTACTCTTTTTATATCTGTTTCTGTTTTTATGGTAAACATATTGGCTATAAGCCGGGTGTTCTAATCCGTTCGGTACTAAGCCGCCAAGCCAGCCTTTTCCCTTGTATCTACAGGAACATAGCTGAAATATTACAGGGACAACCATAAGTATGATGCACATATTGACATCAGGAAACACAGAATCACATATAAGTGTTTTATGCGCGAGGGCATAAGCATAACATAGTGTTTTCACAGCTAAACTATTACAAGGTTCTTATAAACCCATGAAGATGATTATTGCTCCTCCCTCGCCGGTTCACCACCCTCTGTTGGCTGGAAGCTGGGTTTTGACCATTCAAAACCATTCACAATGACAAATTCGGCTTCTTCATCGATCAAGCCGGCCGGGTCAACTTCCGGGGAAATTGTATGTTCTCATACAGGCGGGATCAAATCTGTCACCTTGTACGAGGGAGTCGCCATCTTCTTATTTTCAAAATCAAAACCCGGCTGGTATTTGTCGATGTTGGTGTCATCTCCAAGGGTAGTTGCCTGAGGTCGGACTCCGCGCACACAAGCCATGAAGTCATTCTGCTCAAAGGGAGATCCGTCTTCCTTCACGATGGGATAGCCTCTGGCCACGTCCGTCGGGTCTAGGTCTGGCACCCAAGCCTTGGAGTGGCTCAGGGCAGTCAAATCTCCGGCTCAAGCACAGGAGCGCTTCACTTCTTGAAATCTGGCAGGCAGGATTGACAGTTTCTTCAAGACGTCGCTGAGCTGGTTGGGTCCTTGATTGGCAGGAGAGATGGCGGCAAGTGCACGTTGTGCGCCAATATACAATTGTTCTACTAAGGTATACACTGCCTTCAGTTTAATCATAGGATCTTGGCTCAAGTTTTTGCTTTGTGGGCCTGCACATAATTTATACACAAAGTCAGCTGGCGGCTTATATTCCGGATCAGCAAAAAGCACACAAGATTAAAGACAGACGGCTTACCAAAGATGGCAGCCACCATTTGATACACCCGGCCCTTTAAACCGTTCAGCTCTGTTGAAATCTCTTCAAGGGCTGTTTCGGCCTTCTCGACGCATTGTGTGAGAAGCGTTTTTTCCTCTTCCCAGGTTTTCTTCTTGGCAGCGAAGCTGGTCTTTAAATTTTTCGTCTCAGAGAGACTTATTTGCAATTTGGAGTTAGCAGACTTGATTTCTGTTTCCTGACCTGCTAGCCGGGTCTTCGCATCAGTCAATTGCGAGTTTAGTTCAGATAAGGCATTCTGCAAGAAAACATATTCAGATGAGTCAAGATTCTGCTCAAAGGTTCAAACATCAAGATTCAAGTCTCAAGTACTTCACAAAAAACCACTTGACACTTGGGGGCTAATGTATGCCAAAACAAATTTTTATGACTCTAAAGACATACTTTAAGCCCCAAGTACTTTACAAAGTAACAACACTTGGCACTTGGGGGCTAATGTATGCAGTTCAGCAAGTTTCTCAAGGTTAAGCCGGAGTATTAAGTCCTTTGAAGATGGTACAAGACAATTTAAAGTACCGGCTCATTTATGATCAAAATGAACCGGCCCTTGGGGATTACAGGTGAAGCTTTGTTCTATTTTATTGAACTCAAGAAAGGTTTCCAAGGTAAAAGTATTGGCCTATATTATCAAGTCTACAGATCATTCCGGTTCTCTCATAATCTAAAAACTTGGGGGCTGGTGGAATATATAGATAAGCCGGAAGAACATACCTCATATTTCAGCTGCAACTGTTTGACCATTTCGATCTCAGAGTCGCGACTGGAGTGTACATGGCTGAGATAGCCGGATAAAATATCATTGGCATTTAGATGGTCATAATTGGCAACGTCAAAGCGCACTTTCTGCCTCTCCAATGCCTCTTGTTTCACAGTACATCGAGCCAGCACGGTTGGATTCCTCGGTTCAATAAAACGGCTCCCGGTGATCAAAACGTCTTGTGTAGACGGTGATGGCGGGTTGGCTGAGCTTGATGGTCCAGTTGCAGAAGGATTCACGGTGGTCTCATCAAACGACGGCTTAGGAGGATTTGCTTCTGCATCGACAGGCGGGTCTTCTGGAGCGTCAGTTAATGGAGGAGAAGGTTGTTGGGGAACGTAGTAATTTCAAAAAAATTTCCTACGCACACGCAAGATCACGGTGATGCATAGCAACAAGAGGGGAGAGTGTTGTCTACATACCCTCATAGACCGAAGCGGAAGCGTTGATGCAACATAGGGGAAGTAGTCGTACGTCTTCCCGGTTCAACCGATCCAAGTACCGTTACTCCGGCACCTCCGAGTTCTTGGCACACGTTCAGCTCGATGACGCTCCCCGGGCTCCGATCCAGCAAAGCTTCGGGGATGAGTTCCGTCAGCATGACGGCGTGGTGACGATCTTGATGTTCAACTGTCGCAGGGCTTCGCCTAAGCACCGCTACAATATGACCGAGGTGGAATATGGTGGAAGGGGGCACCGCACACGGCTAAGGAACGATCACGAAGATCAACTTGTGTGTTCTAGGGTGCCCCCTTGCCCCCGTATATAAAGGATCCAAGGGGAGGGGGCGGCCGGCCGAGGAGGGCGCGCCAAGGGGGAGTCCTACTCCCACCGGGAGTAGGACTCCCTTCTTTCCTAGTTGGAGAAGGAGAAGTGGGAAAGAGGAGGAAGAGGGAAAGGAAAGGGGGGGCGCCGCCCCCCTCTCCTTGTCCTATTCGGACTAGGGAGGGGAGGGGCACGCGGCCACCTCTTGTCTCCTTTCCTCTTCTCCCTGAGGTCCCATGTAGGCCCAATAACCCCCGGGGTTGTTCCGGTAACCCCCCGGTACTCTGGTAAAATCCCGATTTCACCCGGAACGATTCCGATATCCAAATATAGACTTCCAATATATCGATCTTTATGCCTCGACCATTTCGAGACTCCTCGTCATGTCCATGATCACATCTGGGACTCCGAACAACCTTCGGTACATCAAAATACATAAACTCATAATGAAACTATCATCGTAACGTTAAGCGTGCGGATCCTACGGTTCGAGAACAATGTAGACATGACCGAGACACGTCTCCGGTCAATAACCAATAGCGGAACCTGGATGCTCATATTGGTTCCTACATATTCTACGAAGATCTTTTATCAGTCAGACCGCATAACAACACACGTTGTTCCCTTTGTCATCGGTATGTTACTTGCCCGAGATTCGATCGTCGGTATCTCAATACCTAGTTCAATCTCGTTACCGGCAAGTCTCTTTACTCGTTCCATAATATATCATCTCACAACTAACTCATTAGTTGTAATGCTTGCAAGGCTTATGTGATGTGCATTACCGAGAGGGCCCAGAGATACCTCTCTGACAATCGGAGTGACAAATCCTAATCTCGAAATACGCCAACCCAACATGTACCTTTGGAGACACCTGTAGAGCACCTTTATAATCACCCAGTTACATTGTGACATTTGATAGCACACAAAGTGTTCCTCCGGAAAATGGGAGTTGCATAATCTCATAGTCATAGGAACATGTATAAATCATGAAGAAAGCAATAGCAATATACTAAACGATCGGGTGCTAAGCTAATGGAATGGGTCATGTCAATCAGATCATTCACCTAATGATGTGATCCCATTAATCAGATAACAACTCTTTGTCCATGGTTAGGAAACATAACCATATTTGATTAACGAGCTAGTCAAGTAGAGGCATACTAGTGACACTCTGTTTGTCTATGTATTCACACATGTATTATGTTTCCGGTTAATACAATTCTAGCATGAATAATAAACATTTATCATGATATAAGGAAATAAATAATAACTTTATTATTGACTATAGGGCATATTTCCTTCAGTCTCCCACTTGCACTAGAGTCAATAATCTAGATTACACAGTAATGATTCTAACACCCATGGAGCCTTGGTGCTGATCATGTTTTGCTCGTGGAAGAGGCTTAGTCAACGGGTCTGCTACATTCAGATCCGTATGTATCTTGCAAATCTCTATGTCTCCCACCTGGACTAGATCCCGGATGGAATTGAAGCATCTCTTGATCTGCTTGGTTCTCTTGTGAAATCTGGATTCCTTTGCCAAGGCAATTGCACCAGTATTGTCACAAAAGATTTTCATTGGACCCGATGCACTAGGTATGACACCTAGATCGGATATGAACTCCTTCATCCAGACTCCTTCATTTGCTGCTTCCGAAGCAGCTATGTATTCCGCTTCACATGTAGATCCCGCCACGACGCTTTGTTTAGAACTGCACCAACTGACAACTCCACCGTTTAATGTAAACACATATCCGGTTTGCGATTTAGAATCGTCCGGATCAGTGTCAAAGCTTGCATCAACGTAACCATTTACGACGAGCTCTTTGTCACCTCCATAAACGAGAAACATATCCTTAGTCCTTTTCAGGTATTTCAGGATGTTCTTGACCGCTGTCCAGTGATCCACTCCTGGATTACTTTGGTACCTCCCTGCTAGACTTATAGCAAGGCACACATCAGGTCTGGTACACATCATTGCATACATGATAGAGCCTATGGCTGAAGCATAGGGAACATCTTTCATTTTCTCTCTATCTTCTGCAGTGGTCGGGCATTGAGTCTTACTCAACTTCGCACCTTGTAACACATGCAAGAACCCTTTCTTTGCTTGATCCATTTTGAACTTCTTCAAAACTTTGTCAAGGTATGTGCTTTGTGAAAGTCCAATTAAGCGTCTTGATCTATCTCTATAGATCTCAATGCCTAATATGTAAGCAGCTTCACCGAGGTCTTTCATTGGAAAACTCTTATTCAAGTATCCCTTTATGCTATCCAGAAATTCTATATCATTTCCAATTAGTAATATGTCATCCACATATAATATCAGAAATGCTACAGAGCTCCCACTCACTTTCTTGTAAATACAGGCTTCTCCAAAAGTTTGTATAAAACCAAATGCTTTGATCACACTATCAAAGCGTTTATTCCAACTCCGAGAGGCTTGCACCAGTCCATAAATGGATCGCTGGAGCTTGCACACTTTGTTAGCTCCCTTTGGATCGACAAAACCTTCTGGTTGCATCATATACAACTCTTCTTCCAGAAATCCATTCAGGAATGCAGTTTTGACATCCATTTGCCAAATTTCATAATCATAAAATGCGGCAATTGCTAACATGATTCGGACAGACTTAAGCATCGCTACGGGTGAGAAGGTCTCATCGTAGTCAATCCCTTGAACTTGTCGAAAACCTTTTGCAACAAGTCGAGCTTTGTAGACAGTAACATTACTGTCAGCGTCAGTCTTCTTCTTGAAGATCTATTTATTCTCAATTGCTTGCCGATCATCGGGCAAGTCAACCAAAGTCCACACTTTGTTCTCATACATGGATCCCATCTCAGATTTCATGGCTTCAAGCCATTTCACGGAATCTGGGCTCACCATCGCTTCTTCATAGTTCGTAGGTTCATCATGATCTAGTAGCATGACTTCCAGAACAGGATTACCGTACCACTCTGGTGCAGATCTTACTCTATTTGATCTACGAGGTTCAGTAGCATCTTGATCTGAAGTTCTATGATCATCATCATTAACTTCCTCACTAATTGGTTTAGGTGTCACAGAAACCGGTTTCTGTGATGTACTACTTTCCAATAAGGGAACATGTACTGTTACCTCATCAAGTTCTACTTTCCTCCCACTCACTTCTTTCGAGAGAAACTCCTTCTCTAGAAAGGATCCATTTTTAGCAATGAATGTCTTGCCTTCGGATCTGTGATAGAAGGTGTACCCAACAGTCTCCTTTGGGTATCCTATGAAGACACATTTCTCCGATTTGGGTTCGAGCTTATCAGGTTGAAGCTTTTTCACATAAGCATCACAGCCCCAAACTTTAAGAAACGACAACTTTGGTTTCTTGCCAAACCATAGTTCATAAGGCGTCGTCTCAACGGATTTTGATGGTGCCCTATTTAACGTGAATGCGGCCGTCTCTAAAGCATAACCCCAAAACGATAGCGGTAAATCTGTAAGAGACATCATAGATCGCACCATATCAAGTAAAGTACGATTACGACGTTCGGACACACCATTACGTTGTGGTGTTCCGGGTGGCGTGAGCTGCGAAACTATTCCGCATTGTTTCAAATGTAGACCAAACTCGTAACTCAAATATTCTCCTCCACGATCAGATCGTAGAAACTTTATTTTCTTGTTACGATGATTTTCAACTTCACTCTGAAATTCTTTGAACTTTTCAAATGTTTCAGACTTATGCTTCATTAAGTAGATATACGCATATCTGCTTAAATCATCTGTGAAGGTGAGAAAATAACGATATCCGCCACGAGCCTCAACATTCATCGGACCGCATCTGTATGTATGATTTCCAACAAATCTGTTGCTCTCTCCATAGTACCGGAGAACGGCGTTTTAGTCATCTTGCCCATGAGGCACGGTTCGCAAGTACCAAGTGATTCATAATCAAGTGGTTCCAAAAGTCCATTAGTATGGAATTTCTTCATGCGCTTTACACCGATATGACCTAAACGGCAGTGCCACAAATAAGTTGCACTATCATTATCAACTCTGCATATTTTGGCTTCAACATTATGAATATGTGTATCACTACTATCGAGATTCATCAAAAATAGACCACTCTTCAAGGGTGCATGACCATAAAAGATATTACTCATATAAATAGAACAACCATTATTCTCTGATTTAAATGAATAACCGTCTCGCATCAAACAAGATCCAGATATAATGTTCATGCTCAACGCTGGCACCAAATAACAATTATTTAGGTCTAATACTAATCCCGAAGGTAGATGTAGAGGTAGCGTGCCAACCGCGATCACATCGACTTTGGAACCATTTCCCACGCGCATCGTCACCTTGTCCTTTGCCAGTGTTCGCTTAATCCGTAGTCCCTATTTCGAGTTGCAAATATTAGCAACAGAACCATTATCAAATACCCAGGTGCTACTGCGAGCTCTAGTAAGGTACACATCAATAACATGTATATCACATATACCTTTGTTCACCTTGCCATCCTTCTTATCCGCCAAATACTTGGGGCAGTTCCGCTTCCAGTGACCAGTCTGCTTGCAGTAGAAGCACTCAGTTTCAGGCTTAGGTCCAGACTTGGGTTTCTTCTCCTGAGCAGCAACTTGCTTGCTGTTCTTCTTGAAGTTCCCCTTCTTCTTCCCTTTGCCCTTTTTCTTGAAACTAGTGGTCTTGTTGACCATCAACACTTGATGCTCCTTCTTGATTTCTACCTCCACAGCCTTTAGCATTGCGAAGAGCTCGGGAATTGTCTTATCCATCCCTTGCATATTATAGTTCATCACGAAGCTCTTGTAGCTTGGTGGAAGTGATTGGAGAATTCTGTCAATGACGCTATCATCCGGAAGATTAACTCCCAGTTGAATCAAGTGATTACAATACCAAGACATCTTGAGTATATGCTCACTGAGAGAACTATTCTCCTCCATCTTGCAGCTATAGAATTTATTGGAGACTTCATATCTCTCAATCCGAGCATTCTGCTGGAATATTAACTTCAACTCCTGGAACATCTCATATGCCCCATGACGTTCAAAACATCGTTGAAGCCCCGGTTCTAAGCCGTAAAGCATGGCACATTGAACTATAGAGTAGTCATCAGCTTTGCTCTACCAGACGTTCTTAACGTCGTCAGTTGCATCAGCAGCAGGCCTAGCACCCAGCGGTGCTTCCAGGACATAACTCTTCTGTGCAGCAATGAGGATAATCCTCAAGTTACGGACCCAGTCCGTGTAATTGCTACCATCATCTTTCAACTTTGCTTTCTCAAGGAACGCATTAAAATTCAATGGAACAACAACACGGGCCATCTATCTACAATCAACATAAACCAGCAAGATACTATCAGGGACTAAGTTCATGATAAATTTAAGTTCAATTAATCATATTACTTAAGAACTCCCACTTAGATAGACATCCCTCTAATCATCTAAGTGATCACGTGATCCAAATCAACTAAACCATAACTGATCATCACGTGAAATGGAGTAGCTTTCAATGGTGAACATCGCTATGTTGATCATATCTACTATATGATTCACGCTCGACCTTTCGGTCTCAGTGTTTCGAGGCCATATCTGCATATGCTAGGCTCGTCAAGTTTAACCTGAGTATTCTGCGTGTGCAAAACTGGCTTGCACCCGTTGTAGATGGACGTAGAGCTTATCACACCCGATCATCACATGGTGTCTGGGCACGACGAACTTTGGCAACGGTGCATACTCAGGGAGAACACTTTTTATCTTGAAATTTAGTGAGAGATCATCTTATAATGCTACCGTTAATCAAAGCAAGATAAGATGCATAAAAGATAAACATCACATGCAATCAATATAAGTGATATGATATGGCCATCATCATCTTGTGCTTGTGATCTCCATCTCCGAAGCACCGTCATGATCACCATCGTCACCGGCGCGACACCTTGATCTCCATCATAGCATCGTTGTCCGCTCGCCAATCTTATGCTTCTACGACTATCGCTACCGCTTAGTGATAAAGTAAAGCATTACAGGGCGATTGCATTGCATACAATAAAGCGACAACCATATGGCTCTTGCCAGTTGCCGATAACTTGGTTACAGAACATGATCATCTCATACAATAAAATTTAGCATCATGCTTTGACCATATCACATCACAACATGCCCTGCAAAAACAAGTTAGATGTCCTCTACTTTGTTTGTTGCAAGTTTTACGTGGCTGCTACGGGCTTAAGCAAGAACCAATCTTACCTACGCATCAAAACCACAACGATAGTTTGTCAAGTTGGTGCTATTTTAACCTTCGCAAGGACCGGGCGTAGCCATACTCGGTTCAACTAAAGCTGGAGAAACTGACACCCACTAGCCACCTGTGTGCAAAGCACGGCGGTAGAACCAGTCTCGCGTAAGCGTACGCATAATGTCGGTCCGGGCCGCTTCATCCAACAATACCGCCGAACCAAAGTATGACATGCTGGTAAGCAGTATGACTTATATCACCCACAACTCACTTGTGTTCTACTCGTGCATATAACATCAAACCATAAAACCTAGGCTCGGATGCCACTGTTGGGAAACGTAGTAATTTCAAAAAAATTTCCTTCGCACACGCAAGATCATGGTGATGCATAGAAACGGGAGGGGAGAGTGTTGTCTACGTACCCTCGTAGACCGAAGCGGAAGCGTTGATGCAATGTAGAGGAAGTAGTCGTACGTCTTCCCGGTTCAACCGATCCAAGTACCGTTACTCCGGCACCTCCGAGTTCTTGGCACACGTTCAGCTCGATGACGCTCCCCGGGTTCCGATCCAGCAAAGCTTCGGGGATGAGTTCCGTCAGCACGATGGCGTGGTGACGATCTTGATGTTCAACTATCGCAGGGCTTCGCCTAAGCACCGCTACAATATGACCGAGGTGGAATATGGTGGAAGGGGGCACCGCACACGGCTAAGGAACGATCACGAAGATCAACTTGTGTGTTCTAGGGTGCCCCCTTGCCCCCGTATATAAAGGAGCCAAGGGGAGGGGGCGGCCGGCCAAGGAGGGCGCGCCAAGGGGGAGTCCTACTCCCATCGGGAGTAGGACTCCCTTCTTTCCTAGTTGGAGAAGGAGAAGTGGGAAAGAGGAGGAAGAGGGAAAGGAAAGGGGGGGGGGCGCCGCCCCCCTCTCCTTGTCCTATTCGGACTAGGGAGGGGAGGGGCGCGCGGCCACCTCTTGTCTCCTTTCCTCTTCTCCCTTAGGGCCCATGTAGGCCCAATAACCCCCGGGGTTGCTCCGGTAACCCCCCGGTACTCCGGTAAAATCCCGATTTCACCTGGAACGTTTCCGATATCCAAATATAGGCTTCCAATATATCGATCTTTATGTCTCGACCATTTCGATACTCCTCGTCATGTCCATGATCACATCCGGGACTCCGAACAACCTTCGGTACATCAAAATACATAAACTCATAATGAAACTATCATCGTAACGTTAAGCGTGCGGACCCTATAGTTCGAGAACAATGTAGACATGACCGAGACACGTCTCCGGTCAATAACCAATAGCGGAACCTGGATGCTCATATTGGTTCCTACATATTCTACGAAGATCTTTTATCGGTCAGACCGCATAACAACACACGTTGTTCCCTTTGTCATCGGTATGTTGCTTGCCCGAGATTCGATCGTCGGTATCTCAATACCTAGTTCAATCTCATTACCGGCAAGTCTCTTTACTCGTTCCATAATATATCATCTCACAACTAACTCATTAGTTGTAATGCTTGCAAGGCTTATGTGATGTGCATTACCGAGAGGGCCCAGAGATACCTCTCTGACAATCGAAGTGACAAATCCTAATCTCGAAATACGCCAACCCAACATGTACCTTTGGAGACACCTGTAGAGCACCTTTATAATCACCCAGTTACGTTGTGACGTTTGGTAGCACACAAAGTGTTCCTCCGGCAAACGGGAGTTGCATAATCTCATAGTCATAGGAACATGTATAAGTCATGAAGGAAGCAATAGCAACATACTAAACGATCGGGTGCTAAGCTAATGGAATGGGTCATGTCAATCAGATCATTCACCTAATGATGTGATCCCGTTAATCAAATAACAACTCTTTGTCCATGGTTAGGAAACATAACCATCTTTGATTAACGAGCTAGTCAAGTAGAGGCATACTAGTGACACTCTGTTTGTCTATGTATTCACACATGTATTATGTTTCCGGTTAATACAATTCTAGCATGAATAATAAACATTTATCATGATATAAGGAAATAAATAATAACTTTATTATTGCCTCTAGGGCATATTTCCTTCAAAGGTGGCCTGGCCGGGTCAAATGCAAGGATTGGCGGGTCTTCTGCCAATTTAGCTGCCTTTGCCTTCTTGGGCTTAGCTTGGCCACTAAGAGAAATGTTGCAGGACTGTCAGTTCAAAGATACAATTCGAACAACCCGGAAAAAGGGAGTATTTTTCATTACCCAGGGGCAGTCTTGAAGGCCGGAAATTGGGTCTGCGATGAGTCGCCAGAAGAGCGAGACACCTCCTGAAAAGATAAAATAAAGTTAAAGTAATGCAAGGGAAATGATCCATTAAACAGGGTTAAGGACAAAAGAAGTAAACCTCATTTCGGCGCTTCTGAGGAGTTTGTTGAACAACAGCCGTTTCGTCTTCTGTCCGGGCTTGACAGTGGCTCTCATGTTGCTGCTTTTTCAAAATAAAGTTGGGATCCAAGTGAGCTAAAGGGTTAGAAAACCTTACTTTACGGATCACTCGTCGAATTTTTTGTCTTGGCAAGGGCTCTGAGTTGGAGGAAATGATAGTTACCTCTTCTTCCACGGCCTGACTGGCCCCAGTGTCATCCTAAAAATGAACAGTGTCAATAAGATTATTAAAAAGTTGGCCAAGGGAGTCAAGGTCTACCTCCGACCCAGAAGTATCTTCAAGTCTCATCATGTCTTCAGCGGTGCTCTTCTTCTTCTTTTTCGACCTCCGGGTCATTTTCTTGGTGTTTATGGTGTGGCTCTTTCTTTCTTGGCAGCCTCGTGGTCATATTTAACTTTCCAAAAGTCAGAATTGGCCTGCAGACAGGTAAAGATGAAAAGTCAGGCAAGTATTAAAAAATACGGCTGGGAAAAATACAAAGGAGAGAGTTCAAAATATTCTTACTTCTGGCACCGGGTTAAGCTTGCAGAATGGATTTAACCCGACAGTACTGCAATCTTTGTATTTCCCATTCACCAGAAGGGTTGACATTGAGACAATATCTTCTTCTGTTAATTGAACGGGGTTGTGACGAAGAGAGTCATCCGGGCCTCCACCATACTCATACATCAGTTTTGACTGACGGCTTAGAGGGATGACCCACCATGAGATCCAGCAGCGGGTCAGATCAACTCCAGTTAACCTGTTCCCTAACAGAGCATTAATCCTTTTGATGTATGGTATCAGCTTTCTACGTTCAGCGGCAGTGAGTTTGTCAGGAAGCACGAACTTGGAGTCAAGACGTTCGGGGCGATAACCCGGCAGTGGCTTCTCGTTTGCCGGTGAAATGTCTTGGCAGTAAAACCAAGTCTGATTCCAGTCTTTTGGATGACTCGACAATACTATGAGGGGGAAGACAACGCCCTGCCGGCGTTGAATTGGGATGCCTCCAAGCTCTAAGCTAAGGCCGTTGGTGCACTCGTTCTGCCGGTTCAGATAAAAGTATTCTCTAAACAGCTCCATGGTCGGCTCTTG
The DNA here is from genome assembly GCF_002162155.2 of Triticum dicoccoides. Lineage (NCBI taxonomy): Eukaryota > Viridiplantae > Streptophyta > Magnoliopsida > Poales > Poaceae > Triticum > Triticum dicoccoides. The sequence continues at coordinate 20,767,215 of NC_041386.1, forward strand.
TTGAAGATACACCTCACAGAGCACTTGGAAGTTACATATGTTAGATATGGAATTGGGCCCAATATCTTGAGGGTAGAGTTTGAAAAAGTGGAGGACCTCTCTCAAGAACTTTGAGCCGGGCGGTGAGAAGCGACGGTTCATATGGTCAGTAAAAACAATCACTTCGCCATCTCTTGGATTGGGTCGTTCTTCTCCGGGTCAGGGGCACGGTAAGACATGACGGTTTTCGCTGGCAAAAACCCTATGGTGGAGAACTCCTTCAAACGTTCCTCAGTTATGGTTGAGGGAACCCAGTTGCAGATGGTTGGCGCATTGGACGACATGATGTTCAAAAACAAACTGAAAAGAAAGGCAACATGCCGGTTCAATTCAATGATGAAATTAACAATTACATGAGGATAATACAGGGAAGTAATGACGGCTTAGTTAAGGGCTAATGACATATAAGGAAAAGTAAGCCAACACAATAAGCCGCCATGACTACAGAGATTTGAGAAAAGAAAAAATCAGCTAAGTGTTGAGATAAACAAGTTTCCTAACTGCCTGGCATAATTTTGGATCAAATGGCTATTCAAAATGGGAAAAATTCTAGACCTAAACAGTTTAGTGCAGATGAGTCTGAGAGTTCTAATGAGATCTTTGAACCAGAGAAAGGGATCTGTGGGCATCAAAAGTAGGCACAAAAACGCTATCGCACAAGCATGTATATCTTTTTGGATCAAGAAGAGGCCTGTGGTGGAAGAACTATGACGAACTACGATGAACTATGAAGAACACGACGGAGTCTGGAAACCCTAATGCGGATCTGAGAAGTGAAAAGAAGAACACTTACAACCACGGGTCTCCTGCGGAGGTCGCCGCTGTTCTCTGGACCAGTTCGGGTTGATGCAGCAGCCAAGATCGACGGAGACGGAGGAGAAGCACGGCGGCGGTGAGGCTCGAGCAGCAGGAGGGTTGCGAGAGGAAGAAGACGGAGAGAGAGAGAGAAGAATGAGGAAGGCCGAGGCGTGCCTATTTATAAGGAGACATGTGAACACACGGGCGCGAAAATCGAGGAAGAGCTGAATAATGGTTATCCAACTACACAGACGCCTCGATTCTCGGAAGACATTAAAGATGAAGATCCATTGGGAGATGACGTCATAAAAGTTTTTTTGCGTTTTCAAGAGATGACGTCATGGCGGGTTGCAAGAACTTCTGCGAGGATAAGAAGATGGATTTTGTCTAAGTGTTGAAGATTGACAAAGAACGAAGTTCAAAGTCAACCTGGGGCCTAATGTTGGGGATATAATTATCAGCTATGACCCGTCCAGGAGGGGCCGGGTCAGCCCCAATGGTAGGTTACACAAGAAGCCCAGTAAACATTAAGATAATAGTTTATCAAATATTATAGAAGGCCCAAAAGCCTAACGGCGGCTTAAGGCCCAATAGTGTAAACCGCCATATGTAAGGAAAGACTTGTAAAGAAAGGCATATAAGAGAAGTCACCGAGCCAGACACGATTTATGAGCCGACCGGGACTCTGTAGGCCACCAGGCGTCAACCCGTGTATATAAGGGGACGACGCGATGGCGGTTTAGGGCAAGAAACAAGAGATCGACAACCAAGCCGGCGAGTTGAGCCTCTTGGTGATCGAAACCTCAGCAATACCAACACAACTAGACGTAGGCTTTTACCTTCATCGTAAGGGGCCGAACTAGTATAAAACCTCTCGTGTCCTTTGTCCCGATTAACCCCTTTAAGCTTCCTAGTTGCGATGGCCCTACGACTAAGTCCTTTATCTAGGACATCTGCCGTGACAATTCCACGAAAGGAAGTGTACCGTATGCTCATTACCATTAACATAAAAAGTGACATTGCCTTTAGTGCAATCAATAACAGCCCCTGCAGTGTTCAAAAAGGGTCTTCCAAGAATAATAGACATACTATCATCCTCAGGAATATCAAGAATAACAAAGTCCGTTAAAATAGTAACGTTTGCAACTACAACAGGCACATCCTCACAAATACCGACAGGTATAGCAGTTGATTTATCAGCCATTTGCAAAGATATTTCAGTAGGTGTCAACTTATTCAAATCAAGTCTACGATATAAAGAGAGAGGCATAACACTAACACCGGCTCCAAGATCACATAAAACAGTTTTAACATAATTTCTTTTAATGGAGCATGGTATAGTGGGTACTCCGGGATCTCCTAGTTTCTTAGGTATTCCACCTTTAAAAGTATAATTAGCAAGCATGGTGGAAATTTCAGCTTCCGATATCTTTCTTTTATTAGTAACAATATCTTTCATATACTTAGCATAAGGATTCATTTTGAGCATATCAGTTAATAGCATACGCAAAAAGATAGGTCTAATCATTTCAGCAAAGCGCTCAAAATCCTCATCATCCTTTTTCTTGGATGGTTTGGGAGGAAAAGGCATGGGTTTCTGAACCCAAGGCTCTCTTTTCTTACCGTGTTTCCTAGCAATAAAGTCATTCTTATCATAACGTTGATTTTTTGATTGTGGGTTATCAAGATCAACAGCAGGTTCAATTTCTACATCATTATCATTACTAGGTTGAGCATCATCATGAACATTATCATTAACATTATCACTAGTTTCAGGTTCATTACCAGATTGTGTTTCAGCATCAGAGATAGAAATATCATTTGGATTCTCAGGTGTTTCAGTAATATGTTCACTAGGAGCATGCAAAGTCCTATCATTTTTCTTTTTCTTCCTTTTAGAAGGACTAGGTGCATCTACATTATTTCTTTGAGAATCTTGCTCAATTCTTTTAGGGTGGCCTTCAGGATACAAAGGTTCCTGAGTCATTCTACCAGTTCTAGTAGCCACTCTAATAACATAATCATTGTTCTTACTATTCAATTCATTGAGCAAATCATTTTGAGCCTTAAGTACTTGTTCTACTTGAGTGGTAACCATAGAAGCATGTTTACTAATAAGTTTAAGTTCACCTTTGACATTAGCCATATAATCACCCAAGTGTTCAAGCATATTTGAATTGTATTTCAATTGTCTACCAAAATAAGAATTAAAGTCTTCTTGCTTAGCCATAAATTTATCAAACTCATCTAAGCATGGGCTAGCAAACTTAGTAAAAGGGATTTCAGCTTTATCATATCTATAGAGAGAATTTACCTTTAGTACCTGTGTCGGGTTATCAAGACCATGAGTTTCTTCAATAGGTAATGGATTAAGATCATATGTTTTTTCATCGGCGGTAAATTAAGACCATGTATTTCTTCAATAGGAGGTAAATTCTTAACATCTTCAGCTTTAATACCTTTTTCTTTCATAGATTTCTTTGCCTCTTGCATATCTTCAGGACTGAGAAATAGAACACCCCTCTTCTTCGGAGTTGGTTTGGGAATAGGCTCAGGACTTGGTGCAGGGACTGGTTCAGGAAGTGTCCAATTATTTTCATCTGTCAACATATTATTCAATAAAATTTCAGCTTCATCCAGTGTTCTTTCCCTGAAAACAGAACCAACACAACTATCCAGGTAATCTCTGGAAGCATCGGTTAGTCCATTATAAAAGATATTAAGTATTTCATTTTTCTTAAGAGGATAATCAGACAAAGCATTAAGTAATTTGAGAAGTCTCCCCCAAGCTTGTGGGAGACTCTCTTCTTCAATTTGCACAAAATTATATATATCCCTCAAGGCAGCTTGTTTCTTATGAGCAGAGAAATATTTAGCAAAGAAGTAATAAATCATATTCTAGGGACTACGCACACAACCAGGATCAAGAGAATTAAACCATATCTTAGAATCACCCTTTAATAAGAACGAAAATATTTTAAGGATATAAAAGTAACGAGTTCTCTCATCATTAGTGAACATGGTAGCTATCTATCTATCTATCTATATCTATCTATCTATCTATCTATCTATCTATCTATATATATCTATCTATACCTCTATATCTATATCTATATCTATCTATCTATCTATCTATCTATCTATCTATACTAATTAGGCACTTCCTAAAAATTCCCACGTTAATTAGATTTTACGAGCCGTTAATCAGGTGGGACCGAATTATTACGGTGTAGATTGACTCATAGAGAAAAAAACTAATCTCTTACGTCTCCTTTATATCTCCAATGAGAAAAAACTAATTTATCTCTCTAAGAAAAAAACTATCAATCTCTCACGTCTCCTTTCTATCTCCAATGAGGAAATAATTAGATTTTACGAGGCGTTAATCAGGTGGGACCGAATTATTACGGTGTAGATTGACTCATAGAGAAAAAAACTAATCTCTTACGTCTCCTTTATATCTCCAATGAGAAAAAACTAATTTATCTCTCTAAGAAAAAAACTATCAATCTCTCACGTCTCCTTTCTATCTCCAATGAGGAAAAAACTAACTTATCTCTCTCGCATGACTCAATTCTCTCAATCTCTCCATTGAAAAAAGATCAATCCTACAAATTACCATGATATAGAAAAAGCTAGAAATTATAAGAGGTCAGAAAAAGGGAAAAAAACACCTCCGATCTCACAGATGATCAACAACGATAGGTTGATTTCTCATGGTAGAAACCAAAACAGGTACGATACTTAACAAATGAAATCAGATCTGTTTCTTGCCGTTCTCTCACAAATATCTTTCCTTCTATGGGCACGTCTCCTTCTTCACAAAAAAATCTGGCGACCCCATCGCTCCCGTAGGCTGGCCCTCCATCAGTTCGCCGCCGCTGCTCGGGGGCCAACCAGAGGTTGATCGATCCTCTTTAACTGCCGCTGCTCCTCACCCATCATGGATCCACCTCAATGCATCTAGCCTTCAGTATGTTGATTATTTCAGTCGTCTGTCCATGCTGGAATTGATCTAAGAGAAATCGTGTATGATCAAATTCATCTTCTGCTGCTGCATGTGGTCGGGTTCCACTCCAATATCAGAAATCTTGAATCTAATCAGCTTTCAAGCTCTGCAGTAATCCAACATCTTTTTCAGGTTAGCCAAGGAGGTGTGGGTGTACCAAAGACTATTGGAAGCGGATTAATTAGATGGATGTCGACGTCAACGAGACTGCCGAGCAAAGGAACTATGCAAGATTGGTAGCGTTGCTCTTTACCAGATTAACACCATTCGATTTTGTCACTGGTAACATTAGCAGTATGATATTGAGCCACTAACTCCTATCTACTCAGCTACTGCCGTTTTCCTTCAACCCGTGCGCCATTGTCAGACTACAAAAGGTGTGACATAGCCATGCCCTTCTCCATCATAGCCATACCCGTGAGCCACTAACTCCTATCTGTTCCGTTGCCCCTCGCCGGGAAGTACTTCCGTCACGTAGGAACAGGACCAAGGGGGCGAATCGTGATCAACGAGCTATGACGTCCAATGGGTTAGTATTGATTTGTCTAATCCTATCTTTTCTACTAATACATATATCTTGCACAGTCAAATTTATCTTCTATTCTCCTCCACATGGAAGTGGAATGCATGTAAAGAATGTGTGGGGATGATGATGCTGTGTATAGGAGATAGCTGAGCAAAAACAAGCCATGTAGGTGATGGATTTGTGTAAATGTACATGCATGGTATAATATATAGATGAAAAATCTGAATATGTAAAAGTACTATGTGCACATGGTAAATTCTCCTTCGAAACTTGGTCCCATTTTCAAGTATTCAATCTATATCTCAGGTTCTTTTTCTTATCATATTTATTCTTCTCCCATGTGGAAGGTTTGAACCTACAAGAAATCTGATGTAGTTTTCCTCTACAATTGGTAAGTTATACAATAGATTTGCCACCGAGATATAGCATTTTCTATGATAATGCAGATGGTACTAGCCTATTCACATATGAGGATGCTCCCATATCTTTATCCTTCTTTGACCTTGGCATTCATGGATAGAAATTTGTATGGCAGAGCATCCTGGTGCGCACCTCTGGCATAGTCCAGGTAACAGAGTCATGGTTCAGAGGTGTAGAAGTAATGGGCTGTAGTTGTTCTGCTGTGATGAAATAGATGATCCTATAGTTGATCTTGGTCATGACAGTGGGGTAAATTTCTAAAACTCTGCATCGCAAACCATAGTTTGATGATCTCAATGTCTTCAGTTAATCAAATCATCCATACACTGGATAGATAGACGTTTGAAACAGAAATCAATCTGATCTGCTATTAGGTCAGGTCCAGATATAGAAACCATTCATTGGTAAATGCATCTGAAATTCTGAACAAAACAATTGCTTAATGTGAGAGGAAATCGAGATTCTTGATATGGTACAGATGATTAATGTTAGCAACATATCAAGTATAACAGTGGGACTATTGTTTCTTGGTCGTGTTGCTCTTCTTTGGTAAAATATGAATATTTTTCAAACTTTGATTTCTCCTTTTGTATTAGCTCTCGCCTAACAACTTTTTTCTCAAACTTTTAGTTATACTTTGTTTAGAAACTTGAATCTTGCTGCAGCCAAACAATGAGGCAAATCTATATGTAGCTCTTTTATCCCACTAAAATTAGCCAAAAAGTTCATGAAACTTAATTGCAAATATATCTGAAGACGCTTATCGTCTTTCACTTATTGTCTATTCTATAATGTCTCTGTATTGCCATCTAACTTTGAGATTATATATCTTTTGTCATTTATTTACGATGTTCAGGGGTATTTCCTTAAGTCATGCATGTTTGCATTTCGCTAAATTGGCATCAAATCACTGCAAGTCAGCGCTGATTCCTGCAGAATGTCGATGTTAACCTCCGCGGAGTTCGCGAGCCTTAGTGACAACACTACATTGCTCATAACCAGGGGACATACCACTGCTCCTACCATGACGCGGTGCTGATCTGGATGACATCGTCGCCACGGCTACCATATAGCATTATCTTTGCAGCTACGACACATCTCAGAGTAAGGAAGGCATGATGGGAATATAACATGTACGTCAAGAGGGTCTCTATCAAGGTTGGAGAGCAGAACCCGTCATGGCATCCAACTTCCAGCTTAGTAGACTGACGTGCATGCTTGGTTCTGCGTTCTTCAGAAATCAACGACAACAACTGTGCGTGCAGCCTATGCTGATATCTCGAGGAATTTATTTGCTTTGGAATACTGAGAGCGCTCAAGATGGTACCTGATGTTTTGTCGAGTTTTCTAAAAACTAATCAGTGTACGTAGTATTGTGTTTTTTCTTTCTTACAAAACAATGCAGTGTTATATATTTTTTCAGAATAGTGCAGTAATCTGCGCGGGAAAACCATGTGTAAAGTTGGAAGGATCCCTTTAAGTTGGTTCTCAGTATTTTTGCATCGTCTGTGTCATAATGTATCATATCAAGTGTGGAGATAATACATAGTTCAGTTGTTAAAACAAAAATAATTGTTCCTAGATTTTGTTAGATTAATCGGCTACTTTTTTTTTGCGGGGTAGATTAACCGGCTACTTGGCTAGACTTGAACTATTTACAATTTCCCATTTGTTCTATACATTTAGTACTAGCACAGAATCTTTGTTATATCAATTAATTATTTGTGTTAGGCAGTCCGATCAGATCATACCCTGCCATATTTAGTGCTCCTATATTTGCATATAAATCGGGCCATTATGGTTAGGATTGTATTGATTTGTTTCCATGGTTATCTTGTAATCTGTCTATATATATGAGGTAACACGGAACCCACAATTGTGTGGTCAAACATTCTCTCTCTCTAGTTCTATCATGATATCAGCCAAACGATTCGCTTCCGCCCCTCTCCACTACCGCCGCCGCCCTCGCGTTCCACGCTGCAACACCTCTCCCTCCCCAGTTGCCGCCATGTCCGACGCCGGCAACCTTCCCCATCCACACCACGCCCTTTGGGCTCAGGCCATGGCCATCCAAAACATCAAGAGCCTCATCCCTGTCACCCTCGACATCAAAGCCTCGAACTTCACCAAGTGGCGGTACTACCTCACCATCGCGGTCACCCAATTCGCCCTCGCCGATCATCTCGACATGGCGACTCCTCTGGCCGACGCAGAGTGGCTGCGGATGGATTCCATGGTCCTTTGCTGGCTGTACGGCTCCATCACCTCCGAGATCGCCGACATGGTCATGGCGGCGGGCACCACCACCTACGCTGTCCAAGGCGGCATCACTGCTCTCTTCCGGGACAACCAGCAAGCCCGCGCGGGGTACCTTGGCCAGAAGTTCCGCAACATCGAGCAAGGGGACAAAAGCGTCACCGCCTACTGTCTCGAACAGAAGACGGTCGCCGATGCCCTCGCGGACGTCAACGCCCTCATCACCGACGACGCCCTGGTGTGGAACACCATCAGGGGCCTCCACGACGACTACAAGGAAATTGGGAACCTCGCGCCCCTCCTCAAGCCCTTCCCCACTTTTCTTGAGTTTCGCAACATGCTTCTCCTCAAAGAACTCAAGCCATCGTCCACGCGCTCGTCGTCCGCCGCGGTCTTCTACACCACCATGCCCGCGGGAGGCTCCCGTGATGGCCCTGCTCCTCCGCCGCAGCAACCGCACACTGGGCGCTCTGGCTATGGCGCCCCCGGTGCCCCCAACAACTCCGGCTCGGGCCGGTACAAGGGCAAGAAGAAGCACACGGGTGGCGGTGGCGCCCCGTTCTTCCCCAGCATGCAAAATCCATGGACTGGCGCTATCCACATGTATCCGATGATGGGTCATGGTGGACCCATCTACCCCGCCATTGGACACGGCCATGCTCCCAGCCTCCTCGGGCCGCACCCTGCCGCATCGCCGTCTCGCCCGGCTCAGGGCTACATGGCCCTGCCAGCTCCGTCGCCCGCGCCTCACCCGCGACCTTCACCTACAGCGGCTACCCCGCCTACGGCTCCCCCTCGACACCGACATGGGATCCCTCCGCCCTCGCCAACTACTTCAACACCATGAGTCTGCAGGCTCCTACGGAGTGGATCATGGACACTGGAGTCTCCGCTCACATGTCTTCGTCCGCCGGTAACCTCACCTCTGTTTCCTCTAATCCTCCACATAAACACATCATGTTCGGTGATGGCTCTTCTCTTCATGTCTCTCACTCCGGCCATGCAACCCTTTCTACTTCTTCCTCTCATAAACTCACTCTTCGTGACGTTCTCGTCACCCCTCGCATCGTTAAAAATTTAATTTCTGTTCGTCAGTTTACTCATGACAACTTATGCTCGGTTGAATTTGACCCTTGGGGTTTTTCTGTGAAGGATCTCAAGACAGGAGCCGTGATTCTTCGGTGCAGTAGCTCGGGTGATCTATACCCGACCTCTTCCTTGCCGCACGCCCACACCGCCTTCACCGTCGACTCCAGCCTCTGGTACCGGCGCCTCGGCCACCCTGGTCTCGAAGCATTCCGGCGCCTTGCCTCGTCATTATCACTCTCTATTAATAAAGTGCTCTGATACCATGATAGAACGAGAGAGAGAGAGAATGTTTGACCACACAATTGTGGGTTTGCCATGACCGACTTGGGAGAGCTACACCACTTCCTCGGCCTTGCTGTTCGTCGTGACTCTTGTGGGATGTTCCTCTCGCAGACCCAATATGCTCTCGAGATTCTCGAGCGTGCTGGCATGAGCTCTTGCCACGCTGCCTCAACACCCGTGGACACATCGCCCAAGCTGGCCGCTGCCATCGGCTCACCTGTTGCTGATCCTTCGGAGTATCGGAGTCTAGCCGGTGCTCTTTAGTACCTGACGTTCACACGTCCTGACATCGCCTACGCCATCCAGCAGATTTGTCTTCACATGCATGATCCCCCTGACCTGCACTTGACTTTGGTCAAGCGTGTTGTCCGCTACGTCAAGGGTACCCTGCACCATGGCCTTCAGCTCACACCCTCCTCTACGGACCGCCTTGTTGCTTACACTGATGCAGACTGGGCTGGTTGCCCTGACACTCGTTGATCGACATCCGGTTACTGTGTGTTCCTTGGCGACAACCTGGTCTCGTGGTCCTCCAAGCGCCAGCACACCGTCTCCCGCTCTAGCGCCGAGGCAGAGTATCGAGCTGTCGCTAATGCCGTCGCTGAAGCAAGTTGGCTTCGCCAACTCCTCCAGGAGCTTCACCGACCTCTCCCTGCTGCCACCGCCGTTTTTTGCGACAATGTCAGCACCGTCTACATGTCCACGAATCCTGTTCAGCATCAGCTCACCAAGCACATTGAGATCGATCTTCACTTTGTTCGAGACCGTGTTGCGCTTGGGCACATTCGAGTTCCTCATGTGCCTTCTTCCCGGCAGTTCGCGGACATCTTCACCAAAGGCTTGCCATCGCCATTGTTCTTGGATTTTCGGTCCAATCTCAGCGTCCGAAAATCTCCCATTGTGACTGCGGGGGGCTATTAGGCAATCCGATCAGATCATACCCTGCCATATTTAGTGCTCCTATATTTGCATATAAATCAGGCCATTATGGTTAGGATTGTATTGATTTGTTTCAATGGTTATCTTGTAATATTTCTATATATATGAGGTAACACAGAACCCACAATTGTGTGGTCAAACATTCTCTCTCTCTAGTTCTATCAATTTGTTTTAGTTGTATATATATTTGTCCTGAAAGATTTAATGTCCAAACTGTACAGCGATCTTTCACATGGGCCAGCTTTCTAGAAATAACATATCTTGATGTAGTCTCCAAACTATACGGTAATCATTCTGCTTTCATTTCTTAGTCTGCTTGAATTTGATTGATATAGTACATGTTCTTAATGGGAACTCTTAGCATTGCGGAAAACCAAAGTTCCAATATCTGTATACGCGTGTAATTTACATGCCTAAAACCACGAAACAAGAATACATGTACATGACAACAATATAATGGCCAGTACATAAAAACAATACATATAAAAAATACATTACAAATCACTAATTTCCTTTGGCTGAGTCAAAATGAATATAAAATTTTAAACAAAATCCAGCAATCTCTTTAATGAGTGACGTACAATCATCTCCCCATGATACCTTCCACACATCTATGGTCCAACGGAATGTGGATGCAAACACAATAACATAGAGTTGCAAAGGGAGTTCACCGTGGTGTGGGGACATCTCGGAAATGAATGCAGATTGGGGGTTATAATGCAGATGGTACTAGCCTATTCAATTTGTCCGGGAAGTTGTGGTGGAGTTCAGATAGAGGAGTTAGCATTTTGAAACCATTGGCACCCAAAGATGCAAAGTTATGCGTTGATCGTGACGGATGGATACAACAATTAGAAATAAAGGGAAAAATTAAGTAAGGGCTAAGCTGATTTTTACTACTCGGAAGTAGCAAGTAATATTTCAACGATAAATATATTAATGATTTTCATATGCGCAGAGTTGGTATTCTGTCTGTTATATAGTTCGGTCAAATTTTAAATTATACACTAAATCTCACATGTGAAATAAACTAAGATACCAAATAAAATTGCCAGCATTGTTTAAGAATGGCTCTAAATCCATGGTATGTGCTGAAACAATGAGCATATGAAAAAAATATGTTTGCCCCATCAATAAAATAATTAATTGACTACAAAGCCATTGTCAACTAATAACCGTTTTTTTGAGGGAATGCCATCATGGTGTCAACTAATAACAGGTTAATTATATTGTTTGGTTAAATTTGTACAAAGTTAGCACTTTTAATAGGCTAGCCCGTGCGAATGCACGAGTTTACGACTAGTATCATTTAATTTAGTAAGATGTGTGTCGGAAATATACCCCACGGCGTAAACCGGACGGAAGTATAACCCGGCCGGACTAGGCGTTTCATTGGTAAACCGCCAGAGGATTGGCGGTTTACGTGTCTGGCGGTTCACTAGTATGACGATTCACGAGCCTAAAGATTCATTAGTGACCCGGCGCATATTCCAGATGCATGACAAGGCCCAAGGACCAGCAGGTCTGTTTAGGTTAATGGTGGGCCGGTTTAAGAGGAAAGGCATGAGGAACATTTATCTTATAAGGAGCTAAGACCTGGACTTGTATCCGGTTTATATTAAAGATAGACTAGTCTTAATCCTAATAGGACTCTACATATAACCCGCCCCTCCAACATATATAAGGAGGGGCAGGGCTCCCCAAAAGGGGACAAGATTCACAAGTTCCACAAGTTGGACAAGTTAGGTTTAGACAATAGCTCTCGAGTTAGAGCACTCTTGTAACCGTGATTATCATCATCAATATCAATGAAGCAGGATGTAGACTTTTACCTCCACCGTGAGGGGCCGAACCTGGGTAAAACATCGCGTCTCTTGTCCCGCTCAACCCCTCTCAAGCTACCACATAGATGCGTTGGCCTCGCGACTAAGTCCTGACACTAAGGACATCTGCCGTGACAACTCCGCGACAGTTGGTGCCCACCGTGGGGCTCGCGCACGGTGGTGTTGAGTTCTTGGAGGGCGCCATCTCAGGGATTGAGAAGCTCCGTCCGGCTCAACGAAAAAGTTCCGGTCGGTTTGTCGGAGAGTTCCAGCTGGCTCGCCGAAAAAGTTCCGTCAGGCTCATCGAAACGTTCTGCCGGTTCGTCGGAAATTTCCGGCCGGATCATTGAAAAGTTCCGACCGTCTCGATGAAAGGTTCAGTCTGAATCATCAAAAAGTTCCGATCGCCTCGACGAAAAGTTCAGTCCGAATCGCCGAAGGGTTCCAGCCGCATCGCCGAAAGGTTCTGTCCGAGTCGTCAAAGAGTTCCGACTTCGGCTACAGAAAAGTTCCGAATTATCAAATACTTCCGGATTATCAAAAAGTTCCGGCCGGATTATCAAGAGGTTCCAGCTCAAAAGATTCCGGATTATCAAAATTTCCGGTTGGATTATCAAGAGGTTCCGGTTCAAAGGTTCCGGATTATCAAAAGTTTCGGTCGGGTTATACAGAGGTTCCAGCTCAAAAGGTTCCGGATTATGAAAAATTCCGGTTGGATTATCAAGAGGTTCCGGATCAAAAGTTCCGGATTATCAAAAGTTCCGGCCGGATTATCAAGAAACTCCGGTTCGAGAAATTTCGGTTCAAAAAATTCCGGCCAGTTTATTTGGAAACTTCAGGCATTACAAGACACAGAACCAATCAACTCTTTTGTCAAAACAAAAGCAGCACTATGCATTATCCGGCGCCAGCGTGCGGCAAAAAATACTAGGTGCTATCGTTTTTATGTATTTTATCAGTACATGTTAATTCATCCGACAACAATTACTCTGGCCTGTAATATTTTTACGCAGGGCAACTATTAAAAGAAAAAGGAGTGGTGTTATACCACGGATGCACGTTCGGCTGTATCGCGCGGTTTCATGGACAGGGTGTCGCGGTCCGGTTTACGTCAACGTACCGGCTGACTCGCCCGTCTGCACCACCTTACAACACCACGGACGACTCGCCCGTCCGCCATGGCCACCGGTTCATGCGTCCACGCCGGCTTACAACATGAAGGACAACTTGCTCGGCCGCACCGGATTACAACGCCGGGCCGACTCATCTGTCTGCTCCTACGTTTAATTCGGCCGTGATTAATTTTAGCATCATAGTGGTGATCATCAACTCGATGGCGGATAATTTCCGGCCTAGCACATCAGGTGATATCCATCTAAAATATATTTTATTAGCATATATTATTTTTGTCAAAGAACAGTTTACCTGTGCCTTGGTCTGCAATATTGTTTATGCAGGACAATTGTTCATTGCAAAAGCTATGGTTGTGTCATGGATATATAAAATCGCGCAACAATTATGAATGCGCTAGTATCTTACCATGCCATCAAGCTCGGTGAATATATGTGCAAACCGCCATTCTATAGACCGGTTTACATCAATATGACGTGGCTAAGTCGCCCGTCCATGCCGGTTTACAATGCCGCGGCCGACTCATCTGTCTGTGCCGCCTTTGAAAGCCGCGGTCATCTTTGCTGTCCGTCTCTCACGGCCTGGTCTACATCAACATACCGGGCCACACCTGTCTGCATGAGCTGTTTATTGGGTATGAGAAAGTCACAGCTTGGGTAGCCCGGTTTTCTTTCAAATTGGAGACAAATTATCATCAACCGCCGTTTGCACTGGATGGTTCAATGGGCAGGCGCACAAGTCGCCGCCACTACAGTTTTGATTAACTTCAAATTGCGAGTTGGAAGGAACCATTGGCCGAGTTGCTGACACGGCTCATATGGGATCATTTACAACCCGCCGCAGTCACCTCAACCTTCTATGGATTCACATCGTGCTATCAACACCAATAATATACAAGTTATGCCGGTTTATATCACGGTCAAATATGGAGAATCTCAAGCCAACTCCTCGAGTCACCTTGAGACTTGGGGGCTACAATGATATGACTTAGCAAACGTTGCCTTTTCAGTGAAGTCAAGAACCCCAATACGTTGGAGGGAAAGATAACCCGGTCCCGGATTCACATCGTGCTGTCAGAAGATTTCCGGATTAGAAAGTATATGACAGTTACAAAATCCCGGCTCAATGAAGAAGTTTCGGGTCATCAGAAAAGGATTCCGGTTTACAATACGGTACAAGGGAAATTTGTTCTCCGACAAAGCTCTGAAGCTCTCAAATCCGGTTTAAGAATTTCCGGTTCAAAAAGGAATTAACTTCTCGTAAGTTCGAGTTTAAAGACCGTCAGAAAATTTCCGGCTAAAAATGAAGATTCTGGTTTAAAATCCGGTTCAAGGGAAAGATGTCTCCCATAAAGCTTTGAAGCTCTCAATATCCGGTTCAAGATCCCGGTTCAAGAAGAATTTATCTCTTGCAAAAAGTTAAAAATTGCCAAAGAGGACCTGCTGCCATAATGCGCGGTTCAAACATGGGTATCCCGCCTTACTGGCCTGACATATTATTGATCACATGGGGGCTTCTGCTTCATAAAGCAGGGTCTCTATTCTTTTACATCATGCGTGGTTACATGGAGCTGTTCTGTCTTAAAGCGGCCTCCGGTTTACCCCTTGAAAATTTTATAAACATCACTTGGGGGCTTGGTCGTGTCCGAACCAGTGCAACACCTTTTGATAGGCGAAAGCCACCAGATCACTTGGGGACATGGTCAAGTCTGAACCAGTCACGCCTCTTGATCAGCCTAAGGCCATAGAATCACTTGGGGGCTTGGTCGAACCCGAACCATTGCCACGCCTCTTGATCGGCATAATGCCACGGTTTCATTTGGGGACCTGGCTGACTTGAACCATAGCTACACCATTGGGGAGCTTGGTCGTGTCCGACCATGGTAACACCATCTGATCGGCTCAATAAGCCTCTTTTTGCAAATGGTTTTATCATTGCCTTTGCTTCAATATTTTCCTTGATAACTGTTTCTTTTATTTTTGTTGCGTTTTTAAATTGACAATTCTTAAACCGGTTCGACTGTCAAATTACAAATTGACGGAACACGGTCAAATCTTAATCCGGAGGCTATCTGCCCGGTTTGATTTTCTGTTACCATCCTATTATGGAGTAAACCGGTGTTTATCAACCCGGCTCGGCTTTCAACTACAAGTTGTCAGTACACGATCAAGTTATAATCCGGAGACTATCAGCCCGGTCTGGTTTGACTACGAGTCGCCAGTATTATATGTGGTTAAACCGGCGTTTATTACAACCCGGCACTGTTTTATCATAAACCGGCACAATATGGAAGGAGTTATCAGTACTGAAGATTTGGGTTATCACCCTTACTACAAAAAGTTGGTAAAACCAACAATGTGATTCAATGTCACAGGTATGATATATTTCATATTTGATTATTCTTAAGTGCGTGCCTTGGTTATAAACCCGGGTTATATGTTGGGCATTATGACCCGTCCGGCGGTAAACCGCCAGGACACTTTAAACTTGTTGTATACAGAAACATGTTTGTTAAACCGGCCTGGCTTTGGACTATAAGTCGCCAGTATATATATATATATTTGGATTGCGCCATTGGAATCATGCGCTTATAAATCATTGGGTTATATTATTCAAATAGCCAAGTTTGGCTGAATTTTCATTATGATATTGAATGAATAAGGTTTTCACCGGATTATATTATCTTGAATAGCCAACATGGCTGGATTTTTATGGTTATTAATAACCGGTATTATTGAGTTTTCAAAGTCGCTATAGCGCAATGTCTACTATTTTATCAAAGGATATGATTTATTCTACAATGGAAGGAATAGTCCCGAGTCGTTGCAGGCTTACAACCCGGCACTTGGGGGCTACATTATTCAAATTGAGATTACATGCAAGTCTCATGTCGCTGCAAGCATGCACCGTGACACTTGGGGGCTAATGCAAAGACAATTTTACTGGCCTTATTGAAGACCCGACTCATCACATCATAATGAGTCGGCCCTTGGGGGCTGCCAATTGCCCCTGTCAACAATTCAAGGTACATAAGTTTTATTCCATTATATTGAAGGGTCCACTACTCAGTTGGTAAAGCACAAAGCTCTTAACCTTGTGGACGTGGGTTCAAACCCCATGATGGGGGTTACATCATATGATGTTCTTTTCAAAAGAAGTATATATAAAGTCCTAGATCAATATTATCTTACTGAGCCGGCCCTTGGGGGCTACACATCACTGCTAAAATCTATGTAATTATATTTACAAAGTTCCTGCTCATTATTGCATAATGACCCGGTCCTTGGGGGTTACACTGATTGAAGTTTTTATAAGCAATTACAAGTCCCAAGTTGCTGCAAGCATGACAACCTGGCACTTGAGGGCTACATATATGGAGTATTCAGTTTTTAGATGAACAAACCGGATTTTCTTCAAGGTTGAAACACTTATTGGAGCAAGTCTTAAGTTATCATTATTCTCCTCTTAAGACTTGGGGGCTACAGGTATTATGCATATAAAGGAGGAACATCTTCATTTTATCAGTTTTGAGCAAATCAGGAAGATCAATTACATGACCCGGTGTCGACAACAATTATGACTCGGTGCCATCAATATTTATAAACCGGCCATTTTGGTAATATTAAACCGGCAAGTTTTACATCTTCAAACCGGCTGAATATCAGATAAGTATTTCAAGACCCATATTTCTTAAACCGGCGCTTTGGGAGCTGAGTCAAAGGAGTTATTCTTCACAATATTTCTCTGTGACAAACCAATGTCGGCAAATTGATTATGAAGCTGGTCTATTGACCCGGACTTCCCAGAAGGAGGAAATAACAAGGACATAAGGGTGATCAGGTACCGGTTTACAAGAATTCTTAACCCGGAGCACAACCTGTCAAATTTGTTCTTGTGTTTATTTTGCAGCATAAGTTTACCATGGATAAATCCAAGCTAAACTTGGGGGCTAATGTCGGGGATATACCCCACGGCGTAAACTGGACGGAAGTATAACCCGGCCGGACTAGGCGTTTCATTGGTAAACCGCCAGAGGATTGGCGGTTTACGTGTCTGGCGGTTTACGTGTCTGGCGGTTCACTGGTATGACGATTCACGAGCCTGAAGATTCATTAGTGACCCGGCGCATATTCCAGATGCATGACAAGGCCCAAGTACCAGCAGGCCGATTTAGGTTAATGGTGGGCCGGTTTAAGAGGAAAGGCATGAGGAACATTTATCTTACAAGGAGCTAAGACCTGGACTTGTATCCGATTTGTATTAGAGATAGACTAGTCCTAATCCTAAAAGGACTCTACATGTAACCCGTCCCTCCAACATATATAAGGAGGGGCAGGGCTCCCCAAAAGGGGACAAGATTCACAAGTTCCACAAGTTGGACAAGTTAGGTTTAGACAATAGCTCTCGAGTTAGAGCACTCTTGTAACCGTGATCATCATCATCAATATCAATGAAGCAGGATGTAGGCTTTTACCTCCACCGTGAGGGGCCGAACCTGGGTAAAACATCGCGTCTCTCATCCCGCTCAACCCCTCTCAAGCTACCACATAGATGCGTTGGCCTCGCGACTAAGTCCTGACACTAAGGACATCTGCCGTGACAATTCCACGACAATGTGCGACAATAGTTTCATATTCATAGCCATGAAAAGGATCAGATTCAACCAAATTAATTATATCAGGATCAACAGAGAATCCATAATCCTTATCAGTAACACAGATAGGTGAAGTAACAAAAGCAGGATCAGGTTTCATCCTAGCATTTAGAGATTTCTTATTCCATTTAGCTAATAAGCTCTTAAGTTCGTATCTATCTTTGCAAGCTAAAATAGCTAGAGCAGCTTCTTTTTCAAAAACATAACCCTCAGGAATAACAGGTGAGTCTTCCTCATCACTTTCATTAGTATTATCAGATTCAATATTTTCATTCTCTCTAACGCTAGCAAGTTGTTCATCAAGAAATTCACCAAGTGGCACAGTAGTATCAAGCATAGAAGTAGTTTCATCAGAAGTATCATGCATAGCAGAAGTGGCATCATCAATAACATGCGACATATCAAAACGAATAGCAGAAGAAGGTTTAGGTGTCGCAAGCTTACTCAAAACAGAAGGTGAATCAAGTGCAGAGCTAGATGGCAGTTCCTTACCTCCCCTCGTAGTTGAGGGATAAATCTTGGTTTTTGGATCTCTCAAGTTCTTCATAATGATAAGCAGACATAAATCCCAAGTGACTCAAAGAATAGAGCTATGCTCCCCAGCAACGGCGCCAAAAAATAGTCTTGATAACCCACAAGTATAGGGGATTACAACAGTTTTCGAGGGTAGAGTATTCAACCCAAATTTATTGATTCGACACAAGGGGAGCCAAAGAATATTCTCAAGTATTAGCAGCTGAGTTGTCAATTCAACCACACCTGGAAACTTATTATCCGCAGCAAAGTATTTAGTAGCAAAGTAATATGATAGTAGTGGTAACTGTAGCAAAAGGTAATGGTAGCAAAAGTAATCTTTTTGGTATTTTGTAGTGATGATAGCAATAGCAACGGAAAAGTAAATAAGCAAAGAACAATATATGAAAAGCTCGTAGGCAATGGATCGGTGATGGAAAATTATGCCAGATGTGGTTCATCATGTAACAATCATAACATAGGGTGACATAGAACTAGCTCCAATTCATCAATGTAATGTAGGCATGTATTCCGAATATAGTCATACGTGCTTATGGAAAAGAACTTGCATGACATCTTTTGTCCTACCCTCCCGTGGCAGCGGGGTCCTAGCGGAAACTAAGGGATATTAAGGCCTCCTTTTAATAGAGTACCGAACCAAAGCATTAACACATAGTGAATACATGAACTCCTCAAACTACGGTCACCACTGGTAAGTATCCCGATTATTGTCACTTCGGGGTTAACGGATCATAACACATAATAGGTGGCTATAGACTTGCAAGATAGGATCAAGAACTCTCATATATTGATGAAAACATAATAGGTTCAGATATGAAATCATGGCACTCGGGCCCTAGTGACAAGCATTAAGCATAGCAAAGTCATAGCAACATCAATCTCAGAACATAGTGGATACTAGGGATCAAACCCTAACAAAACTAACTCAATTACATGATAGATCTCATCCAACCCATCACCGTCCAGCAAGCCTACGATGGAATTACTCACGCACGGCGGTGAGAATCATGAAATTGGTGATGTTGGATGGTTGATGATGATGATGGCGACGGATTCCCCTCTCCGGAGCCCCGAATGGACTCCAGATCAGCCCTCCCGAGAGGTTTTAGGGCTTGGCGGCGGCTCCGTATCGTAAAACACGATGAATTCTTCTCTCTGATTTTTTCACTGAAACCAAATATATAGAGTTGGAGTTGAGGTCGGAGGAGCTCCAGGGGGCCCACGAGGCAGGGGGGCACGCTCTAGGGGGGCAGGCGCGCCCCCACCCTCGTGGACAGGTGGTGGGCCCCTGGTCTTCATCTCTTGCAAGGTTTTTTTTATTATTTCCGAATAGATGTTCCGTGAAGTTTCAGGTCATTTCAAGAACTTTTGTTTCTACACATAAATAACACCATGGCAATTCTGCTGAAAACAGCGTCAGTCCGGGTTAGTTCCATTCAAATCATGCAAGTTAGAGTCCAAAACAAGGGAAAAGTGTTTGGAAAAGTAGATACGACGGAGACGTATCACTCGACAGTAATTTGTTCACCCACCCTAGATTATGATATTGTCGGAGTAATGGGACACGGGTAGGCTAACCCGAGGCCCCGAACCTTTCAAGACATCGGGGCTGACTGCGCCCCTCAAGACGCCAGGATGAAGAGCCACCTTCTGGAGGCCGGCTGAAGGAATAGTCGACTACCCGCATGCGGCGGAGTCCTAGAGGCGAGGTCAAGACCGGCCGACTCCCACCTGGCGGCTTCCAGAGAAGCCGGCCACGGGGAGTCGGCCCACGGCACCAACGAAGCCCATGCCCTCATCAAGGGTGATGGGACGGGGAGTGGCGACAGTGAAGCCCACTCCCTCCCCTTTCCAGGGGATGGCTAGGCCACAGTGCACTGTACCAACGGAGATCTCCGTCTGGCGCGACACTGTTGCTATGCCATCCCTGACATCAGCAATAGTGGGCGGAGTCCTGCACCCACGACGGCCTGTCAGTACGTTCCACGGATGATGGGCCCTACCGGCCAACGAGAGTCCAGAAGACGGCAAGAGCGCCACCAGTCGGACCCGTAGGGAGCCGGCCCCCGGGAGTCGGCCAACCCCTCCTGCGGGTCCCCCACGCCATTAACTAGACGAGACATAGAGTGGCTATAGTGATCACCCGCCAGACGGCGAGGCTATAGCCATGACCCCATGACCAAGCCTGCATCATTAGAAGCACATCTACAGTAATCAGCAGCCGGCAAGACCCACATGCGGCGGGTACGGCCTGTCGGTTCCGTACCGGACTAGTCGGCGGGGCCCACCAGTCGGCGGGCCCCAGCAGTCGGCAGAAAGGCCGGCAGGCGAAGAGACTGACGGCTGGGCCCTGCGCCCAGTCAGTTTACCATTGTACCCCTGGGGGGTAGGCCTATATAAACCCCCAGGGCACCCATGCAAAGGGTCCCACCCATTAGAACTAGACCAGATCATAGAGGGAGGAGAGAGCTAGCCCTAGCTTCTCCTACCTCTAGCATACAGCTCGAGGAGCGCCCTTGTACTCACTTTGCCTTAGTGATCATGCGGAGACCCTGCAGAGTAGGACTAGGGGTGTTATCTCCTAGGAGAGCCCTGAACCTAGGTAAAGTATGCCGGCGTTTGTGTCTACGCCTCATCCCGCTTCCGGGCACCGGCGAAGTTCTACTCGCTCCCACCATGATAAGCCATCCATTGGCATATGTCACACCCAACCCCCGACATTTGGCACCCACCATGGGGCTAGGTGCACCGTCGTTCGGAGACCTGTTCTGGACGGGAACCCTTTTCCTCCCCGGCGAGCGCAGCCAGCCCGACATGCCAGACGGAGTCTGCGCCGACACGCTGCATGGCGCTGAAATCGCCTGCGTGGCCAGTTCCCTCGCCAATCTTGTCGGCGGGGTCCGCCTCTCCGACGAGCCCGCATCTGACGGGGCACAGGCGGCCTCGAGAGCCTCCTCGCGGGCCTCGTCGATAAACTCCACGTCGCCAGTGAGCCAGCGGGGGACTTGGAGTCCGTAGGCTCCACCGATCCGATGTTGGTCGACTCCGACACCGCATCGCTTGACACATTCCCCACCAATGTGGTGGTCTATGACGAGCCGCTCCCTTGCGCGGAGAGCGGCGGAAGCACCGTCACGGAAGTGCTTGTCATTAGTCATGGCGAGCACTCCAGTGGGGGTGATTATGACCCGCTCAGCGCGGCGCTGCAAGACCTGGCAGCGCCCATTCCCGAAGACGCCGACGCCGAGACGCTGGAGGCACGCCGCCTTCAGCTAGTCGAAGGCGCCAAGAAGCTGGCCAGCATGAGACGCCTATCAGAGGCCTACCAATGTGAGATGGATGGCGCTGTGGCCGGCACGCCGGCTCCAGCTGGACCTAGCCGCCTTGGCACGGTCCAGCAGTGCGGCGTGGCCATCGCCAACCTGTTCAGGGCAAATCGCCCCGTTTACGCCACGCCTGCGGAGAACATCCGAGCCGCCCAGGCGGCGGCGGATGAGCTAGACAAATTCGAGGGCGAAGAACGTCGCTTGATGACGGAGCGCGTCGAGCGACTCCTTGACGCGGCTGCGGAGCAGAACGAGGCCGGCTGCCGCACTGATGTGCCGCACCGGCAGAATGACGACCTACCTCCCCGCTGAGACCAAGGCATGACATCTCGGACGCTGACTGGTGGCGTCCGTGGAAGAAAGGACAAGGAGCCTGCTGCCAGCCGCAGTCGGACTCGCATCACCATAGAACGCGACCAAGACGGCCGCCCAAGAGCAGTGGAACGATGGGACGACCGTCCGCCTCCTCCCCCTCGTAGGGAAAGGCGAGTCTCCCCGCCGCCTGTTGATCACCCGTTGCTCGACGACCACCTTGGCCGTCGAGAGGGAGTCGGAGAGAATGACGCCCGCCATCGGATCGACCATCTCCACCGATCCCTGGCGCTTGAAGAAGAAGATGAGTTGGGTTCGCCGTGTTTCGGCCCTCGCATTTGAGATGAGCCCTTCCCAAAGGGTTCACGCTCCCAAGAGACACCCCCAAATACACGGGCTCCGTGAAGCCGGAATATTGGCTAGTTGACTACTCCACGGCCGTCAGCATAGCCAACGGCAAAAAGTGTGTTGCCGTGAAGTACGTTCCGCTCATGCTCCAGGGCACGGCCCGGACATGGCTGAACAGCTTGAAGCCCCGCAGCATCAACAGTTGGGTTGACTTCATCGACGCCTTCGTCTGCAACTTCACCAGAACATACAAGCGGCCACCCAAACCTCGCCAGCTCTCCTTGTGCGTGCAAGGCCCCAACGAGTCAACTCGCGACTACCTCACGCACTGGGCCGAGCTCCGCAACTCCTGCGAGGGCGTGCACGAGGTGCAGGCCATTGAGTACTTCACTGCAGGATGTCGAGAGGGCACCCTCCTCAAGCACAGGCTTCTCTGTGATGAGCCGGAGACCCTCGACGAGCTGCTGATCATAGCAGACAAATATGCCACGGCCGACTCCTCCATGAAGACAGAGATCCAAGTTAGTGCGACATGCAAGGTGGCTCCTAAGGTCCTCGAACCCTGGCTGGTGATGCCAGTCGGTGTCAACAGCAGAGCGACCACAAGTGCAAAGCCCCACAGCCGGCTTCCACCAGCCGGCAGGTGGCGACAGTCAAAGACCAGTAGCCGGAAGGGCAGCCCCCGCCCAAACGTCAGAAGGGCGGCAAGCCCAACTGGCAGCCGGCTTTCTCATATGAGCAGACTTTGGATGGACCCTGCAAATTCCATAGTGGCGCGAAGCCGTCCAACCACACCACTCGGAAGTGCCACTGGCTCACCAGGATCGCCAAGGGAGACGGCCTTTTGCCTCCCCCACCTGCTGGGCAGCCGCCTCCTCCTCTGCCCCAGCAGCCGACGGTCAGACCAGTCGGCGCGATATAAGACGAGTACCCAGAAGAGCATGGAACCTATGTCGTGTTCACCAGCGTGGCCGATGATCGACGCAGCAGGCGGCTGCAGGAGCAAGAGGTGAATGCAGTAGCATCTGAGACACCAGAGTTCATGCATTGGTCTGAGAAGCCCATCAGCTGGAGCAGAGCTAACCACCCGGAAGTAATGCCCAAACCCGGCTCCTATGCCTTGGTTTTGGACGTCACCTTTGCCATGGACAAGCGAGCTGCTTGCTTCCCCAGAGTCCTGATAGATGGCGGCAACAACATCAACATCCTGTACAAGGATACCGTCGACAAATTAGGAATCAGACAGAGGCAGCTTCAGTCCAGCCGGACAGTGTTCCATGGCATAGTTCCTGGCCTTTCCTGCTCACCAATCGGCAAGATTCTGATTGCCGTCCTCTTTGGATACAAAGATCATTTCCGCCAAGAGTCAATTTGGTTTGAGGTGGTGGACCTTGCGAGCCCATACCACACATTACTTGGCCGGCCTGCCCTGGCCAAGTTCATGGCTGTCCCCCACTATGCCTACCTCAAGATGAAGATGCCGAGTTCCAAGGGGATTCTGACCATAACTGGCGACTACAAGAAGTCGTCTGGATGCGCAGCAGAGAGCAGTCGGCTGGACGAGTCCCTCGTGATCGCAGTTGAGAAGCGGCTCCTTGACCGGGTTGTGGCGATGGCAAGCAAGCAGCCAGAGATGTCGCCCGATCCCAAGGAGTTGGAAGCTGAAGGATCATTCAAGCCGGCCAAAGAAACGAAGAAGATACCCTTGGATCCAGAGAACCCGAAGAGGTACGCTGTCGTAGGTGCAAACCTCGACAACAAATAGCAAGGCGAGCTCGTTAATTTCCTCCGTGAGATTAGGGACATCTTCGCATGGTCCCCCAAAGACATGCCAGGTGTCCCGACGGATTTCGCCGAGCACAAATTACATGTCCGGTCCGATGCCAAGCTAGTCAGGCAGCCCTTGCGCCGCTTGTCAGAAGAGAAGAGTTGTTGGAGAAGAGATAGCCCGGCTGCTGGCAGCCGGCTTCATCATGGAGGTGTTCTTTCCAGAATGGCTTGCCAACCTGGTCCAGTGTCACAGCCCTAGAATATCTGAGTGTAATAGTTGCATTAGTGAGCCTGCATCATGTTTATATTTCAAGGAAATTGAAATGAGGAATATTCAAAGCCTCAGAAATTATCTTAAAAGAAGAGCAAGAACCCTTTAAATTGCATTTAGTGATTCCAAATTGCCTTAAAAATAGTGTTGAGAATTTGGGCAAGGGTTATATACCAAACGAAAATTTTGGAACATTTTTAAGGGATTATTTGGTCTCTGAATTTAAAACAATATTCTATTTGAATTTGAAAATATATTCAAATATATATGGGATATGTTTTCAAATGCTCTGTGATAATTTATGTGCCTCTTGAAAAGTCCATGAGACAACATAAATATACTCAGAGGATGTTCTGGCATTGTTTGAATTTTGTTTGAATTCAAAACAGTGGCAAAAAGGATTAAATAAAAGAAAATAGAAGGAATACAAAACAGAACAGAACTTACCTCTAGTAGCAGCCCACCTGAGCCGGCCCATCAGGTGGCCCAGCCCACCACCGCAGCCCCCTCTCTCGTCTTCCTCCCCGTGCTAGTAGACAGGGCGCGTGCTCGTCGCGCGTGCGCCAGCTCATGCTTCCACCGCGACACCCCGGCTCTTCTGAACGCGCCACGGAGACACCCGAGACCTTCTCCCAGTGTTCCCCTCGCAGCTCTCTCTCCCCCTACTCTGCTCCCTCCCCTCTTTCTGTTCGTGGGCGCCCGAGAATGCCGACGAGCACCACCGCATCCACTGCCTCCCCTTCGCTTCTCCGACCGGTCCAGATGCTCCGCCGTCCCGCTCTGCATCTCCTCATCGACACACGCAACACCAGGAGCAGCAGAGCGCCGCCCCCATCGTCTCCATCACCACCTCTGCTTCGTCACTGCCATCATCGATTCGCCGGCCAGAGAACTTCCCCGACCTCGCCGCCGCCTCTGCTAGACCCGCTGTGAGCGCCTCCGTCTTCCCCCTACTCCCCGAGCTCGATATCGTCTCCTAGCCGCGTTAGTCGTCGGAGCCGAAACCTCACTGTCGCCGGCCATGTCGCCGCCGTGGTTACAGCCACTGCAGCTCGCATCCGCGTGTGCCACCGTGCTCACCACCTCCCTAGCAACCTAGTGCCACCAGCCACGCCTACCTCCGTGCACCGCAGCTGTTGCCTGCCTCGAGCCCGTGGCTCTGCCACCGCCAAACCTCAACGTCGGCGAGATTTCGACCACCCCGCACCCTCTAGCTTGGTCCGTTGGATGGGGGCGAGAAAGGGGCATCGCCTGGTGCCCTCGATGCATCGAAATACTGCCGGAGCAGTGTTTCCGGCGAGCCTCCGCCGTGGTCAATGGTCGCCGGCGGTTAACCCTGGCCGTGCCGACGTGGCGTGCTTAATTAGCCCTAACCGCACCACTGAGCCACTGACAGTGGGTCCCAGCCCCGCTAATGTTTTGGTTAGGAATTAATTAAGCCCAATTTGCCACTGTTACGCTGACATGTAGGACCCACACGTCAGATTTGACCCCGTTGACCTACTGACGCCATGTTGATGTAGTGATGACATCATAATGCAGTTAACTGGATTTTCTTATTTAGAGATAAATCCAGGAAATTTCAGAAAATATCCTAAACTTCTAAAATTCATAGCAGTTAAACCGTAACTCTAAATGAAATAAATTATATATGAAAAAGGATCAGAAAAATCCAATCTCCATTTTCATGCATGTTGGAACAACTTATGGGTGCTGTTTAGGCCAAATCATATAAATGGCATTTAAACCCTCACATATGGAGTTTGAATTTGAACCTAAGGTTCAAACCAACTCCATTTAACATGTTGCTAGTTGCATTAGCTCAAAACACAGCATATTGACATGTCCTGATCATGCATCATATTGTGCATTGCATTGTCTGTGTTTTCCTTCTCTGTTGCCGGTATTTGTCCCCTCTCGATAGACGTGGTTCCAACGATGAGTTTGATGACACCGATGAAGAGCTATATTATCTTCAGAAGTGCCAGGCAAGAAAAACCCCCTTGTTCATTCCGATACAATCCCACTCTCTCGCTCCTGTTCTCTTTTACTGCATTAGGAAAACATCGATTCAACTGTTACTTGTTGCGGTAGCTGAACCCCTTTTCCTCTGCATGACCTGTCATTGCCACAGTAAATAGATGAAACCCACTAGCATGAGTAGGAGTTGTTTGAGCCCTGCTGTGCCTACTCATTCATGCTTGTTTGTCGTGTCTGCTACTGCTTAGAGTTGAGTCGGGTCTGATTCATCGGGAATGAATTGGAATGGTGATGAACATGTCCTACTGTGTGTGAGCTAAGTGTGTGAACATGATTTGGTAAAGGTAGCAGTGAGAGGCCATGTAGGAGTACATGGTGGGTTGTCTCATTGAAGCCGTCCTCAGGAACTGAGTTCTGTGTTTGTGATCCATGAACAACTACTACCACTCATTGGGATCCTTAATTGACCCTCTCGACTTATTAACCGCCCTTGTCCTCTGTCCAGGAGTTGCAACTAGTTTCTGGTGTTTGTAGGATATGTGTTGGCGACCGTGCGTAGCGCTGACCCTAGGGGTGGGCTATGATGCGGGAGATACACCGTGGCCCGATGTACTGAGCGCCAGTTTGGTATCTCGAGAACCCCGCACACATCGTTTGGGGCTGTGAGCGAAACCCCGGCTGGATCTCCTCTCGGATGGAACCCGAATAGGCGATAAACCTGGACTAGAGACTTGTGTGGTTAGTCAGGTCGTGGCTGACTCCCTCACCAGGCTTCCGCATGAAGGTTGCCGAGATACACAACGTGTACATGGTGGTAAGTGGCGAGAGCGTGTGTGAAGAAGTACACCCCTGCAGGGTTATAAATGATCCATTCGAATAGCCGTGTCCGTGGTAAAGGACTTCTTGGTTGCCTGTAAAGTTCATAGACAAGTGAAAGTGGATACTCTAAAATGCGCAAGATAAGCGTGAGTGCTATGGATGGCGTTCTCGTAGGGAGACGGGAGCGGATCCATAGTGGTGTATTGATTGGTGAATATGTGGACTCGTGTGCGCCACCTCAAAAGAGTTACTTGCAGTCGTAGTTCAGGATAGCCACCGAGTCAAAGCTGGCTTGCTGCAGTTAAACTCCACCACGCCCTTTATTGATACCTATGCATATATAGATAGTTCTGATGTAAGTATTGCTGGGTACATTTGTACTCACGTTTGCCTATTTTATGTTTTGCAGAGAGACGTCAGTCTCGCTAGTAGTTCCGTGTGGACTTCGATGTTTAGCTTGATACCTCAACTACGATCTTGTGCCCTCGGCAGGATCTGGTAGATAGTCAGGCTTCTCAGCCCTTTTCATTTGTAGATGTCTGTACTCAGACATGTTAAGCTTATGCATGTGCTTGTTGCTTGTATGCTCTGTATGTTGGGGTCATGAGACCCATGTTTGTAATGCTTGGCTCCTCGGAGCCTAATGAATAAATACTTTGAGTCGTAGAGTCTTGTTGTGATGCCATGTTGTATTTACACATATCGAGCATATTGTGTGTATGATTTGAAATGCTTGGTATGTGTGGGATCCGACAACCTAGTTGTTTATCCTTGGTAGCCTCTCTTATGGGGAAATGTAGTCTTGTGCCTCCATGAGCCATAGTAGTCCGCTACAGCCCGGTTCACCGGAGTCCTGCTAGCCCAGCACTACTGCTCCGGAACACTTGACTGGCCGGCATGTGATTCACTTTGTTCCTGTGTCTGTCCCTTCGGGGAAATTTCATGCGGTGACATCCGGAGTCCTGCCTAACCTGCTACAGCCCGGTTCACCGGAGTCCTGTTAGTCCAGTGCTACAGCCTGAATTCGCATGCTGCTGACCGACATGCTAGATGTTGATTCATGTATGCATGTCCCCATAAGTTAGTGCCACTTTGGGTTCACGACTAGTCATGTTGGCCTGGGTTCTTTGTCATATGGATGCTAGTGACACTATCATATACGTGAGCCAAAAGGCGCAAACGATCCCAGGCCAGGTAAGGTGGCATCCATGGGAATACCGTGCGTGAGGCCCAAAGTGATATGATGTGTTACATGCAAGATCAGTGTGACTTAGGATCGGGGTCCTGACAGCTTTGGTATCATAGCCTGACTGCCTGTAGGATTGCCAAGCCAAACCAGTCGAAGTTGTGTCTAGAAATGCTTTAGTTATGTAGGGCAATTGATTGTGGAAGGGAACGTAAGGCTCTTTTTACTCCTTTACCTTATGGCCTTCTGATCTGGGTCATCCTCTTCTCTTCTACGGGGATTAAGAACTAGGCCTTCTCATCTATCTATCAGGATGACGTGTTACTAATCCATAGACTTATAGGATTGATGGATTCAATTCTCAGTTTAGTTCCTACTATTTCTGTGTGTTGACAGTTGATCTCGGAACCTTGATATTGTGATGTTGAGTGGTTATTCCACAATTTTCGCAGGATGTCTCAAATCTTTTTGAGCATTTACAGCCGTTATGCTGTCCGAGTCATCCCAGGTTTCTAAACAATCTGATGCATTTGTAAATTCCTTCTTCCCATTTTCGATGTTCCTTTGGGCCAGATTAAGCACACTAATCGGTCTGTTGAGGTACTCCGTTGCCTTGACATATATGTTGGAGTTAGTATTATGACCGTAGGTGTCTTTGAGAACCACTCAGTAATCTAGCAATGTTTTGTGTTCCCAGTGTGATGATTCTAGCCCCCATTCTTGAAAGCATCCCGTGATGCCATTTAGTTAGTAGGCCTTCTATTTCTGGGTTCTTAAGCCCAAGATTCACCCTACTTACCTCGTCTTGATAGTGTTTGCTAGTTCCTTTAGGATATTAGTAACCTTTGCGATAGTCCTCGAGGTCCATGGTACAACGTTCTTCCAATACCATGAACCAATATGGCAGGAGTTCTCTTGAACCAAAAGATCACAACAAGAGTGCTCTCGATGAGTTCTCCATTCTATATTGTGACTCTGCCAGTTCAACATTTCTGCATGGGTTATCCGGAAGAAATAACATGCTAATCCATGCATCCATAACTCAGAAAATTATATGTTCCTTTGAGTTGTCCCTCTTTAGTTGTATTCTAACCCTCGTCCATCAATAAATAGTCAGGAGTAGTTGTGCATTCATGTTATCGATGCTTATTATTCTTGTGGTCCATCGAGCCATTCTACTTCAGAATGACTAGGAGAAACAAACTCCAGTACCTCATCCATATGTAGGATTGGGTCAAAGCAGTTGTATTCCGCAGATCAAAATGCCAATCCAACTTTTGATTCTGTTCTACCCTGAAGTATTGCCCTCTTTATGTCAGGAATATCATAGGAATTGCATAACCTCCTATGAACTCTTGATACAGTGATACTTCTCGCCATCATTATTCATTCCTCGGTTCCATGTTGTTGCAACCAGAATCCCGACAAGTAAACTGTGATGTGTGAAATCAATACTCATAGCAACCCTGTTGCTTGGTAGACAATGGACAATAATCTTATCCTTAGCGCGTTAATTATTGAATCATCACCCTAAGGTTTATCATGCTACCTAGTCCTTATTTCCGGTGCACTTTTCGATCAATGAGTTAGGGTAGTGTCAATCCTTGCTTATTTGATCATATCGTCTTGCCCTGAAAAGCAAGATTGTTCTCGAGCTTAGTGACATATCGGTGGTTCGTGATTTTCCGTATATCTTCTCGGAAGTATAACCAGGTTGTCACCTGACCGCTATGTTGAGTTCGTGATCAAGTTGGTTTCTTATAAACCACCCCTTTCTCCAAGAATCTGTGTTGGATACCCCTGAGCTAGTTGGTTAAGCTAAACAACAACTTGGAGAGTTGGAAGATAAAAGCTTGTCCGACTTAGTTCATTTTAAGGGATATCTTGTATGTGTGTTGAAGAAAGATGGTATTTTCATTGATTGACCCTCATGATCAGTTAATGGACCTATCATCTTATCCAATCTTTGATTCGAGTATGGGCTATCCTCAAATCAAATCAGAACCAACGATATTCGTAATGTTGTCTTGCTCGTGGTTGTTTCTTCGAGCATACACCATTATATATTTTGGGTCTGACCAATGCTATCACCTTGTTCACATAATTGTAGAATTCCACTTATATGGAAACCTGGATGAATTGTTGTTGAGCCCATCAGCAACATTTTTATCTCCTTCATGATTCGTGTTGAACATCCCGCTAGTGTTGGAAACTTATAAAAGCATTATCTTCATGTCCCGTTCATGAAGCATATGTTGGATGAAAGAAGCGACTTTCTCTGATTCATGTGCATTTGGTGCAAGTTGCCACCGTGAGTTCGAGAAAGATTGTTTTTGTTTCCTCTGGTACCATCCCGAGTTAGTTATGCATGTGTGAAGTATTCTATGGTTTGGTAGATTAATTACCTCCACTCCATTCATATTCCCTAGCACACCAAGCCACTGATTGACTTGTTCAAGGATAAGAAGCTCATCGATAAGTGCACAAGGACTTCGATATCCTCGATGATGGTTCCTTACCAGAACTCGGTAGTGTTTTATTGTAAGACTACTCTGTGGTCATGCTTGTCTTGTACAACATGTTCACATGTGGTAGCAGAACCAGCTCGTGTTTTGGAGCTTGCTATCGTAGTTCATTCCCAAGAATCTCGCAACATCATCTCGTTGATTTGTGTTGCAAACTTTCTTTTCCAAACACGCTATCTGAAATATTCCGTTACCAACCGGACCTGAATCTCAGGCAGATATGATGGTTGGAACTTTTCCAAGATCTATGATGTAGGTCCCAACAAGGTTGATGTTGGCCGACACACCTAGCTGGAAGATCTATTATTGTAGCTTCTTGATTAAGCAATTTGACCATCTTCTCCATGAGGATTTCATATGATCTATACTAAAAGTTGATCCTTATGGGTGTTTGTGCCCCCGAAGTCAGACCTTTATTTGATGTTCCAGATACCGAATGATATTGAATTAAGCTGGTACATCAAGGAGAACATTAGAAGCGGAGTGCTAAATGTCTCTCGGTCGATCATCTAGATTTTCTTTCCTTGGCGTCGTCAAGGAAAAATCTGAGAAAGTGTTGTCCTCCTCTGCACCTGCTTCCTCCATCGCTATTCATCATGGTAGTATGAGGTGTCACCAGGATCTTGGCATAGATGTTGGTAAAACCTTGATGAATATGGAAATTCTTAAGTTCTTGAAAGAACGCTCAGTCACTAGGTTATATCCTTGGTATCAACTGGAATGTGCCTTCCATTTGCTGAGTTGTTCTATAACCGTAGTTTCCTTTCCAAACTGAGTATACCATCCTCTCGAATTCTTACCTCATGTCTTGAATCTCGGGACGAGATTCTTGTTTAGTGGGGGTGAATTGTCACAGCCCTAGAATATCTGAGTGTAATAGTTGCATTAGTGAGCCTGCATCATGTTTATATTTCAAGGAAATTGAAATGAGGAATATTCAAAGCCTTAGAAATTATCTTAAAAGAAGGGCAAGAACCCTTTAAATTGCATTCAGTGATTCCAAATTGCCTTAAAAATAGTGTTGAGAATTTTGGCAAGGGTTACATACCAAACCAAAATTTTGGAACATTTTTAAGGGATTATTTGTTCTCTGAATTTAAAACAATATTCTAATTGAATTTGAAAATATATTCAAATATATATGGGATATGTTTTCAAATGCTCTGTGATAATTTATGTGCCTCTGGAAAAGTCCATGAGGCAACATAAAAATACTCAGAGGATGTTCTGGCATTGTTTAAATTTTGTTTGAATTCAAAACAGCGGCAAAGGATTAAATAAAAGAAAACAGAAGGAAAATAAAATAGAACAGAACTTACCTGTAGCAGCAGCCCACCTGAGTCGGCCCATCAGGTGGCCCAGCCCGCCACCGCAGCCCCCTCTGTCGTCTTCCTCCCCGTGCCAGTAGACAGGGCGCGTGCTCGTCGCGCGCGCCAGCTCCTGCTTCCACCGCGACACCCCGACTCTTCTGAACGCACCACGGAGATGCCCGAGACCTTCTCCCCCTGTTCCGCTCACAGCACTCTCTTCCCCTCCTCTGCTCCCTCCCCTCTTTCTGTTCGTGGGCGCCCGAGAACGTCGACGAGCACCGCCACATCCACCGCCTCCCCTTCGCTTCTCCGACCGGTCCAGATGCCCCGCCGTCCCGCTCTTCATCTCCTCGTCGACATACGCAACACTAGGAGCAGCAGAGCGCCGCCCCCGTCGTCTCCATCGCCACCTCCGCTTCGTCACCGCCATCGTCGATTCACCGGCCATAGAACTTCCCCGACCTCCCTGTCGCCTCTGCTAGACCCGCTGTAAGAGCCTCCGTCTTTCCCCCTGCTCCCCGAGCTCGATATCGTCTCCTAGCCGCGTTAGTCGTCGGAGCCGAAACCTCACTGCCGCCGGCCATGTCGCCACCGTGGTTACAGCCACTGCAGCTCGCATCCGTGTGTGCTACCATGCTCACCACCTCCCTAGCAACCTAGTGCCACCAGCCACGCCTACCTCCGTGCACCGCAGCTATTGCCTGCCTCGAGCCCGTGGCTCTGCCGCCGCCAAACCTCAACGCCGGCGAGATTCCGACCACCCCACGCCCTCTAGCTTGGTCCGTTGGATGGGGGCGAGAAAGGGGCATCTCCTAGTGCCCTCGGTGCATCGAAATACTGCCGGAGCAGTGTTTCTGGCGAGCCTCCGCCGTGGTCAATGGTCGCTGGCGGTTAACCCCGGCCATGCCGATGTGGCATGCTTAATTAGCCCTAACCGCACCACTGAGCCACTGACAGTGGGTCCCATCCCTGCTAATGTTTTGGTTAGGAATTAATTAAGCCCAATTTGCCACTGTTACGCTGACATGTAGGACCCACACGTCAGATTTGACCCGGTTGACCTGCTGACGCCATGTTGATGTAGTGATGACATCATAATGCAGTTAACTGGATTTTCTTATTTAGATATAAATCCAGGAAATTTCAGAAAATATCCTAAACTTCTAACATTCATAGCAATTACACCGTAACTCCAAATGAAATAAATTATATATGAAAAATGATCAGAAAAATCCAATCTATCCATCTGTACCATTTTCATTCATGTTGGAACAACTTATGGCTGCTGTTTAGGAAAAATCATATAAATGGCATTTAAACCCTCACATATGGAGTTTGAATTTGAACCTAAGGTTCAAACAAACTCCATTTAACATGTTGCTAGTTGCATTAGCTCAAAACACAACATATTGACATGTCATGATCATGCATCTTATTGTGCATTGCATTGATTGTGTTTTCCTTCTCTGTTGCCGGTATTTGTCCCCTCTCAATAGACGTTGTCCCGACAATGAGTTTGATGACACCGATGAAGAGCTATATTATCTTTAGAAGTGCCAGGCAAGCAAAACCCCCTTGTTCATTCCGATACAATCCCACTATCTCGCTCCTGTTCTCTTTTACTGCATTATGACAACATCGATTCAACTGTTACATGCTGCAGTAGCTGAACCCCTTTTCCTCTGCATGACCTGTCATTGCCACAGTAAATAGATGAAACCCACTAGCATGAGTAGGAGTTGTTTGAGCCCTGCTGTGCCTACTCATTCATGCTTGTTTGTCGTGCCTGC
The DNA here is from genome assembly GCF_002162155.2 of Triticum dicoccoides. NCBI lineage: Eukaryota > Viridiplantae > Streptophyta > Magnoliopsida > Poales > Poaceae > Triticum > Triticum dicoccoides. The sequence goes on from NC_041386.1 coordinate 20,801,352, forward strand.
TACTGCTTAGAGTTGAGTCGGGTCTGATTCATCGGGAATGAATTGGAATGGTGATGAACATGTCCTACTGTGTGTGAGCTAAGTGTGTGAACATGATTTGGTAAAGGTAGCAGTGAGAGGCCATGTAGGAGTACATGGTGGGTTGTCTCATTGAAGCCGTCCTCAGGAACTGAGTTCTGTGTTTGTGATCCATGAACAACTACTACCACTCATTGGGATCCTTAATTGACCCTCTCGACTTATTAACCGCCCTTGTCCTCTGTCCAGGAGTTGCAACTAGTTTCTGGTGTTTGTAGGATATGTGTTGGCGACCGTGCGTAGCGCTGACCCTAGGGGTGGGCTATGATGCGGGAGATACACCGTGGCCCGATGTACTGAGTGCCTGTTTGGTATCTCGAGAACCCGGCACACATCGTTTGGGGCTGTGAGCGAAACCCCGGCTGGATCTCCTCTCGGATGGAACCCGAATAGGCGATAAACCTGGACTAGAGACTTGTGTGGTTAGTCAGGTCGTGGCTGACTCCCTCACCAGGCTTCCGCATGAAGGTTGCCGAGATACACGACGTGTACATGGTGGTAAGTGGCGAGAGCGTGTGTGAAGAAGTACACCCCTGCAGGGTTATAAATGGTCCATTCGAATAGCCGTGTCCGTGGTAAAGGACTTCTGGGTTGCCTGTAAAGTTCATAGACAAGTGAAAGTGGATACTCTAAAATGCGCAAGATAAGCATGAGTGCTATGGATGGCGTTCTCGTAGGGAGACGGGAGCGGATCCATAGTGGTGTATTGATTGGTGAATATGTGGACTCGTGTGCGCCACCTCAAAAGAGTTACTTGCAGTCGTAGTTCAGGATAGCCACCGAGTCAAAGCTGGCTTGCTGCAGTTAAACTCCACCACGCCCTTTATTGATACCTATGCATATATAGATAGTTCTGATGTAAGTATTGCTGGGTACATTTGTACTCACGTTTGCCTATTTTATGTTTTGCAGAGAGACGTCAGTCTCGCTAGTAGTTCCGTGTGGACTTCGATGTTTAGCTTGATACCTCAACTACGATCTTGTGCCCTACTGTCTCTTGAGCTTGCATTGGATTTCCTCAAAGAGGAAAGGATGATGCAGCAGAGTAGCGTAAGTATTTCCCTCAGCTTTTGAGAACCAAGGTATCAATCCAGTAGGAGGCCACGCTCAAGTCCCTCGTACCTGCAGAAAATGATAGCTACTCGCAACCAATGCGATTAGGGGTTGTCAATCCCTTCACGGTCACTTACGAGAGTGAGATCTGATAGATATAATATTTTTGGTATTTTTGGTACAAAGATGCAAAGCGAAAAGTAAAGGCAAAGTAAAAAAGCAAAGCAAGATTATAGTAACGGAGATTGATATGATGAGAATAGACCCTAGGGCCATAGGTTTCACTAGTGGCTTCTCTCAAGAGCATAAGTATTCTACGGTGGGTGAACAAATTACTGTTGAGCAATTGACAGAAGTGAGCATAGTTATGAGAATATCTAGGCATGATCATGTATATAGGCATCACGTCCATGACAACTAGACCAAAACGATTCTGCATCTACTACTATTACTCCACTCATAGACCGCTATCCAGCATGCATCTAGAGTATTAAGTTAAAAACAGAGTAACGCCTTAAGCAAGATGACATGATGTAGAGAGATAAATTCATGCAATATGAAATAAACCCCATCTTGTTATCCTCGATGGCAACGATGCAATACGTGCCTTGCTGCCCCTTCTGTCACTGGGAAAGGACACCACAAGATCGAACCCAAAGCTAAGCACTTCTCCCATGGCAAGAACTACTAATCTAGTTTGCCAAACCAAACGAATAATTCGAAGAGACTTGCAAAGATAACCAATCATACATAAAAGAATTCAGAGAAGATTCAAATATTATTCATAGATAGACTTGATCATAAACCCACAATTCATCGGTCTCAACAAACACACTGCAAAAAGAAGATTACATCGAATAGATCTACACAAGAGAGGGGGAGAACTTTGTATTGAGATCCAAAAAGAGAGAAGAAGCCATCTAGCTACTAACTATGGAGCCGAAGGTCTGAGGTAAACTACTCACACTTCATCGGAGGGGCTATGATGATGTAGAAGCCCTCCGTGATGACGGCCCTCCTCCGGCGAAGCTCTGGAACAGGCCCCAAGATGGGATCTCGTGGATACAGAAAGTTGCGGCGGTGGAATTAGGTTTTTGGCTCCTTTTCTGTTCATTTGGGGGTACATAGGTATATATAGGAGGAAGGAGTACGTCGGTGGAGCTCCGAGGGGCCCACGAGGCAGGGGGGCGCGCCTTAGGGGGGGGGCTCCCCCACCCTCGTGACCGCCTCTTTTGTTCCTTGGAGCAGGGTCCAAGTCTCCTGGATCACGTTTGGTGAGAAAATCACGTTCCCGATGGTTTTATTCCGTTTGGACTCCGTTTGATATTCTGTTTCTTCGAAACACTGAAATAGGCAAAAAACAACAATTCTGGGCTGGGCCTCCGGTTAATAGGTTAGTCCCAAAAATAATATAAAAGTGGAAAATAAAGCCCAATATAGTACAAAACAGTAGATAATATAGCATGGGGCAATCAAAAATTATAGATATGTTGAAGACGTATAAGGCATCCCCAAGCTTAATTGCTGCTCGTCCTTGAGTAGGTAAATGATAAAAAGAGAATTTTTGATGTGGAGTGCTACTTGGCATAATTTCAATGCAAATCTTCTTAATTGTGGTATGAATATTCAGATTAGGATGATTCAAGACAAAAGTTCATATTGACATAAAAATAATAATGCTTCAAGCAAACCAACAAAGCAATTATGTTTTCTTGAAGTAACATGGCCAAAGAAAGTTCATCCCTACAAAATCATATAGTTTAGTCATGCTCCATTTTCGTCACACAAGAATGCTCTCATCATGCACAACCCCGATGACAAGCCAAGCAATTGTTTCATACCTTAATAATTTCAAACTCATAAACTTTGACGCAATACATGAGCGTGAGCCATGGATATAGCACTATAGGTGGAATAGAATAATGATGGGGGTTATGTGGAGAAGACAAAAAAGGAGAAAGTCTCACATCAACGAGGATAATCAAAGGGCTATGGAGATGCTCATCGATTGATGTTAATGCAAGGAGTAGGGATTGCCATGCAACGGATGCACTAGAGCTATAAATGTATGAAAGCTCAACAAAAGAAAACTAAGTGGGTGTGCATCCAACTTGCTTGCTCATGAAGACCTAGGGCACTTGAGGAGGCCCATTGTTGGAATATACAAGCCAAGTTCTATAATGAAAATTCCCACTAGTATATGAAAGTGATAACTCAAGAGACTCTCTATATGAAGAACATGGTGCTATTTTGAAGCACAAGTGTGGAAAAAGGAATAGTAGCATTGCCCCTTTTTTGGGCCTTTTTTATTTGGCCTTTTTTTATTTGGCATTTCTTTTTTTATTTGGCCTTTTTTATTGGGACAATGCTCTATTGAATGATGATCATCACACTTCTATTTATTTACAACTCAATGATTACAACTCGATACTAGAACAAAGTATGACTCTATATGAATGCCTCCGGCGGTGTACCGGGATATGCAATGAATCAAGAGTGACAAGTATGAAAAAATTATGAATGGTGGCTTTGCCACAAATACTATGTCAACTACATGATCATGCTAAGCAATATGACAACGATGAATGTGTCATGATAAACTGGATGGTGGAGAGTTGCATGGCAATATATCTCGGAATGGCTATGGAAATGCCATAATAGGTAGGTATGGTGGCTGTTTTGAGGAAGATATAAGGAGGTTTATGTGTGAAAGAGCGTATCATATCACGGGGTTTGGATGCACCAGCGAAGTTTGCACCAACTCTCGATGTGAGAAAGGGCAATGCACGGTACCGAAGAGGCTAGCAAGGATGGAAGGGTGAGAGTGCGTATAATCCATGGACTCAACATTAGTCATAAAGAACTCATATACTTATTGCAAAAATCTACAAGCCATCTAAAACCAAAGTATTACGCGCATGCTCCTAGGGGGGTAGATTGGTAGGAAAAGACCATCACTCGTCCCCGACCGCCACTCATAAGGAGGACAATCAAATAACACCTCATGTTTCAAATTTGTTGCATAACGTTTACCATACGTGCATGCTACGGGACTTGCAAACTTTTAACTCAAGCACTTCTCAAATTCACAATTACTCTACTAGCATGACTTTGATATTACTACCTCCACACCTCAAAACAATTATCAAGCATCCAACTTTTCTTAGTATTCAACACACTCAAAAGAAAGTTTCACAAATCTTCAATACCAAGCATATTATTATTAAGAAATTACCATGCTATTAAGACTCTCAAAATAATTTAAGTGAAGCATGAGAGATCAATAGTTTCTTTAAAACAAATCCACCACCATGCTCTAAAAGATCTAAGTCAAGCACATAGAGCAAAATTACAACGCTCAAAAGATATAAGTGAAGCACACAGAGCAAAACTACTTAGCTCAAAAGATATAAGTGAAGCACATAGAGTATTCTATAAAATTCTAATTCATGTATGACTCTCTCAAAAGGTGTGTACAGCAAGGATGATTGTGGCACACTAACAACAACAGACACAAATAATACAAGACACTCCAAGCAAAACACATATCATGTTGGTGAATAAAAATATAGCTCCAAGTAAATTACCGATGGAAGTGGACGAAAGAGGGGATGCCTTTCGGGGCATCCCCAAGCTTTGACTTTTTGGTGTTGTAACATCCCAAATTTTCAATTTGGAATATTATTCATTAGATCATCTATGCATATCATATTTTATTTTGCATTTTGGTTGATCCTAGAAATCCTAAGCAACTCAAGGACCCACGGAGAGAGTTGGGGGTTTCGTTATTTTCATATTTGAGTTTTCTCAAATTTTGAGAATAGGATCATTTGATTTTATTTATTTTATCATCAATTATTTCTATTACAAAAATATGAGAGAGGGAATAAAATGACTTTCCCAAAATAAAGAAATATTGAGGATCAAATAATAAAATCAAATAAGATTTTATTTTGGAGTTTTTTGGTGTTTTATTTGAATTTAGGAAAAATGTGCATTTTTCAAAATTGCATTTAGGTCCCAAATAAATGTTCACCTTGTGCAGCTTGATTTTAGAAGCCCGTGAAAATTTATTTCGGAATTTTTGGAGTCCGTTTAGTATTTCTTTCTATTTTTATTCTGCGCGTTAATAAAAAAAACGAACCGACCTACGGGCCGTGTCCGGCTAGGACTCCAGCCCGAGGTGGCTTTATAAGCCGGCCCAGCCCCAGGGAACCCTAGCCCCGAGCCGCCCCAGC